>NC_140180.1:103179330-103226178 GCF_963971535.1 Notolepis coatsorum
TACGATGGAACTCCAGTGGTGCCCAAGGGGACTCGATTTTAAAAAGATTATTTGGTTACCAAGTACGTCCACTAAAACTAAAAGGACTTGTTTTGGGCACTGAAACAGAAATGTCACTCAAACAAAAGTCTCACTTTGAGTTAGAGAGGAGGATCCATGGAGTATTGTTACAGCAAAGGTTTTGTAGCTGTGGAATACAGCTAGATTTGACTTATCTAAAAGATAAAAACAGCAGTTCATAATTTGCGATAGCACATAATTCTGAACTTTCTTCCACAACAAGGAGAATCACTCTGAGTGCTACTGTAATAGAGTTACAGAGGTTTTAAACACTGCAAAGGGAGCATGTCTATGTTCCCCGGGTCCTATGTTCCCCGGGTCCTATGTTCCCCGGGTCCTATGTTCCCCGGTCCTATGTTCCCCGGTAGCGATAGATAGTCAGACCACCAGCCCTGATTCCAAACTCTAACCTTAACCAACTTCGAAAGAGTCGCCAAGCTTAACCAGTTCGAAACAAGGCGGACATTATGTAAGGGATAATGTATAGCTACGAGGTCATTGTCGCAAAATAATTGACCGACACAGAGTTTAAAATACTGAGGCGCAGCGCCGAGGTGTTTTAAACGTCAGTGAAGGTCAATTATTTTGCGACAATGATCGAGTATAGCTATACTGAACTCACCACTCACTTGTTGTCACTTTTTTTTCAAGATGGCCGCTCGAGGAAGTGTGTTGTGAGGAACCTTGAGACAATCTCTTCAAAATCTTGCTAATCCTCTCTGTTTATCGACCAAAACTTCACCAGAGGTTTTTAGGTGGTTATTTTAAATAGATCACGTTGAATCTGTGAAATCTAGATTGAAACCAGATTCAGCTTTAACCAAACCAAGCCCAGCAGTGGTCCTGCTCCCACCAGGCCAGACCCAGGCTGCAGCAGTGGTTCTACATCCACCAGGCCAGGCCCATGCTTCAGTAGAGGCCCTACTTCCAGCTCCAGCAGCCCAGCTAACACAGCTCCAGCAGCCAGCTACCACCAGCTCCAGCAGCTCAGCTACCACCAGCTCCAGCAGCTCAGCTACCACCAGCTCCAGCAGCTCAGCTACCACCAGCTCCAGCAGCTCAGCTACCACCAGCTCCAGCAGCTCAGCTACCACCAGCAGCTCAGCTACCACCAGCTCCAGCAGCCCAGCTAACACCAGCTCCAGCAGCCAGCTACCACCAGCTCCAGCAGCTCAGCTACCACCAGGCTCCAGCAGCCCCAGCTAACACCAGCTCCAGCAGCCAGCTACCACCAGGCTCCAGCAGCTCAGCTACACCAGCTCCAGCAGCCCAGCTAACACCAGCTCCAGCAGCCAGCTAACCAGCTCCAGCAGCTCAGCTACCACCAGCTCCAGCAGCTCAGCTACCACCAGCTCCAGCAGCCCCAGCTAACACCAGCTCCAGCAGCCAGCTACCACCAGCTCCAGCAGCTCAGCTACCACCAGCTCCAGCAGCCCAGCTACCACCAGCTCCAGCAGCTCAGCTACCACCAGCTCCAGCAGCCCAGCTACCACCAGCTCCAGCAGCCCAGCTACCACCAGCTCCAGCAGCCAGCTAACACCAGCTCCAGCAGCTCAGCTACCACCAGGCTCCAGCAGCCCAGCTACCACCAGCAGCCCAGCTACCACCAGCTCCAGCAGCCCAGCTACCACCAGCTCCAGCAGCTCAGCTACCACCAGCTCCAGCAGCCCAGCTACCACCAGCTCCAGCAGCTCAGCTACCACCAGGCTCCAGCAGCTCAGCTACCACCAGGCTCCAGCAGCCCAGCTACCACCGGTATTTCATATCAAGTTGTTCTCTATAGCCTTCTTAACACTAAACCACAATGCCACCAAAGAAAGATAAAAATGAGCCTAAATCAGACGAGGACTATGCCTCACTTGCACAAGTAAATGAATTACTGCAACAGCAAAAAGAGATGTTCACTGCTCTCTTACAAACACAACAGGACAATTTCAAAAGCTTTGTAAAAATCATCATGGACTCTACAAACTCAAGACTGGATGCAATTACAAGGGAGGTCCAGGAAATTAAAACAAGCATCCAGTACACACAGAAGGAGGTTGACGACATCAATGCTAACAATGCAAAACAGTCAGATAGTTGCAAGTACATGCAATCTGACATCTGGAAAACCTGTGAAAGCCTGCTAACAGTCACAGATAAAATAGAGTATTTAGAAGGTCAATATAGAAGAAACAACCTGGTCATTGATGGCATAGCTGAGTTGCCTGGAGAAACCTGGGGAGACACGGAAGAGAAGGTGAGGAGCGTCATGGTGGACAAGCTCAAGCTACAGAGGGACATTGAGATGGAGAGGGTGCACCGAACAGGGAAACCTGGGGAGGGACGTGAGAGACCAAGACCCATTGTGGTGACATTTTCAAAATACAAGGACAGATCAGCGGTTCTTCAGAGAGCCAAAGAACTCAAAGGGACAAACATTTACATAAACGAGGACTACACAGACGCTGTCCGTCTGAAAAGAAAAGAACTGTTGCCCAAGATGAGAGCTGCTCGTGAGAGATCGCCTTTCTGAGGTATGACAGACTGATAATCCGACCACGAAGTAGCACCCCAAAGCAGCCGAGGGACAGTTGAATGGTTGTTGCCCTTGCCACACATACCAACATTATGAATAAAGTATACAATGCTAATTAATACTAACCTACCCAAAAAGGGGTTAAAGATGGCACATATAAATATATGTAGCATAAGAAACAAGCTAGCTGAGATATCAGAGATTTTACTATCAGACAATTTCCATATTTTAGCTATATCAGAAACACACCTTGATTCTACATTTGAGGATGGGGCATTGCAAATTGATGGATACAACATTTTTAGAAAGGACAGGAATGCATTTGGGGGAGGGGTTGCTTTTTATATTCAGAATCTTATTCCAGTGAAGATTAGGGAAGATTTAATGAATAATGAAATTGAAACATTATGGCTGCAAGTACACTTGCCTCATTTGAAGCCTATGTTGATCGGTTGCTGTTATAGACCACCTAGTGCAAATAATGTGTATCTAGAACAAATATGTGACATGTTGGACCAAGTGTGTGATTTGAGTAATGAGATTTATTTTATGGGTGACCTTAACATAGATTGGTTTTCATTGAAATGCCCATTGAAAAAACGACTTCTAACTGTAGCAAATGCATGTGGTCTATCACAGGTAATTAACAAACCAACTAGGATATGTTTGAAAAAGGATGGTAACCAGGTCTCCACCTGCATTGATCACATTTTTACTAACAATGCGGAGCTATGTTCCAAGGCGGTATCTGTAACTGTTGGTTGTAGCGACCATAACTTAATTGCTATTGTGAGGAAGACTAAAATGCCAAAACTGGGACCTAAAATAATTTACAAAAGATCGTATAAAATGTTTAATCAAGACAGCTTTGTGAAGGATGTTGAAAATCTATGTTGGTCAAAGGTGTTGAGGGAAAAAGATCCTGAAAAATCTCTATGGGAATTTGATACCATTTTTATGCCACTTGTTGACAAACATGCACCATTGAGAAAGTTTACCGTCAGAAGCGTCAGAACACCATGGTTGGATGCTGAACTAAAAGAATATATGATAGAACGTAATCGAGCTAAATTAATAGCAAATACATCAGGTTATAAATCAGACTGGGAGGTATATTGTAAATTAAGAAATGTTGTTACAAAATGTAATAAAAAGAAGAAGAAATTGTATTATGAAAATAGGTTTAATTATATAAAAAATGACAGTCAATTATTATGGAATACTCTAAATGAAATAATGGGCAGGAATAAGAAACCTACCCCATCCTTTCTAGAAACAGAAGGAAAATTCCTCACCAAACCAGTTGAGATTGCTAATCATATTAACAATTATTTTATTGGAAAAGTAGATAATTTAAGGAATAATATGCAAACAATAGATAATGAAAAATCTTATTTATTAATAAAGAATAAAATAATGAAAGATAAAAATTGTCAATTTAATTTTGATAGCGTGACTATAAGTAATGTAGAACATATGTTAAGTACCACTAAAAACAAACCACCAGGTGTTGACGGTCTTGACGGGAAACTTCTGAAATTGGTCCCTGATTTAATTGCCCCTGCTATCTGTCATATTATAAATCAATCCTTTAGTGAATGTTTGTATCCGCAACAGTGGAAAACTGCCAAAGTAATACCACTGCCAAAAAATTTGAAATTGCCATTCTCAGGATCTAATAGTCGTCCCATAAGTTTACTGCCAGTTTTGAGTAAACTGATGGAAAGAATAGTAAGTGAACAGATTAAAAGCTACTTTTCTTTTAACACATTGACCACTGATTTTCAACATGCATATCGTGAAGGACATTCAACAGCGACTGCTTTAACCCAAATGACGGATGATTGGCTGAAAGAGATAGATAAAAAGAAAATGGTTGGAGCTGTCTTGCTTGATTTTACTGCAGCATTCGACATCATAGATCACAAATTCTTACTTAAAAAACTTGAATGTTACGGTTTCTCCTCATCTGCACTATCTTGGATGCAAACTTATTTAGCAAACCGGAAACAAATAGTTTTTTTTAATGGGAGTTACTCAGAAGTTAAAACGGTAAGGTGTGGAGTACCCCAAGGAAGTTGCCTTGGGCCTTTGCTCTACACCATATTTACAAATGACATGCCTCTTGTCCTAAATAAGTCCTATATTTCTATGTATGCGGATGATTCAACGATTTACACATCAGCCTCAACAGCCAATGAATTAAATACGGTCCTAAAGGCAGAGTTGCAATCAGTGATGGAATGGATAAAGAATAACAAACTAGTTCTAAACATATCAAAGACAAGTAGCATCATTTTCGGTTCAAACCATACTCTAAGAACGAACCCAGTCTTGAAACTTTTGATAAGTGATGTGGTAATTAATCAAGTCCAGGAGACTAAACTCCTAGGGGTAACATTAGACAGTAAATTGTCATGGTCACACCATATAAACAATATAGTAGTGAAAATGGGAAGAGGGATTTCTGTTGTTAAAAGATGTGCTCATTTGTTACCACTAAATTCTATCAAACAGGTCATTCAAGCTCTGGTTTTGTCAAATCTTGACTATTGTCCTGCAGTATGGTCGAATGTAACGACGAGTAAACTGAAAAAATTACAAATGGTACAAAACAAAGCAGCAGGTATAGCGCTTCGCTGTGAGTACAGAACTAATGTTGCAGCGATGCACAGTTGTTTAACTTGGTTACTTGTCAAACATAAATTACTCTGCTCACTCCTTGTATTCACTAGGAATATTTTTGTTACAAAGATCCCCTCAATTTTATATAACAATTTATCAATAAGTCTTGACAGACACAACCATTCCACCAGACATGCTTCTGCACGAGGTTTTACACTTCCAAAAGTGAGGTTGAATGCAATGAAGCGAACTGTCATGTTCCGTGGTATGCAGGAATGGAACTCTCTTCCCAGACATGTTAAGCAGGAGAATAGTAAATGCCGTTTCAAAATCGTGGTAAAACAACATTTTCAACCAAAGAAATTGACATTCCCTAATAGATAGTGTGTACGTAAATTAAAATGTATGTGTCTGATAAAGAGATAGGTATATATGGATGAAAAGGCATGTGTCTGATAGGGATATATTATTAAAATATTGTATAATTTTGTATTTTTATATTGTATTATGAAATTGATTAGGGTTTTTTACTGTTGTTTTAATTGTCTGTATGACATGTAAATGTTGTGAGTGTATAAGGGTTTTTTATTGTTGTTTTAATGGTCTGTATGTCATGTAAATGTTATGAGTGTATAAGGGTTTTTATTGTTGTTTTAATTGTCTGTATGACATGTAAATGCTGTGAGTGTATACGTCTGTAACTGTATTTTATGTGTTATGGACCCCAGGAAGAATAGCCCCAGCACTGCTGTGGCTAATGGGGATCCAAATAAACTTAAACTTAAACATTATTCCACTTATTACATGGCTAACTTACTAACAATATACCTAATTCATCGACAAGACGAGATCAAATGAAGACGCAGTTGTTCTGTGGCTCTGTCAGCCCAAATAAAGTGATTATTATTATCGGCAGCCGGCAGGTCTGTGGTCTCTGGTCTGATTGCATGACCGAGTGCAGCTGTGCATATGCTGAGCTGCACTGAGGCAGTGTGTCAGTGGGGCTTGATTGCGAACAGCTGCGCACAGCGGTCATTATTGTCCCACAGCGGTCATTATGTAAGGGATAATGTATAGCTACGAGGTCATTGTCGCAAAATAATTGACCGACACGTAGTTTAAAATACCGAGCCGCTTCGGCGAGGTGTTTTAAACGTCAGTGAAGGTCAATTATTTTGCGACAATGACCGAGTAAAGCTATACATTATCCCGCTTATTACATGGCTAACTTACTAACAATATACCTAATTCATTTGACAAATCGCAGTTGTTCTGTGGCTCTGTCAGCCCAAATAAAGTGATTATTATTATCGCGGGCAGCCTCTGTTCTGGCTCCGCTGTAATCTACACACACTCCGCTGTCAGTGCAGCCGCGGCAGGTGTGTCTGATTTGCTGCACTGATGTGGGCTTGATTGCGAACAGCTGCGCACATCGGTCATTATTGTCCCACAGAGGTCATTATTGAAAAATAATGACCGCTGTCGGGGGGCTATTGACCAATCACAAGCAAGCATTTCGGCGAATGTGAAAACGCCATGTAATAATGTGTGATAACGGACCTCTGACGCGCGCTATTGACCAATCACAAGCAAGCATTTCGGCGAATGTGAAAACGCCATGTAATAATAATTAATAAAATAATAAACATTTATAAAATGTTCAATCAATTAATCAATCAATCAGAGAACATAGGACCCGGGGAACATAGGACCCGGGGAACATAGGGATGATCCCACTGCAAATATACGTTTTGTTTACTCACATCTTTGTTTACTTGCAAACAGATACCTGTTTTTGAGTTCCACCTGAGAGGTATGAGCTGGAAAACACAACAGTTCCATAGCCTGAAGTCTTATCTAGTACAGGTCCAAGGTTGATAACAATCCCACGGAAAATGTGTGTTTTACAGATGTTTTTGTAATGTTTGTATCTGTAATAATTTGGCAAAATGGCCGACTGCCCTATTTCATTTTGACCAAACAAACAACTTCTCCATCTTCTTCTGTCTCTTTAGCATAGGAATCATCACTCTTGTGAGATACCGTTAGCTCCAGAATTCCATTGGCTACAAAAACGGTCAATCATTTTCACTGGTCCGTTCAGGGCCAGGGGAAACCGGACGTGGTCACTTGTTGTTTGGTCTTGTAACCCGAGATTGGAAGCACGTAATAGGTTGAATCAAATGGTGGCCATTTTAGCTTTCCAACAATGTGTTGGTTGATCGGCAAAAATGCAGCCCGAAGCCAGCAGACGAGGGCAAAGTGCTGCGACGTGCACGGCCAGTTTAAGAGTTTAAAGCTGACCAGGCTACTTCCCGTGTGTACGCGTAACGTTAGCTAGCGCTATTTGAATCGCAGGCATCTGTGGTTAGAATGCCTGTTTTGTCAGTCAAATGTCTATCAAACCTGTGTGAGCGCTATCGCTCATTTCGTTCAGAAAAAGGGGGACTTTCCAGTCAATATAATCACGTAGCACACGGACGTGTCTGATAGAAACACACAGGGCGGGATCCACAAAGAATGGATTGCACGGTGCTAATTGCACCACGCAGGGGATGCAGAACAGAGAAAGACTTTCGTCTTGTTTACATCAGGGCCCCCCTATTTTAATTCTTAATGAATTGTAAGTAAGGGTTCAATTAGCACCATGCAATCCATTCTTTGTGGATCTAGCCCACAGGTTTTGAGAGGCTTCCTGCAGCCCCTTCTACATCCACGCAATGTGGCATGACTGACATTTAACCCTTTCACTACCAGTGGTGCAGTCGTGGTCACACGCGGTTACACGCCGTGTTACTAGATGATCAGTACGCGCGCACAAAGATGCGCTCTATCCATTCGTTGTGCGCTAAGTACGCGCGTGCGCGTGCGTGGCGTGTTACAGTACCAGTTCCCATATTACGACTGCACCACTGTTCACTACCATACTACCAAAGGGTTAACCCTTTCACAGCGACAATTCAGAGGGTTAACCCTTTCACTGCCACATGACAAAGGGTTAACCCTTTCACTACCACACTACAGAAGATTAACCTTTCACTGCCACACAACAATGGGTTAACCCTTTCACTACCACACTGCAGACGGTTAACCGTTATTATCCATTACTTGGGTAAAAATAAAAGACAACCGGCCTCTTTTCGTGTACTTTGGTAACAACTTGTACCAGCAGTTGATATAAAAATGCATTCCTGTTATACAAGATGCGGACAGGTCTGGAGTAAGTGAAGGAGTGAGTTCATTTCTTCCATTCACACACACACACACACACTCTCTCTCTCTCTTCCGTTTTCTGTCTCACCCTCTCTCTTTCTCCCTCTACCTCTTTTATTATCTGCCTGTCTCCCTGTCTCTTGTCTTTTGTTCTCCTTCTATCCTGTTCCCTCCCCCTCTCTCTCTCCCTCCACCCCCCCCCCCCACTGTCTCCCTCTTCCCCACAGACAGCAGAGAGACTGTTGCTCTGTGTCTGACTGTTGTCTGACAGGCCCTGCATTGCTGTCGTGTGTCGATGCCAGAGTGTGTCACGCTGCACAGACTGACACGGCCTCTCAGGTCACAGTACCACCTCCACACAGCCTCTCTCTCTCTCAGGTCACAGTACCACCTCCACACAGCCTCTCTCTCTCAGGTCACAGTACCACCTCCACACAGCCTCTCAGGTCACAGTACCACCTCCACACAGCCTCTCTCTCTCGGGTCACAGTACCACCTCCACACAGCCTCTCAGGTCACAGTACCACCTCCACACAGCCTCTCTCTCTCGGGTCACAGTACCACCTCCACACAGCCTCTCAGGTCACAGTACCACCTCCACACAGCCTCTCTCTCTCGGGTCACAGTACCACCTCCACACAGCCTCTCTCTCTCTCAGGTCACAGTACCACCTCCACACAGCCTCTCTCTCTCTCTCAGGTCACAGTACCACCTCCACACAGCCTCTCTCTCTCTCTCAGGTCACAGTACCACCTCCACACAGCCTCTCTCTCTCAGGTCACAGTACCACCTCCACACAGCCTCTCTCTCTCAGGTCACAGTACCACCTCCACACAGCCTCTCTCTCTCAGGTCACAGTACCACCTCCACACAGCCTCTCTCTCTCAGGTCACAGTACCACCTCCACACAGCCTCTCTCTCTCAGGTCACAGTACCACCTCCACACAGCCTCTCTCTCTCAGGTCACAGTACCACCTCCACACAGCCTCTCAGGTCACAGTACCACCTCCACACAGCCTCTCTCTCTCAGGTCACAGTACCACCTCCACACAGCCTCTCTCTCTCTCAGGTCACAGTACGACCTCCACACCATCACGTCCTCTGTGTGTCACAGCGTATGTATGTCAGCTTTCTACACTCCTTCCAGGTCTGTTTCATGCTCCTTTTGGACGCGTTGATGTGCGCCAGACAGGGCCTGGGTAGAATAGATAGAACAATCATAGAATAGAATATGATAGAACTGATCAGAACAGAAGAGAACAGAACAGAAAAGAAGAGAATATAAAGTCCCAAACCGTGGTACGTAAGCACATCCAGCAGGGGTTTCCAGAACAGCGGGCAGGGACCGCTGCCAGCAGAACTGGAGAACTACTAGGAATGTCTGATCAATGAGTGTCTGACTCTTACCACCTAAACTGCACGGACTACAACAAATGACGTATATATATATATATATATATATATTATATTAGGATCCCTTATGTATACTGCACCTGGGTATAATGTAACTGATAGGGCAGACAGACCCTCATATGCACCTTTGATCATACTGCCTACTTGCTCAGATGTGTATATTTGTATATTTCCATATGTATATTCAGAGTTAATTATGTTGTTTACACTGCATATTTGAACTTTTCTACTGTACTATAATTGTATTGCGTGCATTTATGTCTTCTACTATTACCATGCCCATACCTGTACCTCCCCTCCCCCCTCCCCCCTCCCCCATGCTGCTATGATGCCTGAATTTCCCCAAGGGGATCAATAAAGGAATATCTTATCTTAACTACCACTCTTCTATCATTCTATTCTGTGTGTAATTCATTGTGAATGTGCTGTGCTGTGCAGAAAAGACCTCACGGGGGAATGGCTCCGCATTATATTGTGGAATGACTGGTGCTTGTTATGTTTAAAGAGTGCCAAGGGTTTCCTTGCCTTTCACTGCCACACTACCAAATGGTTTACCCTTTCACTGCGACAATACAGAAGGTTAACCCTTTCACTGCCACATGACAGGCGGTTAACCGACCGTCTGTAGTGTGGTAGCGAAAGGTTAACCGTCTGTAGTGTGGTAGTGGAAGGGTTAAAAATGGATTGAAAACATCAGTGTCTTTTTCTTCAATACGTCTCAGCGAACGTCACTTTGATGCAACCGGTCGGTAATAATGGGGCAGGTCCCTTTGTGGGGAGGGCATGTTATTTTTGTTTCAGCTCCATGAGACATAACAAGTTCCAGAAGAGGCCTAGCGGCTCTTGTTCCTCGACCACCAGGTTCTTAATAACTACCTCTCACACCTACTGTATCCCAGAACCCAAAGTGTCCTCCGGTGATTCCCGCTGCTCCTGTCTGCACTGTAGAACAGAGAGGTGGAATAATGGGGCGAGTGGTTTTAAATTGAGCGCGTCTCTACCGAGGCAACGCGGTTAAACAGTGTTGTGTTACAACATGGCTTTTCACTGTGTGTTTGACAACAGCACTCTTTAAAAAGACGAGTTGAAATAACACAAGATTTATTATCTAAACGCATATATGTAACGGAGGTCCGTGAGTATATCCACAGTCACGATGGACTTCAAGTGTTGTGAAGTGACTGTGGCAAGTTCAAGTTCAAGTTTCAAGTTTCTTTAATAGTTGTCATACAGAAGTACAGAATACTTTCATACAAAATGCTTCTTACTGTTACGCTCCAGAGACTGTGCTAGACAAGATAGTATCAAATAACATAGTATAGCATGTAGTTTAGAAGAAGAAAATGAGGTCACAGTGTTCGGTATAGACATATGTACAATGTTCTGAGTTACCATATAATATACAATACTATGCAGTGTACTAATGTACAGTACTATAAAGTGCAAAGCAGAAATGGGATGAGGTACAATTTAGGTACAATTTACAGTAAGGTGTACGAGTTGTAGTGCAATCCTTCATCAATAAATATAAAGTGTGGGGAGTGGGTGCTACAGTGTGTTTGTTTAAAGTGGGTGTGTGCTATAAAGTGTGTGGAGTGGGTGCTACAGTGTGTTTGTTTAAAGTGAGTGTGTGCGTGTGGATGTGTGTGCTATGTGCGTTTGGTGGTTGTTGTTGTGTGGGGGAGGATCTATGGTGGTTGTTGTTGAGGCCTCTGCCAAGAATCTTCGCAAACTGCATGCTACCATGTCCTCCCTCCTCACTCCCCCCCCACCCCCCCCTCCCTCATCTTTCTCTGCCGAAGACTTTGCGATCTTCTTTGAGGAAAAAGTGGAGAACATCCGCAGCTCCTTCTCCCAACCCCCACCCATTCCAAATGCTGAATCGAGAACCTCATCCTTCACTCTGTCATCTTTCTCTCCCATTACAGAAGCCGAGACCCTGACACTGGTAACGTCGAACCGTCCGACTACATGCCAGCTGGACCGGCTACCTTCCCCACTCCTCCAGTCCATAGCACCAGACATCCTCCCATTCCTAACTGCAACCATCAACTCCTCACTCAACTCGGGGGTGGTCCCCACCTCCCTAAAACAAGCCAGAGTCACGCCCCTCATAAAAAAACCATCCCTGAACCCTACCGTCATAGGCAACTACCGTCCTGTCTCTCTTCTCTCCTTCCTTTCTAAAACACTTGAACGTGCTGTATCCAACCAACTTACTGCTTATCTCTTACAGAATGACCTCCTAGACCCTAATCAG
Source organism: Notolepis coatsorum (assembly GCF_963971535.1). Taxonomy (NCBI): domain Eukaryota; kingdom Metazoa; phylum Chordata; class Actinopteri; order Aulopiformes; family Paralepididae; genus Notolepis; species Notolepis coatsorum. The sequence goes on from NC_140180.1 coordinate 103,191,423, forward strand.
TCAGGCTTCAGGACTGGTCACTCCACAGAGACAGCCCTCATTGCGGTCACAGAGGCACTTCACTTAGCAAAAGCGAAAGGCCTCTCCTCTGTCCTGATTCTCCTAGATCTATCTGCAGCCTTCGACACAGTCAACCACCAGATCCTCCTCGCGGCCCTCGCAGGAATGGGAGTGGCTGGCTCTGCGCTGACATGGTTGTCATCATACCTCAATGACCGCTCCTACCAAGTGTCATGGAGAGGGACCCTGTCGGCCACCCGCCCCCTGCGGACGGGTGTCCCCCAGGGCTCGGTTTTAGGACCCCTTCTCTTCTCCCTCTACACTAAATCACTGGGTAACATTATCACGTCTCATGGCTTCTCCTACCACTGTTATGCCGACGATACTCAACTCTTCCTCTCCTTCCCTCCCTCAGATATCCACGTCTCTGAGCGGATCTCGGCCTGTCTGTCCGACATCTCCGCCTGGATGACGACCAACCACCTCAAACTGAACCTAAGCAAAACAGAATTGCTCCACCTGCCGGCCAAATCCTCCCCCCTGACCGACCTTTCCATCACAGTCGAGAATGCAGCTGTGACCGCGTCCCCGACCGCCAAGAACCTTGGTGTTGTCCTCGACGACCAGTTGAACTTCTCTGCTCACATCGCAGCGACAACCAGAACCTGCCGATTCCTCCTGAGCAACGTCAGAAGGATACGCCCCTTCCTGACAAAAGAAGCCACCCAACTCCTCGTCCAATCAACAGTCATCTCCCGCCTCGACTACTGCAACGCACTGCTCGCTGGCCTCCCGGCCACTGCCACTAAGCCTCTTCAACTCATTCAGAACGCAGCGGCCCGCCTGATCTCAAACCTACCGAAGTCGGCCCATGTCACCCCACTTCTTAGGGACCTGCACTGGCTCCCCATTGCTGCACGAATCCGCTTCAAGGCCCTTGACCTAGCATACCGTGCGGCAAAGGGAACTGCTCCCGCCTACCTCCGGTCAATGGTCTCTAACTACACACCCTCAAGACCCCTACGCTCTGCATCTTCTGGCCGCCTCAGACCTACTCCTATCCAAGCTCCGGGAGGGTCATCAAAGAGAAGTCGCCTATTCTCAGTCCTTGCCCCACAATGGTGGAATGAACTACCCACCCCAGTTAGGACAGCCGAAACACGTCCAATCTTTCGCCGTCGACTAAAGACTCACTTCTTCAACCATTATCTGAATTAAAAAAAAAAAAAAAAAAAAAAAAATCTAACCCTAACTAACCATACTGTCATGCACTTGTCCTAATAAACTAACCTACACTGTAGCACTCAACACTTTGATGAACATTGTTACTCAGCTGATAGAGTTGTGCTCTTCCTGATGGCTTGTCGTACAGAACTTGTAAGTCGCTTTGGATAAAAGCGTCAGCTAAATGACTAAATGTAAATGTAAATGTAAATGTTGTGTAGTGTTCATTCATTGTTCGTTTAGCAGCCTGATGGCCTGGGGATAGAAGCTTCTTCTGAGTCTTTCTGTGCTCGCCTTGAGACTCCGGTATCGCTTGCCTGACCGCAGCAGTTCAAAGAGGCAGTTGTTCGGGTGACTGGAGTCTTTAATGATTCTCTTAGCCTTGCCCTTGCAACGCTTGTTGTAAATGTTCTGGAGGGTGGGGAGCCCCCCTCCAATTGTGCGTTCGGCTGAACGTGTCACTCTTTGTAGTCTGCTTCGGTCTTGCGCAGTGCTATTCCCAAACCAGGAGGTGATGTTGCCGGTCAAGATGCTCTCTATTGTACATGAGTAGAAGTTCTTAAGGATCTTCTGACTGACTTGGAACTTCCTTAGGCGCCTGAGGAAGTAGAGGCGTTGTCGTGCCTTCTTCACAACACTGTCAATGTGTGTGGTCCATGTCAAGTCCTCGGATATGTAGGCTCCGAGGTACTTAAAGCTGTTGACTCTCTCAACCGGTGCCCCGTCGATGCTGAGGGGGCTGTAGTCCTTGACCCCCGACCTCCTGAAGTCCACAATCATCTCCTTTGTTTTGCTGATGTTCAGGGAGAGGCTGTTTTCCTGGCACCATCCCGCCAGGACCTTGACCTCTTCCAGGTAGGCCCTCTCGTCGTTGGCAGAGATCAGGCCCACCACCACTGTGTCGTCAGCAAATTTGATGATTGTATTGCTACTCCGCTGAGCCACACAGTCGTGTGTGTACAGGGAGTAGAGGAGGGGACTCAGAACACAGCCCTGGGGGGCCCCTATGTTGAGGGTGATGGATGAGGAGGTGCAGTTGCCTGCTCTCACCACCTGGGGTCTGCCAGTCAGGAAGTCCAAGACCCACTGGCAGAGGTCATAGTTCAAGCCCAGGTCCCTGAGCTTGGCTATGAGTATGGAGGGGACTATGGTATTGAATGCCGAGCTGTAGTCGATGAATAGCATTCTCACATAGTTCCCCTGCCTCTTGTCCAGGTGTGATGCTGCTGTGTGCAGCACATGGGCTATGGCGTCCTCCGTGGACCTGTTGGGGCGGTATGCAAATTGCAGGGGGTCCATGTTGATGGGGAGGGAGGAGCAGATGTAGCCCTTTACTAGCTTCTCAAAGCACTTCATGGCTATGGAGGTGAGAGCTACAGGGCGGTAGTCGTTGAGGCAAGCAGGCTTGGATTTTTTGGGTACAGGGATAATAGTGGACTTCTTCAGGCGGGTGGGGATGACAGCCTTGAAGATGTCAGTGAATACTGGGGCCAGTTGGTCGGCACAGACTTTTAGGACGCGGCCGGGGATGCCGTCCGGACCTGCTGCCTTCCTGATATTCACTTTTTTAAAGGTCCGCCTCACCTCATGCTCTGTTACCCTGAACACTGCGCCTCCATCAGCAGCCGTAGCGGTACTGCACGTAGCGGTACTGCAAATAAACTCATCCACCCCTCAAAAAGGCATGCAGACACGTTACCAAAAGGTGAATTCCCCTCTTGGTATAGTGGTCTGCGATGTCGCCCGTGGTGCGGGAGACCCGGGTTCGAGACTCACTCGGGGCAATCCCTTGACAGGGGTCGAACTTTAAAACAACGCAGACAGGCGGCTACACATATATAGCTTTGCTAAAGAGTAACTAAACACATATAGCTGTGTTAAAGCATAACTAAACAAATATACTAAACACTTAAGGCTGTGTTAAAGAGTAACTAAACACGGTATGTTAACCTCTTAAGCCCTAGCCATATTTTCGGAAAATGTGCCTAAAAGTACATACCCAAGACAAGTAAATGGAAGATTGCTCCACTTCTACAAGGTCCATTTGCATGTTCTTGGTATCTAGGGACATCTATGGACCTCAGGGAATGTATTCCCAGTGTCTGGAATATTGTGTCTGATACTGTGATTGAGTCAATTGTAATGAACCAAAGGAAAATATCAATTATTTAGATTTATTTATTATTTATTTCATCTTTGACGGTGAATAACACCATGCTAAAATGTACCAAAATTATGCAGAATCCATTTTATGTTTTACTATTCTTTTATATGATGTAATAAGACAATGTACTTTTTAGTAAAAATGTCTTTCATCTCTAATAATTTTCTTTTGGGAGACTTGAATTGTGTTTTAGGAATGGTATTTTCCTCCTGTCAAATTAAATGGGAAAAAGGATGTTTTGTTTATGTGAACAGTGTTATGGTTTGTAAACAACCCCCACAGCACGACACAGACAGGTAGTTCAGAGTTAGCCAAAAAACTATGCGCGTATTTATTTCACAAACAGAAATGAGCAAAATAACGTAAATGCATTCGGGGGGAATGTCCTTTGGCAGAGTAGTGCTCTGCTGCTCTGCGGCTCTGCAGCTCTGCCCAGAGCAGAGTTGGCTCTGTGTCTCTGCGGCTCTGCAGCTTACTGATAATCCACTCGCGGAGAAAGAGAAAACGGAGAATGTCATTAATAGCAACATAGGAACTACGAGGCAGTCCAGTAACAAGGCAGAGTCCAGTAACAAAACAAAGCGACAATTCTTCAGTGTTAAGGAACACACAAAAAACAGATGAAGGTATTGAGTCCAGGAATAAAAATGAGGATATGAGATCATCAAAAATAGACTTCCAAAAACTCACCAAGGGCAAAGTGTAAATACAAGGCACGGGTCCACGGAGGCAGAGAGAGGTAACAGCGGCAACTTCCAAGGGCGTACTGGAGAAACACACAAGAGGAACAAGCAGTAGCTGGTGGTGACCAAAACGACCCGACACTGAATGTTCAGCAAACCGTGTATAAGAGGGCTCCCGTCGAGCTGATTGGAAATTCCTCTCAGGTGCATGATGGTAATTGGCACCTGGAAGCGCGCAGTACTGGGCCAGCCCTCACACAGAGTTTGTATATCAGTGATGATGGTCATTATGTGCACCATAATGCCAGACATTAAAATCTAATTAAATCAAACTTAAATGATAGTCTAATGATGCTAGCAGTGTGTTCCCGTTCTGCAGGAGCCAACAGTGCAGCTGGACCAACTCTGTCAACAAAGAGTGCGACTATATTGTCTTCTCTGATAGCTTGCATCAGAGAACAAACATGGATCAGTGTTATTGAAGACTCCTGTGATCAATAAGTACCCATGATTGATTCCCCTAAAGGATAAATGGCTGCATTTATATAGCGCTTTTATCCAAAGCACTTTACAATTTGTTCCTCACATTTTACCCATTCACTCACACATTCACACACCGATGGCAAGGTGCCAACCTGACCATAGGGAGCAATTAGGAGTTAAGTGTCTTGCTCAAGGACACTTCGACACCAGGGGCGGGGCTAGGGGGTGGCTACTTGTTTTCTGAAAAGCCCCGAATCTCTCTATTTTTTTTTTTTTTTTTTTTTTTTTGACAATTCATCATTGTTACATGAACATATGTTTGCACCAGATTTAGCAGAAGCTAATTTCCATCTGTGGTCTATCCAGCTGCTAACTGTATTTGAGTGAGTTAAGTCTTGGTGTTATGGTAGACTCAGACCTAAGCTTTAAATCACAATCAACAAGTTGACAAAAACGTAATTCTTCCACCTTAGAAACATAGCTAAAGTACGGCCATTTATAAATCAAAAGGACGCTGAAAACCAGATCCATGCCTTTATCTCAAGCCAACTCGACTACTGTAATGCACTCCTTACCGGCCTCCCGAAAAAATACGATGATAACTATTTTATTGCAATGCACTATTGCATTATTTAATTTAATTTTACTGACTATTTTATTGCACTGCACTATTTTACTTTGTATCAGTGATAATCAAACCGTAAACAAAGACGCATATTAACACTTTCAAGGTGGTGGTATAAGTAAAAAATGGTGTCGAAGTAAAAAGATTCTGTGCCCGCTACCTATCTGGGCTAAGCCCCGGATCTCCTACAATCCTAAAACCGCCCCTGTTCGACACTGCCCGGGAGAAGCGGGATTCGAACCGGGAACTTCCGGATTTCAAGACGACTGCTCTACCTCCTGAGCCACTGTCGCCCGCAACATCACTATGTTACCATGCATGTCTTCATGACCACTGCGGATGCATTTGGCAGTGTATTTAGATTAATCATAGGCTATCATGTGTTTAGCGTGTTTAATTTAAATAATTTGACAGCCTATTTGATCCATCACAGATTACGTATTACCTCGTAATCCATTGGATCGTGGGAACCTGGTAGCAACATGTAATCATTTTTCAGTTACTCATGGATGACTTTGCCTTCAAGATACATGCAGCTTACTCCAATTGTAGAGACTGTGCCTCAACAGTGGCCATATGGCTCATGACTTTCAACGTAAGTCACCAGCCTTATAAATAGTCTATAGCACAGTGTTTCAGTTTAAAAATGACCTCTGATTAATTCATCTAGAAGTCACATTGTTATATATATAGTCAATGTGACTTTTGTTGGGGACTCAATGGACAGGACATGTCTCTAAAGGTGACAGTATCCTCTTTATGGTAACTAACTTCAGCAGGTTAATTGTATTGTTAATTTAATTAGTTCATTATATTGTTATATTGTTTACACTGCCTATTTACATTTGAACTGTTCTACTGTACTATAATTGTATGACCTGTATCATGTCTTCTACTATTACCATCTAGTCAAGTCAAGTCAAGTCAGCTTTATTTCTATAGCACATTTACATAATGACTAAAAGCCAAACCAAAGTGCTTCACAGGTAGGACATGATAAAAAACACATACAATGCAGTAACAAGTAAAATACACTAACATTTCAGAAAAAGGTATTGTACATTAAAACAAGAGCAAGGTGTTATAAGAGAGACAAGAAAATAGATTAAAAAGTCCTGAGAGTTGTAACATACTGTGTGTTATCTCACTACACCACACTAACACACTGATGGGATTCGCTTTCTGCATCCGTCGCGTCCCAACGGGTTGCCGTAGGTAGGGTGTAGTAAGTTGGTCAGGTAGGGTGTAGTAAGTTGGTCAGGTAGGGTGTAGTAAGTTGGTCAGGTAGGGTGTAGTAAGTTGGTCAGGTAGGGTGTAGTAAGTTGGTCAGGTAGGGTGTAGTAGGTTGGTCAGGTAGAGTGTAGTAGGTTGGTCAGGTAGGGTGTAGTAAGTTGGTCAGGTAGGGTGTAGTAGGTTGGTCAGGTAGGGTGTAGTAGGTTGGTCAGGTAGGGTGTAGTAAGTTGGTCAGGTAGGGTGTAGTAGGTTGGTCAGGTAGGGTGTAGTAAGTTGGTCAGGTAGGGTGTAGTAGGTTGGTCAGGTAGGGTGTAGTAGGTTGGTCAGGTAGGGTGTAGTAAGTTGGTCAGGTAGAGTGTAGTAGGTTGGTCAGGTAGGGTGTAGTAGGTTGGTCAGGTAGGGTGAAGTAGGTTGGTCAGGTAGGGTGAAGTAGTTTGGTCATGTAGGGTGGAGTAAGTTGGTTAGGTAGGGTGAAGTAGTTTGGTTAGGTAGGGTGGAGTAGGTTGGTCATGTAGGGTGGAGTAAGTTGGTCATGTAGGGTGGAGTAAGTTGGTCAGGTATGGTGGAGTAAGTTGGTCATGTAGGGTGGAGTAAGTTGGTTAGGTAGGGTGGAGTAGGTTTGTCATGTAGGGTGGAGTAAGTTGGTCATGTAGGGTGGAGTAAGTTGGTCATGTAGGGTGGAGTAAGTTGGTCAGGTAGGGTGGAGTAAGTTGGTCATGTAGGGTGGAGTAAGTTGGTTAGGTAGGGTGGAGTAGGTTGGTCATGTAGGGTGGAGTAAGTTGGTCATGTAGGGTGGAATAAGTTGGCCATGTAGGGTGTAGTAAGTTGGTCAGGTAGGGTGAAGTAGGTTGGTCAGGTAGGGTGTAGTAAGTTGGTCAGGTAGGGTGGAGTAAGTTGGTCATGTAGGGTGTAGTAAGTTGGTCAGGTAGGGTGGAGTAAGTTGGTCATGTAGGGTGTAGTAAGTTGGTCAGGTAGGGTGGAGTAAGTTGGTCATGTAGGGTGTAGTAAGTTGGTCAGGTAGGGTGGAGTAAGTTGGTCATGTAGGGTGGAGTAAGTTGGTCAGGTAGGGTGTAGTAAGTTGGTCAGGTAGGGTGAAGTAGGTTGGTCAGGTAGGGTGTAGTAAGTTGGTCAGGTAGGGTGGAGTAAGTTGGTCATGTAGGGTGGAGTAGGTTGGTCAGGTAGGGTGTAGTAAGTAGGTCAGGTAGGGTGGAGTAAGTTGGTCAGGTAGGGTGGAGTAAGTAGGTCAGGTAGGGTGGAGTAAGTAGGTCAGGTAGGGTGTAGTAAGTAGGTCAGGTAGGGTGGAGTAAGTTGGTCAGGTAGGGTGGAGTAAGTAGGTCAGGTAGGGTGGAGTAAGTAGGTCAGGTAGGGTGGAGTAAGTAGGTCAGGTAGGGTGTAGTAAGTAGGTCAGGTAGGGTGGAGTAGGTTGGTCAGGTAGGGTGGAGTAGGTTGGTCAGGTAGGGTGTAGTAGGTTGGTCAGGTAGGGTGTAGTAAGTTGGTCAGGTAGGGTGTAGTAGGTTGGTCAGGTAGGGTGGAGTAGGTTGGTCAGGTAGGGTGTAGTAGATTGGTCAGGTAGGGTGTAGTAGGTTGGTCAGGTAGGGTGTAGTAGGTTGGTTAGGTAGGGTGGAGTAGGTTGGTCAGGTAGGGTGGAGTAAGTTGGTCAGGTAGGGTGGAGTAAGTTGGTCAGGTAGGGTGGAGTAAGTTGGTCAGGTAGGGTGGAGTAGGTTGGTCAGGTAGGGTGGAGTAAGTTGGTCAGGTAGAGTGGAGTAAGTTGGTCAGGTAGGGTGGAGTAAGTAGGTCAGGTAGGGTGGAGTAGGTTGGTCAGGTAGGGTGGAGTAGGTTGGTCAGGTAGGGTGGAGTAGGTTGGTCAGGTAGGGTGGAGTAGGTTGGTCAGGTAGGGTGGAGTAGGTTGGTCAGGTAGGGTGTAGTAAGTTGGTCAGGTAGGGTGTAGTAGGTTGGTCAGGTAGGGTGGAGTAAGTTGGTCAGGTAGAGTGTAGTAGGTTGGTCAGGTAGGGTGGAGTAGGTTGGTCAGGTAGGGTGTAGTAGGTTGGTCAGGTAGGGTGGAGTAAGTTGGTCAGGTAGGGTGTAGTAGGTTGGTCAGGTAGAGTGTAGTAGGTTGGTCAGGTAGAGTGTAGTAGGTTGGTCAGGTAGGGTGTAGTAGGTTGGTCAGGTAGGGTGGAGTAGGTTGGTCAGGTAGAGTGTAGTAGGTTGGTCAGGTAGGGTGTAGTAGGTTGGTCAGGTAGGGTGGAGTAGGTTGGTCAGGTAGAGTGTAGTAGGTTGGTCAGGTAGGGTGGAGTAAGTTGGTCAGGTAGGGTGTAGTAGGTTGGTCAGGTAGGGTGTAGTAGGTTGGTCAGGTAGAGTGTAGTAGGTTGGTCAGGTAGAGTGTAGTAGGTTGGTCAGGTAGGGTGTAGTAGGTTGGTCAGGTAGGGTGGAGTAGGTTGGTCAGGTAGGGTGGAGTAAGTTGGTCAGGTAGGGTGGAGTAGGTTGGTCAGGTAGGGTGGAGTAGGTTGGTCAGGTAGGGTGGAGTAGGTTGGTCAGGTAGGGTGGAGTAGGTTGGTCAGGTAGGGTGGAGTAGGTTGGTCAGGTAGGGTGGAGTAAGTTAGTCAGGTAGGGTGGAGTAGGTTGGTCAGGTAGGGTGGAGTAGGTTGGTCAGGTAGGGTGGAGTAGGTTGGTCAGGTAGGGTGGAGTAAGTTGGTCAGGTAGGGTGGAGTAGGTTGGTCAGGTAGGGTGGAGAAGGTTGGTCAGGTAGGGTGGAGTAGATGGAGACGGAGCCAGACCATGTAGTGCCTTGTAGGTGAGGAGGATCACTATCTGTCACTATAAGTCATGTCTGGTTGTAACAGAATAGTGATTCAGACGCAGTTCATGAATGTTTTTACATTTGCTGTTATCTGCTGTTTTTAAACACTGGTGTCTGGCAGGACATCCCTGTTGTAAACTCTGGTGTCTGCAGGGGCGTCGTCCTGGTATGGCAAGGTATGGCACTCGCCATACCTTGGCAAATAAATATAGATATTTTTATTTTTTATAATTACATTTTTGATTTAGAATTCGAATGTCAACATTATGAACGAAGCTTCAAACTATTCGGTACAGCGCTAGCATGTTTTGATATTGTCAATGATCTCACTTTTACTAGGTGACTTTTACTATAGGTGACTAACTCAAATATGCCACAAAAAAAAAGGAAAATGGACATACAGACGTATTTGAATAAAAGGGCAGCAGAGACAAGTGATACAGGGACACAGGTAAGGTCTTACAATGGATTAGTGATTATAACAGTGCAGTTCAGCATTCAGTAACCCATACTTTTTTTGAACATGTTTTTGATAGTTACATTCTGTTGAACACACACCTCAAAACCGTACCTAAGGAAAATTGGCTCAATTGCAAGAAAAATAATAGACAGTTATGATATTACATTCTGCATAATTTGTATGCAAAATATTGTGGTTCTCTGCTTTAGTCTGTTGACACATTTATATACTAAAAATGCTTGTGTAGTCATGTGTCATACCTAAATGTCATATAAGTGAATTGTATAGAAACAACTCACCAAAAGTGACTATTGCGCAACTGATTTGACAAAAAAAATCGACCAGGGGGGAAACCCCCCCCTTCACCCCCCCACCCTCCCTAATTGCCATACCTTGGCTTACCACTGGGTGTCTGGCAGGACATTCCTGTTCTAAACACTGGTGTCTGGCAGGCAGTGTTGGGACTAACGCGTGATTGACTATGTCTGTACTCAGGTAGAAGTAATAATCCCCAACACCAAAATTAATATCTACCCAAATCAAAAGCCCTGGGTAGACAAATCCGTCCGTGAGGCTCTGAAAGTGCGCACATCAGCATACAACACCGGGCTGGTGACAGGCAACATGGAAGAACACAAGATGGCAAGATACAACGTCAGGAGAGCAGTAATAGAGGCAAAACGGCGTTACAGGGATAAAGTTGAACTTCAGTTTGAACAGGCTGACTCTAGAGGCATGTGGCAGGGCCTCAGAACAATGACAGACTACAAAGGAACCCCCCTCAAACTGAACAGTGACATCTCCTTAGCAAATGATCTCAACTCCTTCTATGCGAGGTTTGAGGCTGTGAATAACAACACCAGCCTACAAACCACGGCAATGGGAGGGGGGGGGTCTGCTGATGGAGACTCAGTGTTCAGGGTAACAGAGCATGAGGTGAGACGGATCTTTAAAAAAGTGGATATCAGGAAGGCAGCAGGACCGGACGGCATCCCCGGCCGCGTCCTAAAAGTCTGTGCCGACCAACTGGCCGCGGTATTCACTGACATCTTCAACCTGTCCCTGGAACAGGCCGTCATCCCCACCTGTCTGAAGAAGTCCACCATCATCCCTGTACCCAAAAAATCTACGCCCGCTTGCCTCAACGACTACCGCCCTGTAGCCCTCACCTCCATAGCCATGAAGTGCTTTGAGAAGCTAGTGAAGGGCTACATCTGTTCCTCCCTCCCCATCAACCTGGACCCTCTGCAATTTGCATATCGCCCCAACAGGTCCACGGAGGACGCCATAGCCCATGTGCTGCACACAGCAGCATCACATCTGGACAAGAGGCAGGGGAACTATGTGAGAATGCTGTTCATCGACTACAGCTCAGCATTCAATACCATAGTCCCCTCCAAACTCATAGCCAAGCTCAGGGACCTGGGCTTGAACTATGACCTGTGCCAGTGGGTCTTGGACTTCCTGACGGGCAGACCCCAGGTGGTAAGAGCCGGCAACTGCACCTCCTCATCCATCACGCTCAACATAGGGGCCCCCCAGGGCTGTGTTCTGAGCCCCCTCCTCTACTCCCTGTACACACATGACTGCGTAGCACAGCGGAACAACAACACCATCATCAAATTTGCTGATGACACAGTAGTGGTGGGCCTGATCTCTGCCAACGACGAAAGGGCCTACCTGGAAGAGGTAGAGAACCTGTCACAGTGGTGTCAGGAGAACTGCCTCTCCCTGAACGTCAGCAAAACAAAAGAGATGATTGTGGACTTCAGGAGGTCGGGGGTCAAGGACTACAGCCCCCTCAGCATCGACGGGGCACCGGTTGAGAGAGTGAACAGTTTCAAGTACCTCGGAGCCCACATATCCGAGGACTTGACATGGACCACACACATTGACAGTGTTGTGAAGAAGGCACGACAACGCCTCTACTTCCTCAGGCGCCTAAGGAAGTTCCAAGTCAGTCAGAAGATCCTTAGGAACTTCTACTCATGTACAATAGAGAGCATCCTGACCGGCAACATCACCTCCTGGTTTGGGAATAGCACTGCACAAGACCGTAGCAGACTACAAAGAGTGACACGTTCAGCCGAACGCACAATTGGAGGGGGGCTTCCCACCCTCCAGAACATTTACAACAAGCGGTGCAAGGGGAAGGCTAAGAGAATTATTAAGGACTCGAGCCACCCGAACAACTGCCTCTTTGAACTGCTGCCGTCAGGCAAGCGATACCGGAGTCTTAAGGCGAGCACAGAAAGACTCAGAAGGAGCTTCTATCCCCAGGCCATCAGGCTGCTAAACGAACAAAAAATCGCTAAACGAACAATAATCACTATGCAACAACCATCAAATGCACACAGCACACACACCCACACGCACACACTCACTCAAACAAACAACACACTGCAGCACCCACTCTCCACACTTTAGATCACACAAACACACTTACACTTTATATTTATTGATAAAGGATTTGCACTACAACTCGTACACCTACTGTGAATTGTACCTAAACTGCACCTCGTCCATTTCTGCCTTGCACTATATAGTATTGTATATTAGTACACTGCACAGTATTGTATATTGTATGGTAACTACGTCTACGAACATTGTACATATGTCTAAACTGAACACTGTGACCTCTTTTTTTACTTCAAATTTTTACTATGTTTTTATTTCATACTTATCTTGTCATGCACAGTCTCTGGAGCGCAACAGTAAGAAGCATTTTGTACAAAAGTATTCTGTACTTCTGTATGACAACTATTAAAGAAACTTGAACTTATAAAGTAACGCGTTACAGTAACGCCGTTACTTTTGGCAGTAACTAGTACTCTAACGCATTACTTTTGAAATTCAGTAACGCCGCTACCGTTACTGAATGGTTCGTTACTGCGTTATTTTTATGTAGATTGATAGCGAGCGATAGTGATCCAGCGCACTCCTCCTGACTCCTGTCTGTATCACTCACCTGCAGGCTGCAGGGACACGCCGTGCTGGGGGCGTGTTTTGTTTACTATAGTCCTGACTGTCATGGCAGCGCCCAGCTACTCGCGTTTGTACACATGGATATTATCACAATTTCTCTTTTGTCGAGCACAAAGAAAAAAACGTTTTAGTTAAATGTCATTTGTGTTTTGGCTCAAAGATACTATCTACTGCCCATGCTTCAACGAAGCTAGTAGCTGAGTCTAACGTTAATAGGACTCATCCGAAGCCAGTAAGCCACTCGCTTTCGGGGATCTAGTTAGCATCACCAGGCGGCACACAGCAAATGGGACGGAACACTTCACGTTTACCAACTACTTGGAGAGAGAATATACTACATGGAAATGAGCTAAAGAAAATGTTTGAGGGCTGGACTAACGTTACATCTCAACCACCGCAGACTTTGGTGAGTTCAGTGATGTGAATGCAAGGTTGATCAACAGATTTTGAGTATAAGAATCTGCAAGGGAATCTCATCAATACTAATCAAACAATATAAATATAGTCCTTTCATGCACAATTGATATCCTAACTATTCTAACGTTGCAATGCACGATTGATATCTTAAACAACGTTGCAAGACGGTTATAATGAAATGCTCCCGCGACATCAAGGCTGTTCCTTCAACCTAAGCGGCGATACAATTAGGCACGGCACATTTCTTATTATGTCGGGACTCTGGACAACATTTGTGTTTGTGTCAAATTTGTGTTTATAGACCACATTGCTTAGCAGAGTTCAGTGATGTGAATGGAAACTGTCAAGTTGATCAACAGATTTTGAATATCTGTAAGGGCATTAATGAGAGCAATCTTTTTTAATAATTTTTTTAACTAAATAGTTACTTTTCACAGTAACGCATTACTTTTGGGTGTAAGTAACTAGTAAAGTAACTGAGTTACTTTTGAAATGAAGTAACTAGTAAAGTAACTGAGTTACTATTTTTCAGTAACTAGCACAACACTGCTGGCAGGACATCCCTGTTGTAAACACTGGTATCTGACCACCATGCCATTCTTTTCACTGTCCCTATCCCCCCGCCCAGGCAGCGCCCAACGCGCACCCTCACATTCAGGGACACCAAGTCAGTGTGTGCATCAGCCCTATCTGACCTCATCACTACCCACATGGCCCCGGTTCCCTCCGATACCTCCCCGGACACCTTAGCGGCCTGTTACAATGCCGCCCTCTCCCTCAGCCTGGACTCTCTGGCGCCCCTCAGAAGCCGGAATGTGTCCTTTCCTCGCCCTGCCCCATGGTTTACCTCTGACCTCCGCTCTATGAAAAGAGTGGGTCGACGACTGGAGCGACTCTCCAGGCGATCTGGCCTCACCGTCCACCGTCTGGCCTTGGTCGACCACGTGAGGTCCTACAGAGAGGCTCTCTCCAAGACTAGGACCGCATACTACTCCACCCTCATCACCTCACAGCAAAATAACCCCAGATCGCTTTTCTCAACCATAAATCGTCTCCTCCTCCCTCTCACTGCCTCCCACACTGATGCTCCTGACCTCTGCTCTAAGTTCCTGGACTTTTTCCAGGCTAAAGTGACTTCCATCCACCAACAACTCATGGTGCCCGCCCCCTCCCCTCCTCACTTACCCCTGACGCCGGACTACATGCTCCCAGCTGCATCCCTCCATCCCCAGTGCTCTCTCTCCTCCTTCTCCCCAGTGGATGTTCCGCTGGTCATGAAGCTGGTTACCAGAGCCAAAGCTTCCACCTGCTCCCTCGACCCCATGCCTACGGTACTGGTCAAGGCCTGCCTTCCTACCCTCTGCCCCATCATAACGGACATCATCAACTCCTCTCTGTCATCTGGAATAGTTCCCTCCTGTTTCAAAACCGCCTCCATCACTCCCATCCTAAAAAAGCCTGGTTTGGACCCTGAGGTGCTGGACAACTACCGGCCGATCTCCAACCTTCCTTTCCTAAGCAAAACCTTGGAAAGGGCAGTCGCCGCCCAGCTTCATCAACATCTGTCCAACCATGAGCTCTACGAACCCCTTCAGTCAGCCTACCGAGCACATCACAGCACAGAGACCGCCCTCATCAAGATCACTAATGACCTCCTCCTTGCTGCAGACTCCGGACACATCAGCCTCCTCATCCTTCTCGACCTCTCCGCGGCGTTCGACACAATATCCCACTCAGTCCTCCTCAAATGCCTCTCCGACAACCTAGGCATCACCGGTACAGCTCTGTCATGGTTTCATTCATATCTCACTAATAGATCTCAGTTTGTCAGCGTCAGCGGCTCATCCTCCCCCCCGGCCCCAGTCAACCACGGTGTCCCCCAGGGCTCTGTGCTGGGTCCCCTACTATTCACCATTTACATGCTCCCCCTCGGTCAGATTATACGTCACCACGGACTCAACTTCCACTGTTATGCTGATGATACTCAGCTCTACATCAGCACCTCACCATCCTCCCAGCTCCCCCCACAGTCTGTAGTCAACTGCCTCCACGCTATAAAAACCTGGATGGCAACCAAATTACTCAAACTCAACAGCAAAAAGACAGAGCTCATGGTTGTGGCCCCCAAGGCACTGCTCGGGAAGGTTGGAGATCTCCTCCTCCACGTTGACGGCTGTTCCATCTCCCCGTCTCTCGAAGTCCGTAACCTGGGCGTCACCCTTGACTCCACACTTTCATTTCACTCCCACATCAAATCTGTCACCAAGTCTGCCTTCTACCACCTCAGGAACATCTCCCGTCTCCGACCCTCACTCTCAGACTCTGTGGCGGAGACCCTGATCCACTCATTTGTCACCTCCCGGTTGGACTATTGTAATGGAGTCCTGTTCGGGGTACCCAGCAAAGCCCTGGACAGGCTCCAGTATGTCCAGAACTCAGCTGCCAGGGTTCTCACTCACACCAAGCCCTGGCAGCACATCACCCCCACCCTCATCCTTCTCCACTGGCTTCCAGTCAGGTTCCGCATCACCTTCAAACTCCTGCTCCTCACCTACAAATCCCTCCATGCCCTCGCCCCCCGGTACCTGTCTGATCTCCTCCACCAGTACACTCCATCCCGGAACCTACGATCCTCTGATCTAGGTCTCCTCTCCATCCCTCGCACCAGGTTACGGACTTTTGGGGACAGAGCCTTCAGCGTGGCGTCCCCTACCCTCTGGAACTCTCTCCCCCCCGAAATCCGCAACGCCCCAACCCTGGACACCTTCAAATCCGCTCTAAAAACACACCTCTTCACCAAGGCTTTCCCCATCAGTTAGTTTTAGACTAAATTAGGTCCATTATCCCCTACTTTCCCTCATCCCCTCTTCCCTCTCCCCCCCTACTTTCCTTGCCCTATTTTTTGTCCTGATTGTAAAGCGACCTTGGGTTCTATGAAAGGCGCTATATAAATTTGATTTATTATTATTATTATTATTGGTGTCTGGCAGGATGTTCCTGTTCTAAACTCTGGTGGCTGGCAGGACATTCCTGTTCTAAACACTGCATTGATGGCGCACTTGCCCAAGGTGGACAGTACCTGGACATGTGGTGGCACTGGGTTTGAGCGTCTGGTCTGGCTCCTCAGTGCTGGCTCTAGGGTATTGCACAGGTCTTGGTACTCATCCACTCTCTGCGAATAGGTCCGCATGGCCACGGTACTGGCGCTCCCTCCCAGGAGTGCGCAGCTCTGTGTACATCCTCACCAAGCCGCCTGCATCAGGCTGCTGCATTGTTGCTAATGAACTAGATTTATATGGAATCCGTTAAACGTATAATTTGTGTCGGTTGTCATTTGTGTGGGTTCAACCAGTGAACAGTAAGATAAGCAGTGCAATGTTTCTCCACTGGCTCACAATGTGCACACTAAGCAAGGTAAAAAATGTATGAAACCAACTAAAAATAATAACAATAGAGAACAAGATGGTACATGGAATATTAAGAACACAGTCGGACATCATTCTGTCTTATCTACGACTGCTTTTCCGCGTTCGTAAATCCTGTTCTTAGCTACAAACGAACCCCCGAAAAGAAACCGCTCAAGCGTGCCAAAATCGGCCCGAGAAGTTCTCAAGTGGAATTATTTGTTCATAACTTTCTCTTAAGTCCATTCGATCAAGAGGAGCGATGTGTTCCAACTTCCTCACATTCACCCTCCAAGCGATCTGGATTGGACTTTACAGCTGCGAATACACGGGCCGCTCCGAACCATTTCAGTTATATGAGAGCTATGTGGGTCTTCAGTGCAAGGGTACGATTTATAAACCCCTTTTCAGCCGAGCAGGTCGACTTGGAGCACAGGCTTATTTACAGCAATAGCCGGGGGGGGGGGGTTCAGCGGGGGAGGGGGATCACACAAATAAAAATAAAAAACACCTGGGAGCTGCCCGGTATAACCACAGTGCGGCCACTGGGCAGAGGACAGAGAGGATTCACTGCCTTGCCCAAGGGCACGTTAACTGCAGCCGTTGAAGAAGGGGAAAGTGTTACACTCTGCAGTGTCGTGCTCATTCAAACTGGAGCAGCACGCGTGCCCCGATCAGATTTTCTTTTTTATTCTATTACTATTATTTTTTATGATCGTTTTATATTGTGAGTCAAACATATTCTTCTAATTATATCATAGAGCATACTGTCAGACTTTGGCTGTTTTTTGCTAATGTATTTGATCTATAAATCTATCTGTCTAGCCGTCTATAACTCCATCTATTGTAAAATGACTTAAACAGTGTCTACAATGTGCTGTTATTTACTGTGTTAAAGCATGGCATTTCTATTTGTGCTCCAACAGGGAATGTCATCAAATTCCACCTTCCACAGCCAACACAGAGACAAGAGTCTGTGTTCTAAAACTGTTGAACTATAGATCCCTTAAGTCTGCTATTCTAAATCTATAACCCTATTTGGTCTTGTGTTGGTTTTGTTCTCTGCTAATATTTTCTGAAGAAGCTATATCATTGGCTTATAATTTACTAGTGTTGACAGCATGCCGCGTGATGAGATGTACTGTAAGTCGCTTGTTTTCTCTGTTTTGGGCAGAATGTAGAACGTGGATTCTGCCCGTTGCAATGTCCTTTTTTCCTTGCAACGTATTATTTTTCCTGTTTGTTGCTTTGCTTGTTCACTTTTGAATATACCCCTGAAAGATTAATTCTATCTTTCATTATTGATGATAATCAGATAAACGCAACAATACTGTGTGCAGGTCGGAGGAGGAGATGTTGCTGCTGAAGAGGTTATGGTGTAACGGTACACAAAAACCACGGTTCGGTACGTACCTCGGTTTTGAAGTCACGGTTCGGTACGGGTTTTCGGTACAGTGGGGGGAGGTTTGGCTTTCCATGTTCCACTCAGGGGTGATGTAGTGTGCAGTAACTAATTGTACTTGTAGGGCTGTCAACGAATATTATACTATATTGAAATTAATAATCGACTTGTAAAGAAAAAAAATATATAATTATATTAGACTGGAAAAAAAACATCCCCTGCTGGGCGGTCACTAGTTCAAGTTCAAGTTTCTTTATTATTTGTCATACAGAAATACAGAATACTTTGCATGAAAAGTTTCTTTCTGTTTTGCTCCTGAGAATGTGCTAGATAATAACAAGATAGTATAAATAAGTATAATAAGTATAAAATAGAAAGTCAAGAAGTCAAGTAAAAACAAGTGTAAACAACAATTGTTCAGTATACCTCTATATACAGTATGTACATCTGGTACAAAAAATAGTGAGGTATAGCTTAGCTTGTGGTGCCACCTTGTGGTGGTGAGGTGCAATAAGGAGGTGCAATAAGGAATAAGGGATAAGGAATGAGAGATGTGCAATTCCCTTACCAATAATATAAATATAAAGTGTAAAGTGTGGTAAAGTGGGTGCTACATTGTGTTGTTTATTTAAAGTGAGTGTGTGTGTGCTGCGGGTGTGTTGATGGCCTGTTATTGTTCATTGTTCAATCATTGTTCATTGAGCATCCTGATGGCTGGGGATAGAAGCTCCTTCTGAGTCTCTCTGTGCTTGCCATGAGACTCCGGTATCGCTTGCCTGATCGCAGCAGTTCAAAGAGGCAGTTGTTTGGTGGCTGGAGTCTTTGATTATTAGCCTTGCCCATGCACCGCTTGTTGTAAATTGTGCGTTCGGCTGAACGGGCCACTCTCTGTAGTCTGCTGCGGTCTTGTACAGTGCTATTCCTAAACCAGGAGGTGATATTGCCAGTCAGGATGCTCTCTATTGTGCATGAGTAGAAGTTCTTGAGGATCTTCTGACTCACATTGAACTTCCTTAAGCGCCTCAGGAAGTAGAGGCGTTGTTGTGCCTTCTTGATAAGACTGTCAATGTGTGTGGTCCATGTCAAGTCCTTGGATATGTGGACTCCGAGGTACTTAAAACTGTTCACTCTCTCAACCGGTGCCCCATCGATGTTGAGGGGGCTGTAGTCCTGACCCCCGACCTCCTAAAGTCCACAATCATCTCCTTTGTTTAGCTGACGTTCAGGGAGAGGCTGTTCTCTTGGCACCATCCCACTAGAACCTTAACCTCCTCCAGGTAGGCCCTCTCGTCGTTTGCAGAGATCAGGCCCACCACTACTGTGTCGTCAGCAAATTTGATGATTGTGTTGTTTTTCCGCTGAGCCACACAGTCGTGTGTTTACAGCGAGTAGAGGAGGGGACTCAGGACACAGCCCTGGGGGGCCCCTATGTTGAGAGTGATGGATGAGGAGGTGCAGTTACCGTTGTATTCGTTCGGTACACAGCCGTTTGGTACGGTACGGTACACACTGAAACGGTTCGGTACGGATATGTGTACCTTTACACCCCTAGAGGTTAGTATGAGTCCGTTTATATAAGCAGTTCATGTTCATCGTGTGTTTGGGGAATGTGTGCTCAGGAAATGACTATAGTATTACAGTACAGTATGTACGGTGGTTTACTTTTTAAATGACTGGCAGCTACAGCGTGGGCTAGATGTAATGACAGCAAGGTACATGTTTTTTTACTACAGTGGTTAGCGTTAGTGTCTGTTGCCTCACGGCAAGACGGTCCTGGATTTGAACCAGATTGGGGGCAGGACGCTCCCCGGGGGGTGGCGTGATGCTACCTCTGCCCTAAATACCTGCATGGTGGGGTTATAACAGGCACTGCCAGGGACACAATAAGAGATTGACCTTTATTGACTATTTCATTGGGATACAATCCCATTTTTAGTATTCTATCAATAGCAGCTTGAGTTGAGAGCAGAGTAGGAGGGATAGATGGATATAAAGAGAGAGAGACATGTGGGAAGCATGGGTGGAGAGATAATAATATTCTTCCTACTGAGGGAGAAGGGAGAGGTGGCGGGGGAAGAGGTTGCGTTGAGAGCAGAGGTGGAGAGAGGGTGCAGAAATAGATGATTCCTGCTGAGACAGAAAGCAGAGACGAGGTGAAGAAGAACCTGAGAATTTTAATGGAGGGTGAACTCATATTATTAGTGTCATTTCTAGCAGGTTCTTATAGACCTGTTCGCTGTTCACGTCAGACTGTGCGCGTCCATGAAGCGACATCCAGCCATTTTTGTTTGAAACAACTTTTAATCAGGAGAGTGTCATGGTTTCTCCATAGAGCCCTGTCGTACTTTTTTAGCGCAGCAGCACGCACAGGTAAGAGGCAACTTAGTCACGTGACTCAGTTGGTATTGCTGATTGGCTCGAACACGGTATGTTTGTAAACAGCGAACAGGTCTATAAAATAGTTCCAATTAGTTCTGTGTAAATAGTTTTGTAGCGCTTCATGGTCGTTTTTGGTGCCAAACCAAGCACAGCATTACCTGACCTGGCAACTCAGGAACCAAGGGGAGAGGAAGCCACAGGGACCCAGTCTTCATCCACATGTTTTTGGTTTGTTTGTTTGGTTAAATCTTAGTTTTGTTTGATTAATTTGTTTATCTCTCCACTGGTTTTGATTTCTTAAAGGCCTGTTTATTTGGGGAATGCTTGTTTGGAGATTTTCCTTTATTTTTCCTTTATTTATACTCTAAAGGCAACTGAGGTTTCCCTCATTTACAGTCACGTCGAGTGTACAAAACATAGAGTTAAGCAAAAAAAAAGGCATGTAAAATCACACAACATATACAATCATAACAATTAGACAAGTAAGGATAACAATCAATTAAAACATGTACAACTTGATCGACAAAGGTTGGAGATCAAGGTTTTAAACTCTGCAACAGAGGGGAGAATCTCAAGCTCTGTTCAGAGCAAACACGAGGAACTGTAATTAACGTACACAGCGATGTTGATTAATATAGACTAACCATGTTCACAATGATGTTGCGTATAGTTGGCCTTTTCTTGCTGATAGTGTTACGACCCCTTCCACTCTCTGTGTCCATTGTCCGCCTATTACGTGGATGTCTTGACAGGTACTGGAGGTGGCTGTGGCTGAGGCGTTACTCAGCAAAACGGGAAACACCTGGGCCCGGTGTTCCCATGCTCCCTGTTAACCTCTTAACCTGCGCCCCCAAAAGTGGCCTTTTTAGTTTTCATTTTTGAGGACTGCATACTTTTTTTTGCAAACCAAAACAACATACTTTATAATTATAGCACATGCATGAGCCTGGTCTCTTTTGAAAGATGACATTCTGAAGTTTCTGATTCCAGAAAGAAGATTTTAGTGCTAACGTAATAGAGTAACATAGGTCTGAACTTGAGTTGTAGAAAAACGTGTTACTCAAGTTTTTCTGCAGTATAATAATATAATAATAATTTAGGACCTGCTCCGAGGTCATCAATTGGCACACATGCGATGCATGCATGCAATTCGTATCTGCGATTAACCCATCCCATCGTCCTTCCCCCCCAAGGGCAGCCGGGAGCAGACAGGCGTCAACGTGAGCCGCGCCAGGGGACCAATCCAAGTGCTCCTGTCCGTCTTCGTCAAGGACGCCACAGTGTTAGCGATCTTGTTGTTGTGCATGTTTTTCCATTGGGTTTATCTTATCGGGGGGGAAACCCTTGCGAGCACGGGGAGAACATGCAAACTCCACACAGAAAGGCCTGGGAGATACCCCACCTGGGTAACTGGCATCATGGAAACCTGGTCCCCAAGCGGGATTCGAACCCTGGACCTTCTTGCTGTGAGGCGACAGTGTTAACCACTACACCACCGTGCCGCTATACACCACCGTGCCGCTACACCGTGTAGTTAGTAGTCCAGAGGTAGTATTTCCCCAGAAGATGGAATGGCTTATGAATCCAGACAGACCCATAGCCTGAAGCCTTATGTAGTACATCTCCAAATTTCATAAAGATCCATTCAGAAATGAGTGATTAGGAGTGATCTTGGTAAACTGTGTACAATGAAAAACTCTGTTTTCTCATAGACTTCAATTAATTCTCTTCCTGTCTTTGCTCGTTTGTTTTTCACCTAGATCCTAGATCATACATCCCCACGTGGTGTTTCATTGGTAAGCCACATTCATTGGCTACAACGATCCACAATAATTTTCGAGATCGGATCTAGATTGACGGAGCTACTGCGCCAAGAGTCGGGAGTGGTATTTTGCGCAATACCGTGTACTTTGCACAAGCCTCAAATACCGGCATGTAACTCGAGAACCGGTGAACGGATTTTGTCGGATTTTGTCGCTATCGACAGGCAACAAATAAGCCTTCAATTCGATATATATACTGTATTACAAAATATGCACACCCGAGCCACTAGGGGTCGCCAAAGTGCCGGTGGGAAAATCATCCTAAAAACATCCCGCCGGCGGGCTGTACACTCTCGGAGCTCAGTTGCTGGGCGCTCTCCTTATGGTTTGATGCCGTTGATTTCTGTTTGCATTCTACAACATCCTAAGCCGAGATCCTGACTGAATTCGGTCGTTAAAGAACCCAGGACGCCTATCGTAAAGAGTAGGGTATTCCCCGACATTCCTGGCCAAATTCCCAATCAGGTCTCTGACATCAAGGCCACCTAATCATCCCTTCCCCTTAATTGACTGATATCAATCCCTGTCTCCTGAGCCGTTCAGCCATTGTGTAGTGTGATGTGTGCCTGGTGCCAGTGTATGGCAGCCATTGAGCCTGCGTAGCCCAAGGTTGGGGGCTACCAGTGGTGGTGAAAGAGGCAATTTCCAGCCTACATTGTAAAGCGCTTTGAGTGTCTAGAAAAGCGCTATATAAATGCAAGTAATTAACATTACACCTATAAATTCCTTTTATGTCTACATTGATTAAATAAATAATTTGTTAAATGGCTTTGATTGTCTGCGTCTCCCTCTTTATCATGGCCGCACGGCCGGTTAGTGACAATAGTTAAATGAAAACGTATGGGTTGTGGATGAAAAAGTGTTATCTTCATTCTCTCCAATTTCATTCCCAACCAAGGACAAGACACACAAGGCATTTGTCTCATCAAGATGTGAGCGAGTTTGCGAGGTGCGCCTATAAAAAGTGACACTGACAGTGTGGAGGTGCACACCGTGCAAGACTATAGTAATATGAGATGGCAGCAAAGTCGTACATTTATGTTAAATGTGTGCTTCTGTCGCGTTTATCTGATAATCATCAATAATGAAGAATTCATCTTTCAGAGGTTTATTCAAAAGTGAACAAGCAATAGTGTAGTCAACAAAAATAATATGTTGCAAGGAAAAATGAATACATTGCAATGGGCAGAATATACAATAGTGTGGAGATGCCAAGCCATTCTGCCCAGAACAGCGCAAACAAGCTTCCTATATATAGTCACTAAGCCAATGAAATGGCTTCTTCAGAAAAGAGAAACAAGACCAACACAAGACTAAATAAGGTTATAGTTTTAGAATAGCAGACTTAAGGGATCTAGAATTATAGGAGTTCAACAGTTTTAGAACACCGACTCTCGTCTCCTGGTCCACTGGAATTTTATGACATTCCCTGCTGTGAGCACAGATATAATTGCCTTGTTAGCAAAAATCTGCCAAAGTCTGACACCTCTCACAGTGTTTTAGCCTGTATGAAAAGATTATGAAATGGTCATAATAGGTCAGCTTTTGCTTAATATTGCTTTGAAACTGGTGGTTTTTGAAGTCAAGATGAAGCTGGCCAGTTTGCTTCTCTGTCTGACTGAGGATGAGATATATGAAACAATGTTTGCTTGTGATCCAAAAACATTTACATAAATTAACAGGTTATGAATACTACAAACATTTCGGATTGATTGTAAACTATTTATATACAGTTTCACTGCATATAATTTCAAACCTTTATTTTAACTGAAAAGTTGAAGTGGACCCTCATTTGTCAGATGTTGAGTTACATGCCAGTTCAATAGATCTTTAAAATCATGATCTTCTGCGAACAGGAGGAGGAGGTTATGCCCTCGCTCTACCTAGGTGCCGCGCCACCCCCGCACGCAGCAGAGTCAATTCATAATGAGACGCGCAGAATCTGAATATCTGTCACGCAGAATCACCTGCTGTGTGTTACATGTGTGAAAGGGCAACTCCAGGAATATGCCCAGAGCTGATTATCTGGGCCTTGTCCAGAGTTCATCTCCAGAGTTATAGTTCATCTCCAGAGTTCATGTCCAGAGTTATTATCCAGAGTTATTGTCCAGAGTTCATGTCCAGAGTTCATATCCAGAGTTCATCTCCAGAGTTCATGTCCAGAGTTCATGTCCAGAGTTATTGTCCAGAGTTATTGTCCAGAGTTCATGTCCAGAGTTATTGTCCAGAGTTCATGTCCAGAGTTCATGTCCAGAGTTATTGTCCAGAGTTATTGTCCAGAGTTATTGTCCAGAGTTCATGTCCAGAGTTCATGTCCAGAGTTATTGTCCAGAGTTCTTGTCCTTGTCCTTCATGTGTGAAAGGAGTGTTTGTACCCCCCTCCCTTCTTCTTTTTAATGGCGTATCGCTTCTAGGTGGAGCACTATCGCCACCACCAACTGTCATGTTATATTTCACACAAAATTCATGATCTACCAATGAATACATCCTCACTCCTCAGTTGCTTTCTCCACAAAATACTCCCCTGATTAACAGAACAAAAGAAAACAACCAACACAACCACAGCCTATTCAGAGCCACAGACCCGAGAGGACAGGACATCATCTTTCTGTATCTCCTCCAGTTGCTGTGTTTAAATTATATTTCTCAGATATCTTTTAGCTTCTATTTAATTTGTATATGCTGGCTCTCCTTTGTTACTTCTCCGGTGCAGTAAATCACCATAGCTATAAATGCGAATGTGAAGTGTCTCTTCTCCATCCAGACACATTCATCTTGTTCTCCTCTTCCACACCGTTTCATTCCACTGGGCTCCCTGACCTCCACCCTTTTTCACTGCCTCAGCATTATGACACTTTATCAAGTACTCAGATTTTATTTACCTCAATGTCCTTCACTTTCCTCAGGCATCCAAGAGGCCGTGTGTCGTGAGCACCTTCACGGTTCACACACTTAACTGGTTCTTTCACGTCTCTGATTAGCATGCCACCTTGCCGCACTTGGATTTCCTGCACACTCAAGCCACAGGTTCAAATGTTTGGCACCTTCTCTGCACTGCAGTGGAAGAGGCACAAAGGCTCTCACTGGGAACCTGAACTCCTCCGTATTATTCATCCTCCGCACTCCACACTTTTCTCTGTAATTCATTCCGCTCAAAGCTCACCGACAAGCCCGGCTCTCTCTCTCTGTCCGTTACTGTACCGCGAGTCAGACGCCTCACTCCACAAACATCCCTAACCTTCTCGAGCAACCACTTCTCGACATCCAGATCGATTGACACAGGACAGATAACACATTCACCGGGGCTTTTTCCCCTCAGGAACACGACTCAACCTGATGTTCTCCTCCTCAGTTTCGGTGGCCGTCTCTGCTGACACAAAGACACTAGGGCTGACCCTGATTAGTCAAATAGTCGAGTAATCGATCGAAAGGAGCCGTAGTCGACTGCCAACCTCCTAGTCGAATGCAAAACAAAAAGAGAGGCTAACTGCCTAAGAAAACGGGCACAGAGGCACTGAAAGATCCTTTCGCAGAGGACAAGAAGCCTTCAGTCGACTCCTTCAGACATTAACATATTGGGTGCCAACAACGAGAAATCGTATTTCTTATTTCTTTTATTAGCGATATCCATTCACTTTTCATCCATCCAGCCTCACATTATCATTGGGACTGGCTCTGAGCTTGAAAAGGGCAAATACCGCCCCCTATCGTCTCCTGGATGGTATTGCACCCATTGGAATGGAGTCAATGGAAATGCATGAGAAAAAAAACTCCGGGCTCCACATTTTACTTCTTATGTAACCTGAGACTATTGCATCCACTGAGGGAACTGGAAAAAGCGTCAATTATGTGTTTTGAGGTATAACGTTGGATCAATAAACACGATCGATATTTGGAATGGCGATCAGGAATTGGATTAATCTTTTTGCAGAACATCTGATCTGAAGTAAGGAATCTATTTTACCAGATGTTTTTTCACAGATTTCACAACGTGTGTGTGTATGTGTGTGCGTGTATGACGTTGGCGCTGAGCAAGCCATAGATAATCGATTTTTCAGCCCACTTCTCTAGCGTGCATAAGTACACTATCGATAATCTAGTGTTTATTTGAAAACTATTCATAAATAGGCCGAAAAATGACAATGTGTTTTGTGTATTCCACTAAAGGGCTATTTTCGCGGATTTTTCTGGAATCACTAGAAATCTTCAAAACTATACTCGTATTCAAAACGGTATAAAACGGAAATGTACTGATGAAAAAACAATCCGTTTCGTACATGTTGACTGCAAGCAAGTCATTGATAAGCGACGGTTGTATTAGACACATAGCCATAATTTAAGATATAGTTTATGCGTTCGCAAATGTGCTTGTCCTCTCATTGACTAAAGCGCTGGCACTCAAGCGATAAATCGCGCACCCCCTGCTGGCAACCAATGGGTTAAGCACCCCCACAGCCCAAATGGAATGATACAAAAAAGATATATATATATATACTGTATATATATAAAGAATAATTCCATATATCTGCAAATTCTGGCCAATCAAAGTCGAAAAACCACTACTTGTAATCCTCATTTCCTTTACATTCCCTACGCCAACTTCCACCCACCCTCATGAAACACCATCCTCTGAGCTGCCTGCCTATTAACTCCACTCCAACCTGCATCATGGACTCATCTGGTTCCTCGTTCAGACTTTGATTATTCACTAACACAATATACAACGTACTAAGCGTAAGCGAACTACTGTTTGCTTTCTGACAGGAAGTGATAACAGAGACAAACCACATACATCTAACAATAACAACCGTGTATCCTTGTCCTACTATGATAAAACAAAAGAAAATACGTTTAAAAAAATATATATATTTCTTATGGTTAACCCCTCTTGGAAGCATGACTTTGACTATACAGAGTGTTATTTATGGTTAACCCCTCTTGAAAGCATGACTTTGACTATACAGATTGTTATTTATGGTTAACCCCTCTTGGAGGCGTGACTTTGACTAAGGACAGCTGATTAACTGCTCATGCTAACTGGTGAGTGGCAGTGGGAGTGGCCTAGAACCAAAAGGTGCGTAACTTCCAAACATATTCAGGTAACATGACCAAACTTTGTGGAAAGCGTGATGATGAAGCAAGGACACACACACACACACACACACACACACACACACACACACACACACACACACACACACACACACACACACACACACACACACACACACACACACACACACACACACACACACACACACACACACACACACACACACACACACACACACACACACACACAACCACGCCCCCTTCCATAACTCATGCACATGTTCTCTTATGCCCATTTTCACACAGGAGAAAAAAAAATTCTGTGTGAAAAGGTCAGACCAGCACTTTGTAGACCACATTTTGTAAGCCTGGTTTTCTCTGTGTGAAAGGTGCAGAGAAAAAGTCACTTCTCATAGGCATTACTGAGCTCTGCTGTTACGGTTTGGTAGGTGTGTTGGACCCAGGTGCAGTGCAGAACAGATACGATGAGAGACAGATGTTGGTTTTCGAATAAAGCACTACGTTTAATTAGAGTAGCTGAATGAACACACACACAGTGGTGATAAACAAAAGGGGAGAAATCTGTCTCCAAAACACGCTAAATATGATTCACAATACATAGGTACTCAGCACAATAATCGGGGAAAACAAAGGGGAGAAAGCAAGGTCTCCAAAACATGCTAAATAGTAATTCCGTCCAACGACGGCGCTGCATATACATAGGATAAGAATAATCTTTTAACAACGAAATGCAATCGGCAATCAAAGTGGCACGGCGATTCAAAACATTGCGAACAAACTTATCCTCCGTGGCAAGGAGCGATAAGTCTAAACATGTAGGTATACTCACGGACAGTTTCAGTGATCGACTGACGGTGTATGTGTGACAGGGAAGAGAATATAAAGAGACATTTAAACGAGTCACACCAGGTACGAATGAGTGTAATTAGGACAGGTAGACAGGTCAATTACCCACCAGGTAACGCTAGAGATTTGCTCCCCGAGGAGAGAAAACCCCAAACGTTACATCCGCGAGTGTTTTTAAGGGGGCACAGGAACACCGGGCCCAGGTGTTTCCCGTTTCGCTGAGTAGCGCTCCAGTCACGCCCACCTCTAGTACCGGTCAAGACATCCATGTAATAGGAGGACAACTTACTACCCTGCTTACTCGCCTACTCCCTGGACTGTCCGAGAACCTGGTTACCATATTTTCCCTTTTTTATAATAACCCACTGTTTGGTTTTCTATGATTTGTCATAGTCTCTGCCTGTTTGTGTCTGCATATGGGTTCTGGCTATAGTACAAACCATTTATTTAGCTCATGTACTTTTTAAAGTTTTTAAATTGAGTTCTATACAGTACCACAGTGACACGTATTAAATCGGACTGACTTTGGAGGATTTGTGTTGCCAGATTGAATTGAGAGACGTTCCATCCCAGTCGCTCACACCGCTTAATTAATCCTGCATGACCTGGCAACCAAGAAGGAAAGTGAAACTCCTCAGCAGTGTGCAGTCGGCCTCCGACAAGTTGAGAATGGACGTGAACAAAATCAAAGAAATATACAATTTCTCTTAACATCTTCATATGTCCCCTTCCCTATTCACACTGGACTAGTATTAGGCTGCATGTCCATGGTAATAGAAAATGACCCCCCGACCTCTGTGATTTCTTGATGTGCATTCACACAGGATACATTTTTAAAGAGGTTTCCCAAGATTTAACATGACATGCGCACAAAATCATTGTTTCAAATTGCACGTCAAACAAATGTATAACCAAACCAAAGTATTACAAGTGACTAGAGGTCCCTATAATACTATTCCAGTTATTACTAATGACTAGAGGTCCCTGTAATAATATTCCAGTTATTACTAATGACCAGAGGTCCCTGTAAAATACTATTCCAGTTATTACTAATGACTAGAGGTCCCTGTAATACTATTCCAGTTATTACTAATGACCAGAGGTCCCTGTAAAATACTATTCAAGTTATTACTAATGACCAGAGGTCCCTGTAATAATATTTCCAAGCGACTAAAGGGCTTTAATAGCAAACAACACACATTCTCTTGGCCCTGTCAAGGCAGACCGCAGTAACTTCCAAACAGTGAAACTGAGAAAAATGGCTTTTAAGTTTTTTGACTTGCCATCCAAAATGTGTTATAGGTAGATAGATGATAGTACCCAGATTTAACATGTATTAATGAAGTAATCTTTAGGCATACAAAAATATGACGTAATTATTTTAATTAACCCCAAAAAAGCAGATACTGCACTCTGCTGCACGATTTCCTTAAATAATTATACAGGTAATGTACAGGCAAAGTGCAGTAACTTCAAATACAATGTTGTTTTCCCTCCAGCTTTCATAACTTAACCTAGCCATTTTATTTGGATCATCATCATTCCAATATATTCAGGTGTTAAATTTCATTTTCAAAATGGCTAGGAATGCATGCATCTATCTATTGTAGTATAATGTTTGATGGTTATGAGACATTAACAGCAAATTATTATAGCATGATCTAGTTACTAATGTGTAAGGCCAAACAGACCCAGATCAATTTGTTTATTGAGAACACACGGCCCCCAGCTGTCTCAACAGGTTAAACTGGTCATCCAGCACCTCGAAGGAGCCAAATGCAAATGATTTAATCAGACATGCAGACGCCACACACACACACACACGCACGCACGCACACACACACACACACACACACACACACACACACACACACACACACACACACACACACACACACACACACACACACACACACACACACACACACACACACACACACACACACACACACACACACACACACACACACACACACACACACAGAAATTCTGTAAGTGGGGCCCTGACACACCCCTGATCACAAGACCATTGTTGATTAAAACATGTTGATCAAAGGCTGTGTGACTCAGACCAGCTCATCTTGAAAATAGGGGCCAACAGTTTAGATATAAGAATGATGTCGGACCATTGCTAGGGACGCAGTCTGTAAGAGGCTGTGTCAAGGATGGACCTGTTGCTGCTGTGCTGTGTAACCTGCGTTGCTTTTGTCTGCTGAATAAATCACCTTTTCATCAATTGAGCCATTGCCTCTGAAACCAATCTCCAGTTTGAATTCTTCTTCGGAAACCAGCCCTCTACTCACCAAATATACCTCAATCTTCCAAAAAACTAAACATAACTAATGTGAAGCTACAGTAGGTCTAAGTACTATACATTAATAGATTCCCCTTTTAGTGAGAGGAGTGAGAGGAGTGAGGGTGCAGGCTGCAATCACTGTTTTAAGTATTCTGTCAATAAGATATATATAGAGCTTAGAGCAGAATAGAGAGAACGGGTAGTGGAGGACAGGGAGAGGAGGAGGGATGGAGGAGAGAGAGAAGAGGATGGTGGTGGAGAGAGTTGAGAAGAAGAGGGGTGGATTAGAGAGGAGATGAGGAGGAGAGAGAAGAAAGAGGGTGGAGGAGAGATGAGAGGAGGGGTGGAGGAGAGAGAGAAAAGGAGGGGTGGAGGAGAGAGAGAAGGGGGGCGGAGGAGAGAGGAGGGGTGGAGGAGAGAGAAAAAAGGAGGGGTGGAGGAGAGAGAGAAGAGGAGGGTGGTGTATAGAGAGAAGAAGAGGAGAGAGGAGAGAATGGGTGGAGGAGAGAAAAGATAGGGGGTGGATGAGAGAGAAGATGAGGTGTGGAGAAGAGAGAGAAGAAGAGGGGTGGAGGAAAGAGAGAGAAAAGAGGAGGGGTATTTATTTGTGCTCCCTGTTTTCGTGTGGTTTACGCCTGGTGCTCTGGTTTTCTCACGTTACTCTGGTTTCCTTTGGTTTCCTCTGGTTTCCTCACAGTACTCTGGTTTCCTCAGGTTTCCTCCAGGTTCTCTGGTTTCCTCCTGGTTCTCTGGTTTCCTCCTGGTTCTCTGGTTTCCTCCTGGTTCTCTGGTTTCCTCTGGTTTCCTCACAGTACTCTGGTTTCCTCAGGTTTCCTCCAGGTTCTCTGGTTTCCTCCTGGTTCTCTGGTTTCCTCCTGGTTCTCTGGTTTCCTCTGGTTTCCTCACAGTACTCTGGTTTCCTCTGGTTTCTTCACAGTACTCTGGTTTCCTCAGGTTTCCTCCAGGTTCTCTGGTTTCCTCCTGGTTCTCTGGTTTCCTCCTGGTTCTCTGGTTTCCTCACAGTACTCTGGTTTCCTCTGGTTCTCTGGTTTCCTCCTGGTTCTCTGGTTTCCTGCAGATTCTCTGGTTTCCTCTGGTTCTCTGGTTTCCTCTGGTTTCCTCAGGTTTCCTCCAGGTTCTCTGGTTTCCTGCAGATTCTCTGGTTTCCTCTGGTTCTCTGGTTTCCTCTGGTTTCCTCTGGTTCTCTGGTTTCCTCTGGTTCTCTGGTTTCCTCCTGGTTCTCTGGTTTCCTCTGGTTCTCTGGTTTCCTCCTGGTTACTCTGGTTCTCTCGTTTCCTCTGGTTCTCTGGTTTCCTCCTGGTTCTCTGGTTTCCTCCTGGTTCTCTGGTTTCCTCCTGGTTCTCTGGTTTCCTCTGGTTCTCTGGTTTCCTCCTGGTTCTCTGGTTTCCTCCTGGTTCTCTTCTTTCCTCCTGGTTCTCTGGTTTCCTCCTGGTTCTCTTCTTTCCTCCTGGTTCTCTGGTTTCCTCCTGGTTCTCTTCTTTCCTCCTGGTTCTCTGGTTTCCTCCTGGTTCTCTTCTTTCCTCCTGGTACTCAGGTTTCCTCCTGGTTCTCTTCTTTCCTCCTGGTACTCAGGTTTCCTCCTGGTTCTCAGGTTTCCTCCTGGTTCTCAGGTTTCTTCCAGGTTCTCTGGTTTCCTCCTGGTTCTCTGATTTCCTCCTGGTTCTCAGGTTTCCTCCTGGTACTCAGGTTTCCTCCTGGTTCTCAGGTTTCCTCCCGGTACTCTACTCTTGTAGAAGTGGATAAATCTTCCATTTACTTGAGTATGTACTTTTAGGTGGATTTTTTTTAAATATGGCTAGGGCTTAAGAGGTTAAAGGGGATGAGAGAGGCATATCCATTGAAAACTATTGTCCAAAACCTCCCCAAGAAACAAACCTGACAACCAGTGGGTGGGTGCTGGTAGAAACCACTCTGGCCACCAGTGGGTGGGTGTTGGAAGAAACCAACCTGGCAACCAGTGGGTGGGTGCTGGAAGAAACCACCCTGGCCACCAGTGTGTGGGTGCTGGAAGAAACCACCCTGGCCACCAGTGTGTGGGTGCTGGAAGAAACCACCCTGGCCACCAGTGGGTGGGTGCTGGAAGAAACCAACCTGGCAACCAGTGGGTGGGTGCTATAAGAAACCAACCTGGCAACCAGTGGGTGGGTGCTATAAGAAACCAACCTGGCAATCAGTGGGTGGGTGCTATAAGAAACCAACCTGGCAATCAGTGGGTGGATGCTGGAAGAAACAAACATGGCAACCAGGGCGTGGATGCTGGAAGAAACAAACATGGCAACCAGTGCGTGGATGCTGGAAGAAACCAACCTGGCAATCAGTGGGTGGGTGCTATAAGAAACCAACCTGGCAATCAGTGGGTGGATGCTGGAAGAAACAAACATGGCAACCAGGGCGTGGATGCTGGAAGAAACAAACATGGCAACCAGTGCGTGGATGCTGGAAGAAACAAACATGGCAACCAGTGGGTGGATGCTGGAAGAAACAAACCTGGCAACCAGTGCGTGGATGCTGGAAGAAACCAACCTGGCAACCAGTGCGTGGATGCTGGAAGAAACAAACATGGCAACCAGTGGGTGGGTGCTGGATGAAACCAACCTGGCCACCAGTGGGTGGGTGCTGGAAGAAACCAACCTGGCCACCAGTCGGTGGGTGCTGGAAGAAACCACCCTGGCCACCAGTGGGTGGGTGCTGGAAACTACCTACTTAAACATTTCTGATGCGTTGCCCAACAGAGATAAGCACCTACGTAGTGAAGGTCTGACTACGAACATCTTCTCCTGCGTGTCTCTAGTATTAAGCCTGAGGACGTCCACACCGTGCTGAAGTCCTCAGCTCTGAACCACTGTGTCTGTAGAGAAGAGGACGTCTGTGTGGTGATGAGGGTGGTGTCTCTGACATGAGTAAACCAACTGTTACAAGGCAGGCTACGATGGGGCATCAGTGTGGTGCATTCACCTACTGCAGGACTCGTGCCGTGACCAACATGGTTCTGTATCGAGCTTCTCAAGTTGCCTGGTCGTATAACCAGTTTGATACATTTTAGATTTAAATCAAAAAACATTATTAAAAGTTCATTCATGTAGATTGATAACTAGACGTTGTTGTACCGTATGTTTTGTTATTTTGTCTTCTAGGTTCTGAGTTTTTAGTATTTGTTTTACGTTTGATAAATATGTTTCTTGTTTTTAATATTTTGTATTATTCTACGTCTACGTTTGATTACTTCACTAAGTTGAGTTATTCTTTATGCTATTATGCAATGTTTTTGTTGTATTCATTTGGTGATTTATTGCTCTCGCTGGCGCAGCCTCTGACTATGGGTCTTTTCCCACTGGGATTCTGTGGGGTTCTGTCTGTTTGTCTGGTGGCTTGTGGCAGTCTGTAGAATCATCTGGGTCTGGGGATTTTCCTGGAAGAATTGTCATTTGTTGTTGAGGATTCTGTCGTCACAGAGCTTGTGTTTCTGTGTTTCTGTCTCCAGGGGTTTGTCTTGGGAAGCTGTAAACTTGAGCATCAACACTGGAATTTGTAATGTCATAAAGTGACACTTTTTGGAGTTGGTCCATTGGCAGTGAATCCATGACCAAATTTGCCCATATAACTTTAGTTTGAGCTATCATATCCAAATTAGTTTGATTTTAATGTGGGGCGTACAGCTCTGCATCAGACAATTTACCCATATCCCAGGAGAATCACCATGGTTACTGTCATAGTGTTCTAGGAGTTTAATCACCATGGTTACTGTCATAGTGTTCTAGGAGTTAGATCACCATGGTTACTGTCATAGTGTTCTAGAAGTTTAATCACCATGGTTACTGTCATAGTGTTCTAGGAGTTTAATCACCATGGTTACTGTCATAGTGTTCTAGGAGTTTAATCACCATTGTTACAAAGGATCAGATTAAACCGAATATATATATTTATTGATTGATATATATTGCATAGTATTTGTATATCGTTTGATATCCCTTGTATATTCCTTGTACATATACACGGAATATCCCTTTAGCCTACTACAGACCATAATATTTCATTCTCCTATTGGACAGCGGTCCACAGGCGCCAGAGCCATGCCTCCGGAGTCAGGTTCAAAGTCACCGTCAAGACATGTCTGTGCATGCCCGGCCTTGCCCAGGGATACGAGACAGAAATGTCGTTGGCACTAGTTTGTTCACCGTGCATATAAATATGGCGCAGGTGAATACAGAAGCGCTTAGTCTAAGAGTTACCCAATAAGTTGAAGCCTCACCCACGATACTCCGTGCGGTGAAGTATGGCCTGTTTGGCCCCAGAATAGAGCATTGAGACCGCGTGCGAATTAATAACTGAATTGTCAGAGTTTGGCGCTATACCGTCGAGTGCGACATATTTCTATTAAGTCAGTAATAGTCTATTTGTGTATAGTGTATCGTGCGGCTAAAGTTCTACAGTGACCAGCATC
>NC_140180.1:103226378-103296378 GCF_963971535.1 Notolepis coatsorum
TTGCATGCTGCCTCTGTGTTTTGAATGCAGACGGGCAAACCTCTTGTCCAATGTCCCCACACTCAAGACGACGCTGGCTGTCTGTGCTCGCATATATATCATACAGGCTGTCTCCAAACTTCACAATTATCATATACAGTATATCACACAAGCTGTCCCCAAACTTCAAACTAAAGTATATATATCACACAAGCTGTCCCCAAACTTCACACTAAAGCTCACAGAGTTTGGTCTGTGCTCTTACCCTCGTAGCCGGTGCCGACAAAGGTGACAGGGACACAAGAACAACACCCTTCACTCACCGCTAGTTCTCACCTTGCTTACCAAACCTTCCTTCTTGAGAAACACTGCCTTATTCATCCTCGATGCAGAGAAAGATTCTCACTTCCTACCTGTTCCTACAGCCTTCAAAACACCTGCCACCGTAGTGCTGCTCTCAGGTACACACCTCGCTCCAGCCTCCAGACTGCAAGACCATGCTGGTCAACACGTTGTTCCCCCTCTCCAAACACATCAACGAGAGATATAGAGAGAAGAGAGGGAGAGAGACAGAGAGAAGAGATGGAGGGAGAGAGATAAGAGAGGGAGGGAGAGAGAGAGAAGAAGAGAGAGGGAGAGAGATAAGAGAGGGAGGGCGAGAAGAGAAGAGATGAGGGAGAGAGATAAGAGAGGGAGAGAGACAGAGCGAGAAGAGATGGAGGAGAGAGATAAGAGAAAGAGATAGGGAGGGAGAGAGATACGAGAGGGAGGGAGAGAGATAGAGAAAGAAGAGAGGGAGGGAGACAGAGTGAGAAGATATGGAGGAAGATAGATAAGAGAGGGAGGGAGAGATAGGGAAAGAAGAGATAGATAAAAAGAGGGGGAGAGAGACAGAGCGAGAAGAGATGGAGGGAGAGAGATAAGAGAGGGGGAGAGAGATAGAGAAAGAAGATAGGGAGGAAGATAGATATGAGAGGGAGGAGAGATTTAGAGAAAGAAGAGAGGGAGGGAGAAAGAAAGAGAAAGAAGGAGGGAGGGAGACAGAGAGAGAGATGGAGGAAGATAGATAATAGATAGAGAGAGACAAGAACGAGAGGGGAAGATATATATATAATATATATAGAGAGAGAGAGAGAGAGAGAGAGAGAGAGAGAGAGAGAGAGAGAGAGAGAGAGAGAGAGAGAGAGAGAGAGAGAGAGAGAGAGAGAGAGAGAGAGAGAGAGAGAGAGAGAGAGAGAGAGAGAGAGAGAGAGAGAGAGAGAGAGAGAGAGAGAGAGAGAGAGAGAGAGAGAAAGAGAGAGAAGAGAGAGAGAGAGAGGGAGACAGAGAGAGACGAGAGGGAGAGAGATAGAGAGAGAGAAATATGGGAGAGAGACAGAGAGAGTGAGAAGAGAAAGGGGGAGAGAGACAGAGAGAGTGAAATATATATGGAGAGAGAAGAGATGGAGAGAGAGAAGAGAAGGGGAGAGAGGGAGAGTCATAATGAGAGAGCCCAGTTATCGTGACAAACAGCAGACTGCAGCTGTGAGAAGAACCACCATAGCTGTGTGTGTGTGTGTGTGTGTGTGTGTGTGTGTGTGTGTGTGTGTGTGTGTGTGTGTGTGTGTGTGTGTGCGCATGTATTATTGCTTGTGTTTGCATGTGTATAATCTGTGTGTGTGTGTGTGTGTGTGTGTGTGTGTGTGTGTGTGTGTGTGTGCGCATGTATTATTGCTTGTGTTTGCATGTGTATAAGTGTGTGTGTGTGTGCGTGTGCGTGCGTGCGTGCGTGCGTGCGTGCGTGCGTGCGTGCGTGCGTGCGTGTGTGTGTGTGTGTGTGTGTGTGTGTGTGTGTGTAGGGTGACCAGATGCAAAAGTCCAAAAGCAGTAAGATTTTGGTGGGACAAAGTGGGACAAAGTGGGACAGATAGATAATGTAAATTTTTGTATTAGAATAACATGGTCTTCACCGAGACCAATGTTTTTTTTTGCTTCAAAAGAGGGACATATGTGGGACGTTCGGTCAAATGGTGGGACAGTACACACTCTGTGTGTAAGAGAGAGAGTGACACAATACTAGGCTAATGACGGTATTCCACTATGATAAAGAGATCTGCAGAGCCATTACAGTGTGTGTGTGTGTGTGTGTGTGCGAGTGTGTGTGTGTGTGTGTGTGTGTGTGTGTGTGTGTGTGTGTGTGTGTGTGTGTGTGTGTGTGTGTGTGTGTGTGTGTGTGTGTGTGTGTGTGTGTGTGTGTGTGTGTGTGTGTGTGTGTGTGTGTGTCTGTGTGGTGAGAGAACCAAAGAGAAAGAGAAAGACAGTGAAACTGTGTGTGTGTGTGGGTGCATATGTAAATGTATGCATAAACATGTGTATGTATTAGGGATGAGCCAAATCTGAATATTAATTCAGGAAAGCACAGATATTAATATGATCAGATGATGTTGAATCTTCTTCAGACCGAACATCCTTCTCCTATCCACTAAAAAGAAAATTATGTTATGAGCTCCACTGACTCCACAGCATGCTCCGCCTTGGCACCACCACTGCATTAGCCACCAAGCACGACCCATAGGCCTGCCCTGTGTCTTTGTTTTGACCCATGGGAATATTAGTCAACATCAATTTGGGGAAAGCTGTGCGTCAAAAGAGAGAAGGGATCACAATGGGGAGATTCCTCTCCTACCTCTGTTATGGTTTGGTATGTTTGTTGGACCCAGGTGCAGTGCAGAACGGATACACGAGAGGCAGGTGTTGATTCTCAAACAAAGAGCTACTTATTTATTGTTGAACATGTAAGAAGAGCATATAAAGCCACCTTAACTAGACACACCAGGTGCCAATGAATGTAGATAAAGCAGGTCAAATACCACCCAGGTAACGCTATAGGGCTTTGCTCCCTGAGGAGAGCAAAACCCAAACGTTACAACCTCGGCTGCTCGCTGACCAGCAAGGTCTCCCCTACATTATCACAGGCCTAGAGAAAGCTGGTCTTAAGCTGTCAAATTCATTATATTTACGCAGAACCACAACCCAGACCACCTGTCTCCTCCTATGTTATTTTAGCCTTCAGTGATGCCAATTCCAGGAATATGATTTATAGATATAATTTATCTGATGATCAAAGTTGTAATGACTTGTCATGGGTTGTGCTGGTATGACAAATACAAATGCAGTTACTGGTAACTCGCAGGCCTTTGTGGAGATGGCGGTATCCACTCCACCTTCCTCATGTATGAGAAACAGAATCATCTACAGTCTGCATAAAATGAGATGAAATAATTATAATAATACAAAAAAATATATATAATAAAAAAACAAGCAAAACATTTTAATGTATGCTACTGTAGTGGGCACTTACATGGACACTTACATGGCTGAACATAATTCACCTGCACTGTCACTTTAAGGACACTGGGGATTGTGGGTATGCAGGGCGGCCATATTAACTGTATGTTGGGTTTGTTGTGGTTGTCACGCTATGCAAATAAATGATACACACTGATGTGTGGTCAAAGAAATCTACGCTCTCTGATGTGTTTTCCGCAACTACTATACTACTACTACTAGTATACTACTACTGTTTATATTTCTGTCTGCAAACATACATGTCTATGTTCATGTTTGTTTGCCCTCACAAGTGTGTACATGTGTACGTGTATGTGTGTGTGTGCATGTATGTGTGTGTATGTGTGTGTGTGTGCGTGTGTGTGCGTCGTGTGTGTGTGTGTGTGTGCGTGTATGTGTGTGCGTGTGTGCGTGCGTGCGTGCGTGCGTGCGTGCGTGCGTGCGTGTGTGTGTGTGTGTGTGTGTGTGTGTGTGTGTGTGAGAGTGAGTGTGGAACAGCAGGTCTTGACATCTGTGTATATAGACCATCTGTTCTTCAGCAATCATTCTCCACGTGTTCTGTATGGATATGCTGATACTGGTCCACATGATATATCTATATCTGATATTCCTTCGCTGAATGCAACAGATACAAGTGCCTTCGAGAGGAACTGTCAATGGCGTTTCTGTCGACAGATGGACCCTCATAATTGAAAACATGTCTCTATGTAAACAGAGGACTCCAACAGAGGCCGCGCAAGGAATGTCTCTGCAGCGGTCTTTCTTCCAGTATGGCTGCCTGCAGTGTTGTAGTCGAGTCGAGTCTCGAGTCTCGAGTCTAGGGATGTCCGATATTATCGGCCTACCGATATTATCGGCCGATATTGGCATTAAAATGTGATATCGGAAAATATCGGTATCGGTTTTCAAATTTTTTATTTATTTTACATTTTTTACATTTCTATAACCTTTATTTACCCAGGCAAGCAAGTAAGAACAAATTCAGATTTTATTTATTGTAAAAAGTATGCATAATGTGTTAATTCCACAACAAGAGATATGTAATGTTAATTACCTGAAATTATTCCGTTTTTTGGGGGGGAAACCCTGCATATATCGGTATCGGTTGATATCGGTTGGTATCGGTATCGGAAATTAAGAGTTGGACAATATCGGTATATCGGTATCGGTAAAAAAGCCAATATCGAGCATCCCTACTCGAGTCCCCCGTGTTTTGGTCCGAGTCCAAGTCATCGAGGTTGAGTCCACTCCACTCTGGCAGTCAAATAGCGTATACAAATAAAAAAAGGTCTACATTAAACATAAATGACACAGCGGTCACCATTTCAAATGAAGTCTATTTACTTTGTGACACAATAGCCAAAGAAATGCACTAGCCCTCAATAGTTTATGCCAAATGATTAAGGCTTATTGCAAAGAAAAAAAAACTATTTATCAATTAACAAGTCTGAGTCCTTGTGTGCACCTTCGAGTCTGAATGCAGTCAATGCTCAAGTCCAAGTCCAGTCACGAGTCCTGGAAACCTGCCTGTAACCATTGGTAATCAATTCTGAAATAAGATGCCTAATAGGTCCCGCCCACACATCCCATCACTCTCCATTGATTGATTGGTTGATTGATTGATTGATTGACCTTTATTTCCAATATGCAACAACAAACAAACAACAAGTAGGCCTACAGATATAGCCTTAAGCCATTCAAATATATAAATGTAAACCCTTTTTTTTTTTTTTACTTATTTAATCCCACCCCTTTTTACTCAAATCATACTTTACTAATTGATAACTACCTGCTCTCTTTATGGTCAGACTTATAATAAAAAATATGAACTTATTTAACTCTTTTTTTTTTGATGAATTCCTTATTATTATTTATCAAAACTATAGGTTACCCTGTATAGTCCCTCTAGCCATTTTATATACATACAACTACATACCTACATATGCACATAATATACATACATACACATACACACAGCCAGATATAAAACCCTTTCTTCATCACTGTACTGTAGGCCTACCTCTGGAAAACCATTTGACTATATTTTATTTTAAACTGTTTTATGTTTAATGTTTTGCCATTTTGCTTTAACTCCACAATCACTTTGCATTGTGTGATGGTGCCTCCTTGTCATATAGCAAACAACAGAAAAATACCTAAACTCTGAGTGTGGTGGGATTTCATGAGCTTCTGACTCAAGTACATATAGGTAATAATACATAGAGAAATACAGACATGTATAACTAGTACATATAGGTAATACATAGAGAAATACAGACATGTATAACTAGTACATATACATAGAGAAATACAGACATGTATAACTAGTACATATAGGTAATACATAGAGAAATACAGACATGTATAACTAGTACATATACATAGAGAAATACAGACATGTATAACTAGTACATATAGGTAATACATAGAGAAATACAGACATGTATAATTAGTACATTTACATTTACATTTACATTTAGTCATTTAGCTGACGCTTTTATCCAAAGCGACTTACAAGTTCTGTGCGACAAGACAGCAAGAAGGGTATAACTCTATCAGCTGAGTACATATAGGTAATACATAGAGAAATACAGACATGTATAACTAGTACATATGTACTGTATAGGTAATACATGAAGAAATACAGAGATGGATAACTAGTACAGTCATGAACTAGTCATGTAATAAAGGCTTTTGTTACAACAAGAAGAGTTGCCTTTGACATTTTTTTTTCAAATTTTTGTTTAATTCTTCTTTGGGCAAAGATGGAACGACAGTGGAATGTCATAACGACTCTGTGTAGGAGTGAGTCAGACCTTGATTGGCCTTTAATGTCACCTGTAAGAGGCCATTTATCCACAACACCTGACTGGGTCTCAACCGCGTTCACTGATTGGCCATTTATTGATATTGAGCGACATTCTCTCGTCCATACTTTCTGATTCAATGACATATCTGTCGAGAGACAGTGTCAGTCAATCACGTGGGCAGATGGGCCATTTATCCATGCTGGGGATGATTGCTGCTTTTACTGATGAGGTGAATCACGCCTAAACCTTAACCTCAACAGTCGGCATAAAACGCCTGTCGATTGCATACCCAAAGTAATTTGAAAGTTATTCGTGAACCACTTATAGCACACACATGAGTCTGGCCTCTTTTGAAAGGAAACATTCTGACTTTTCTTCCACAACAGGAAGAATCACTCTGAGGCCATGTTTAGACCATCGGCGTATTTAGACCACTATCAGTAGGGCACGTGCCCTACTGATGATCATCTGTGCCCCACTGAAAAAAAATTAAAAAAAAATTAAAAAAATTTACAAATGTTTTTTATTTCCCCTTTTTTAACATGATCAAATGATCATTTAACATGATCAAATAATTATTATAATATTTTTTACTTCACTTTGAAATATTATAGTGAAATATTTTGCAATGTTGTCGCATTTATCTTGTTGAAATCCTCCAACAGGCTCTTTTTTGTAAGTTGACTGGTTTGCACACCAATAATACAGTGCAATAATAGAATAGTAGAATAGATAGTAAAATTATGCAATAGAATGGCCAGAGTAAAATAGTGCTACAGTACAATACAGTACAGTACAGTTGCTATCGCTATTAGCTCTATCTTTAATTTTTCAAAATGTACAGTTGCTATTGCATGCACTCATCTGTGTTCCACTACACACATGAGTGCATGCTTACCAACTGTCCGTCTGCAACACTACTATCACCAACATCTAAGAAGGGAGATCCCCCCTTGAATGGCCCTTCTAAGGTTTCTCTCCTCCACACTGCCTGTGGAGCTTTTTTCCCTATTGTTAGGTTTTAGTGAGTTTTTCCTTACCTTCGCGTGGGGTATGTCTGGGAGTGCTTGCATTCTTTCATTTATTTGCATCCATCTAAACATGTTTGCACCTTATGGTGTTCTTGTTCTGTTCTTGACTTATTGTTATGTTTTCTTCTTGACTTGTTTAAAGAAGATCTGTACGGCCCATGGGGACATTAACGTGTGTTGTCGGGCCCTATAAATAAATTTTATTTGATTTTGATTTGATTTACAATCAACAGCGGGGTGTATTAGAAGGCTATGGTGAAGAGGTACGTTTTTAGCTTATTTCTGAAAATATTAAGAGATCTAGCTTCCCTAATGTCCATATTAGTGTGTACCATAACTTTGGTGCATAGTTAGCAACGGCTGCATCCCCGATTTTCTTTAGACTGTGGCTTGGAACCTTCAACAGTAGATGATCGCAATGTTTATACTTTGTATATAAGGAGGAGGACCTTGAAATCAATTCTAAATGTTACCGGAAGCCAGTGTAGGTTATTTACTTGTAACTTTGGGTTTGATCCAAGGAGTAAGTTGCCCCATATTGCTCTGTAACATTTCTCTTTTTGT
Source organism: Notolepis coatsorum (assembly GCF_963971535.1). Taxonomy (NCBI): domain Eukaryota; kingdom Metazoa; phylum Chordata; class Actinopteri; order Aulopiformes; family Paralepididae; genus Notolepis; species Notolepis coatsorum. The sequence goes on from NC_140180.1 coordinate 103,234,090, forward strand.
TATAGGACCGACTAGTAGGATTTCAGTTTTGCCCTCATTTAATTTTAGGAAGTTGTTCGTCATCCATTTGTTTATTTCTAAGAGACAGGCGGAAATGGAGTTTATAGCTGTGTGATAATTTGGTTCAGCGGAGATGTACAATTGTGTGTAATCTGCGTAACTATGGAAACATACATTGTGCTTTCTAATGATGTCTCCTCAATGTTCAATGTTCAATGCAATGTTCAATGCAAGTAAAGCACTTTAAACTTTAAGTATGACTAAATGCTTTCTTGACTATATATATAGTAACTGTTCCAAAATGCATAGATTTCTATGTATTTTAGGGGTTTGGGGGGCTAGCTCTTTTTAATATAAATGTCAGATTGTTTTATTTATTTCATAGATTTCTATGCATTTCAGGAGTTTGGGGGGCTGGCTCCCCCAAATAATTAAATAACAACCCTAATCTAACCCTAAAACCGAAATAAAGTTTAAAAAAAATAGTTCACCCATCCACCCATTTTCGCCCACAAACCGGCCAAAACCGGCCAAATTTTTCGTGCCCTTCTGTGCCCTACTGAAGTGCTGGGTCTAGATACGCCCCTGGTTTAGACGGAAACGCTCGCGGGTGAATCCGGATTTTTTTTCTTTTCGGATGTGCCTTTTGCTCATACGGCAACAGCGTTTTTTTGCGGGGAGAATCCGCAAAAAAGTTAAACCACCTTCCTGGGTGGAAATCCTAGAAACGATACACCTTCGCGCTATCATCTGAACAGTCAAACCGCATAAAACTATGACGAAAGGGTTCTCAAGGCTCCCGTCGCGTACTGCTTACGTCACAGGCATGCGCCAGAAGTGTAAACAAAGCGAACAAGCATGTCTGATTCTATCCATGGAGATCACCTGAAGTCTACATTGGCAGTACTTTTAAATACACAAGAATCAGTCCAGCGGCTATCACAACTATTAGTGACTGGAGCCACTGTCTGTGTGTGACTCTGCTTTGGTCCAATCACATTCCCCCACCCACAGTCTGCGAATCAGAGACAGGGTAGGGCGGGTCTTCACAGCACGCTTGGTCGTCTCAACGACCTGAGGCAGTGTAGCGGGGCTCCGTCGTCTCGAGTCGACTACACTTTTACAACACAAGTTATTTTTTTTATTTTTTTTTATACTTATGTCTGAATTATTTTGCAAACAGATGCCTGCAAAAGAGTTCCAGCTGAGAGGTATGAGCTGGAAAACACATTGCGTCCATAGGCCCAATCAGTAATCCAAACATGAACAAATGGGTTTCTATTCCCCGCTTCATCAATTGAGCACTTGATACAAGGGCCCAACACAACCGGTAAAGTATTTTAATTGTATTCATTGAATTGTGTGGCTGTAAAATATCTGTTTTACGTTGGTTATGTGTGAAAACATTAGAATACCATTAGACTAAAAGAGACCAATAATCCGCTCAATGGGGGGTGAAGACAAATAAACACTATTCAGGAAGGTATGTGAATAGCTAGCTGGTTTTAAATGGATCCTATGAAATAGTTGTTTTTCTCAAGTGCCGATGGCTCAAGTTGATTAGTCGTCTTTCACGGGCTCTAAGCAGGCTCGTTCTTCTAACAATAATACATCCAATTGATACAGTGTTTTACCAGAACTAAAAGTGCCGGCGGTAGTGAGACGAACAACAGACAGACCGTGACGTAAACACAACAACAAGGATGGTGGGGGGCTAAGAGAAGGCAGTGGAGAAGAGATAGGTCTTGACACAGGATTGGAAAATGGTTTCATTTCTTGGGGGAGGGAGTTCCTGACCACTGGGAGCTGTGTTGGAGAGGGCAGTGGAGGCTGCTCACCAAATTTTTAGGTGAAGCACAAATTATTATATTATATTATATATTAAATTATATTTTTAAAACATCCCCCACTGTGTGTCAGTGGTCAGTGGACACAGATGAAAACATATTAACATTAGGTGACAGCGCACCTGACCAGATGAGGTCATATTAGGCGACAGCGCACCTGACCAGATGAAATCATATTAGGTGACAGCCCACCTGACCAGATCAAAACATATTAAGTGACAGCGCACCTGACCAGATCAAAACATATTAGGTGACAGCGCACCTGATCAGATCAAAACATATTAAGTGACAGCGCACCTGACCAGATCAAAACATATTAAGTGACAGCGCACCTGATCAGATCAAAACATTTTAGGTGACAGCGCACCTGATCAGATCAAAACATTTTAGGTGACAGCGCACCTGACCAGATCAAAACATATTAGGTGAAGGTGACAAGGAAGCCACAGACTCATACCCTCCGACACTCAACTAACCGCCTCGGACAGTCCTTCATACCAGTGGCCATCAGGCTCCACAACAGTGGGCAGCAACTGCTGCCAGACATCGACCTGGGACTTATAGGAACCCAAGGAGGACAACTTACACTACCTTAGGCATACTGCACCGTATGTGGATACTGTGATACTGTGAATAATGAATAATGTATATTTCAGTTAGTTAGATAGTAAATTATAACACTACCTTATGCATACTGCACCTTATGTGTCACTGTGAAAATATATTTCAGTTAGTTAGATAGTAAATTATATTGACCTATTTGTTTACACTGCTTGTGTTGTTTTCACTACCTGTACCCCCCCCCCCCCCTTCCCCCATGCTGCTATGATGCCTGAATTTTCCCAAGGGGATCAATAAAGGAATATCTTATCTTATCTTAAAAGGAAAGATGAAATTCCCTACCTGGGTTCCATCCTATAGAGGCAAATCATTCCTGTGACAAAATGGGATCCAATGTAATAAAACTAAGTCAACCAACGAACTAGATTCCTGTACCGGATCTCCTCTCTGGTAAACAAGAATACCTTGAAGACTCTAACAGGAGCACTCATTCAAGGGTACTACGACTATGCTTGCACCTCATGGTACCAAAGCACCTCAAAGGCACTAAAAACAAGATTACAAACATCACAAAACAAACTGGTCAGACTACTGCTTGACCTTACTCCTAAAACCCACCTCACCCCTGCCCACTTTGACAACCTAGGATGGCTTAGAGTAGACGACAGAGTACAGCAACTTGCAATGGGCCTGGTCTACAAGATACACTACACCACTAAGATACCCATGTGCATGTCGGAATACTTCCCAAAGGTCAGTGAATACCACGACCACAACACCAGAGGGAGTTCCACAAATCATGTTCAACCCAGATAAAATAATTTAAAAGGTAAAAAAAAAAAAAAAAAAAAAAAAAACGTTTTTTTAATAAAAAAAAATAGTCATAACTTAGAAATGAGATTGCATAGGTCTATGAATCGATATCGCGATTCTGTTTTGATTAATTGCCCAGCCCTACAGTGTGTACAGTAAGTTAGCTTGGTGATTATCATTGTGATGTAGGCTAAGCTGGCTAGCTACTGTTAGCATACAAGCTTTTACAAACACTAGCCTACTTACTTTTTCATCCACAACGTTTTTTCTGATCCAGATGCATAAGTCCACTTCTTCATGTTGCTCAGTTGCTGGTTTATACTTCGGTCCTAATGTTGGCGCAAAGTTTAATTTAGCCTGACTTTACTTGTTATAGCTGTACAGCTTACTTCTACTAAACAACAACTAAACTACTTCCTTGCTCTTTCAAACAGTCAAAATGGGTCCATCTGCAGGGTCGGAGGTTAGGTTTAGCTCTGGCCAATCTCAAGTTTCTCAAGTTTCTTTATTAGTTGTCATACAGAAGTGTCACGATGGGGTTAGGTAGAATGCAATAATACAGAAAGGGAAGGAATGGAGGAGGCAGAGGCGAGGAGTGAAGCTTGGAGAATGATGTTTACTGTAGAATCCAGTGCAATACAAGGAAAAATACAGAAACTAAATAACAAACTTCACAATACAAAACAACAAACACTAAGACTTACTAGAGGGAGAACGGTGCGACACGACGTGGAGGAACAGGGGGTAACTGGAGGAATGTCGCCACAACGAAAGGGAGACAGACAGACACCTAAATACCCCGACTAATTACCAATTAAGAACACCTGGCCAACACAGAATCACAAACAACACCTAGACAATAAGCAAAGCACAACTAAACACAACTAAACACAAAAGCAACTCCTAACAACCCAAAACCGTGTATGACATCACACCAGGGAAGGGAAAGACAATGACAGTACACACCATGACATCACATTAATCAAACTATTAATTATAGTTAACACAGTAGTCAGGATGTCCAGTGTACTGGAGCGCACCGATTGTTTGTCACCACTAGAGGGTGGTAGGGCGCCAATGTCAGGCCGAGGGCCAATGTCAGATCGAGGGCATTGCCCAAAGTTAGGTGGAGGGTACTGCCCAGTGTTACCATCCTGCCCAGTCCAGCCAGGACCGGGCCTAGGATCCTGACACAGAAGTACAGAATACTTTTATACAAAATGCTTATTTCAGTTACATTTTGTATAAAAGTATTCTGTACTTCTGTATGACAACTAATAAAGAAACTTGAGAAACTTGAGATTGGCCAGAGCTAAACCTAACCTGCAGATGGACCCGTTTTGACTTTGCAATGCAGCAATCTCTGATTGGATTTGCAAGGCTGCCAATCATATTCAACCTCCATGTATTGGATGGCAAGGGCTGTCAATCATTCAACCCTCCATTCAATGGCAAGAGTTTAACTGCACAGACCGTGCTTAGACGAAGTTAATAGCCTATTTCGATTGGCTGTTATTTATTATTTATATAACATTGGTTCACACCTGTGAAGTTTTCTTCACGAATAATTACTGCAGTCATTACTGCAGTGCAGGCCTGCTCAGAGCTGTCAATTTTGGCCATTTTTTAAAAAGAAAAAATTCACTGGCATTTTTTTTACAGAGGAAAACTTTTCTAATAAAAAAATATAAAATAATAATAATTAAAAAAAAAAAAAATTTATATATATATAAATAAAATAAATGTATATATATATGTAAATTAATAATAATTATGAATTATGAGTGAATTTGTGTTTCACGTGTTGTCATAGAGAAACCTCCACTGGGAGAGGGGTAGTGCTGGTTCTTGGAACCCCAGCCCTAACCATCAGCAGGTCACTTCTCTATGTATTATATCAAGGTATCCTGGCTAGTGTCCTGTTTAATGCTGTTCTTAAAAAGGCTGCTCAGTGATTGGCCTTCCTCCTGATTCCCTGGAAATCATCATAGCCGAGCGAACCAGCACTAAACTGAACACCATTTTATCTTTTGAAGGCCACCCACTGTTCAGTATTTTCGATGCTCTGCGAAGCTCATTAATAAGATTGTTGATGTCTCAATGCTCTACTGAGCGATTGAGAAGGTCCTTTGTTCCTGCTGCAGTTAAAAATTTTAACTAACACCGATAGCACTGTGTTAACTCATTGACCGCCACACTTAAGTGCGCGAGAGGGCACTAGAGCGCCACTGCTTTAATCAATGGGAGGACTGGGAGATTTGCGAGTGCTTAAAATATATCTTAAATTATGGCTATGGGTTTTGAATACGAGTATAGTTTTGGTGATTTCTAGTAATTCCAGAGAAAGACGCGATAATAGCCCTTTAGTTGAATACACAAAACATGTTGTAATTTTTCGGCTCATCATTGAATCTTCCTGAAATCAACGCTAGATCATCATTATTGTCCTTCCTTGTGCATACATGAAATGGCCCTCGTAGCGCGCCCCCCCCCACCTCCTGCACCCAACGTAAAACAGCCACACATACACACACAGAAAACAGTGTCGATCGGGGTAGAAATACATATCAGATCAACGATCAAATTTATATATGACGTTCTTACCTTGTATCTGATGTAATGCAAAAGAAATAATCCAATTATTTGATCGGCATTTGAAGTACTGGGCGCGGAGGTCCGTGCCACATTCAACAGCATTGCATATGAGGGGGGGGGGGAGGCAGCCTTGCAGATGTATAGTTGAAATCAGGTTACTTCGCCTGATTATTTAAACCATGCCCGCACGGCTTGGATCATCCCAGAAAATAAACTATACCATTCCCAGTGGAGTGCAATACCAGCCGGAAGGCATAGGGGGCGGTATTTGCCCATTTGCGAGCTCAGACCCATTCCCAACGATAACATCAGGCTGGATGGATGAAAATGAATGGAAGAAATAACGACCAAAACCCGACTATACTCGTGATTGGCGCTCAAGCGATGGCGAGTTAACCCGACTATACTCGTGATTGGCGCTGAATGAGTTAAGAGGCTCTCCTATTGTGTTGTGTATCCTGTAGTGTATTGTATCATGTAACTGTTTCTTTCATGTTTGTATATGTGTATTCACTCTGGTGGCAAACCATGTTTCCCCTCTGGGATTAAGAAATAAACCATACCATACCATTGATTGATTGATTGATTGATTGATTGATTGATTGATTGATTGATTGATTGATTGATTGATTGATTGATTGATTGATTGATTGATTGATTGAAAACTTTATTAACAGATTGCAGAATGGGTACAGTACAGTACAGCTCAATACATACAATTGTTAAGGGGATGCAGACCAGAGAAAGACTTTCATCTTGTTTACATCAGGGTCCCCCATTTTCAATTCATCATAACATATATGACATACACAACATACAGATAGACAGTACTGCTACATCTATACATTTATGACATACCAGATTTGCAAATACAGTACCGTTTGTGATACAAAAAGAGTCCAGAAAAGAGAGTATATACATTTGACGTAGAAACTGTACATTTGCTACTTTTGCTACTTAGACAATGATCGAGACCTCTGCACCCATGCTGTTCCTCATTCTAGCTCTGGCTAATAGTTAGCCAACAACGAATGCAAAGTGATTGAGGTTGAGCTTTTGTCTGTACAAGCTGACTGAAGACAACTGAAATCTTTGTGTGCAGTATGGGCAAATGGTGAATGGACTGCATTTATATAGCGCTTTACAGTTGAACACTGTGGAGTAGATTTTCATCGTATTCCGTGTATTTCTGTGTGATGGCGGTGGTCCCCCATAGTAGCCCTTTCAATGTAGTGACACCGTTTTTGATGAGACATGACATCACTGTATAGTAGTGACCTATTGTTACCTATAATCTCAGCCTTGTTTTCCAGCTCCTACCTCTCATCTGGAACCCAAAAACAGGCATCTGGCAACAAGTCAACACAAAAGTAAGGAGCAAATATTTTATTTCAGTGTGTTCAAACCTCTGTTTTTCTATTACATTAGCACTCAAAGTGATTTTATTATACTTATTGTGTAAGAAATTTCAGAATGTTACCTTTCAAAAGAGACCAGACTCATGTATAAAGTATAATACACAGTGATGGGCAGTAGCTAGCTACAAGTAGCGACGCTACATAGCTTAACTACAATTCTCAGTAGCATGATGGTAGCGTTGCTACTTTCTGAACCAATTAGCGGTCTCTGTAGCGCAGCTATTTTTAGAACGAAGTAGTCCAGCACTAACTTGAGAACACATTCAGGTGAGCTGATGAAAATCAACTGTTCCCAAACAGCACACAAGTCAGTACACTTTTTGTCAACAGCTTTAACTAACAGATAGCTGCTATCATGATGATGTTTCACTATAGGCAGAAAATGAACAATATTATGGGGGTGGAGAAAAGAAAAAAAGATCACCTAGAGCAGTGGTTCTCAACCTGTGGGTCAGGGTCCCCACATGATTTTGGGGCCATGGAATGTTTTGTGAGTTACATATTTAAATACATTTGGTCATTTAGCTGACGCTTTCATTCAAAGCAACTTACAAATTGTGTACAACAAGTCAGCAGGAGTGGTACATATCTAGCAGCCAAGGATAAGTAGTATTGTTTGTCAGTGTCAAGCTTGAGTGTTATACTCTGAGTACATACTGTAGTAGTATAGACATATTAGCATAGTTGGTAGTAGTATATACATGGTAGCATAATACTAGTAAAATGAAGTAAAACAGTTACAATTCAGATATTGAAGAAGTGTGTTTTGGTTGATAAAGTGGGCAGGTTTCAGATGATGCAGGGTTTAGGGATAAATAATACATAAAGATAGAATAGAAAAGAAAACGACCATTACTGCATAAAAAGTAATCAACAAACTATACTATAAAAACTGATCAAACCAAATGGTCTCTTTCTTTTCTTTTGTAGAGGCTGCACCCAGCTAAACTTGCCTTCCTGGATTTTGTACATAATACAAGTTTATGTTAAAAGGATGACACAAAAAGCCAGACCGAGGGCTTGTTTCAGTTTTATAATAAACAATCAAACTGAGCATTGTTTTTGCCTGCCTATTTGTTTGGTGGAAACTTGATCACGAAGTAAAAAAAATTAAAAAAAGTAGTGCCGATGTAGCTAGCTATTTTTGCCATGTTCTTGTAGTGTAGCTTGCTACATTTCTCTGGGGATAGCTTCCATTGTAGTTGAGCTATATTTTATCGAGAGTAATTTGTAGTGTAGCTTGCTACATTTTCCAAGTAGCTTGCCCATCACTGATAATACATTGCAAATTACTTTGGGTATGCAATTGTCAGGCGTTTTATGCTAAATGTGGGGTTAGACCATAAACTAAAGACCTAGGCCATTCAGAGAATGTATGGCTTGCCTTGGTACATTGACAATTAGTGGGATTTTATTTTTTAGAATTAGAACTAGGAGGCCACTCAGAGAGTTGCCAACACTGGCGCTCCTAGTGGGTGAAACCTGCAAGTGCTGCTGTCCAGGCTGCACCTAATTCCTGCCATGAATGGAGCAAGAGGCTCCTCTGCATCTGCTTGTCTTTCAACTGTGAGCCATTAAACACTGGGACGTCTGCATTTAGAAACCATAATGGGCCATCCAATTGTACTTCTACAGCTGTGACTGGGCTCTCAATCGTCACAAGCATTAGTATTTCACTCTCAAAGGTTAGGATTCTCTCCTTCCGAGTGAGAAAGTGATATGTGTTCTGGCCAGACCCGCCATCTTGATTTGCCAAATAGCAAACATTGTAAATACTTCACCCATAAAAACAACACTGCTTAGCTTACCCAATGGTCCTCATTCACGAATGGACTTACGAGAAAAGTTAATCACTTGTACATAATGTCACACATTTCCCAAGGCTCTGACCTGTTTGGCACACATTAATTTGGTTTGGCAGTCACTGAGGGTTAATGAGTTTGAATATCTCCTTCTGTGATGTCGTCAGAGGACGCTGCATCCTTGTGTCGTGTTAATTACATCACAGTGAAATGATGTAGAGGATGAAGAAATAGAGATAAGGATTGCAATAGGGATTGCTATTTTCATCTACATCATTTCATGAGTCCCCGTGGGACTGTTCCAGAAATCAGATCTATATGCAGACTCAATATATTGTATATATCTGTTCTGGAAGCACTGGGTTCCAGAGTACCTGCCCTTTCTCCAAGAACCACAAACATGGTCTCAAGTGAAATGACTCTGGAGAAGACGCTGAGCGCATTTCACATAATGTTGCCATGTTTATTTAAGCTTTTCTAATGCAATACTTTCTACTAACGTAAAAATATGTTAAATATGTTAAATATGTTATATATATATATATATATATATATATATATATATATATATATATATATATATATATATATATATATATATATATATATATATATATCATATCAAATGTTAAGGATTTTATATGATACTTGTCTCTCTATTTCTTTTCCCACAACGTTACCGTGTTCCTTTAAGGATTTTACGAAGAAAGAATAACGTTTGCTTCGTGCGGACTAGTGCCATTCCGGCCTCCTCGTGGATACACGAGTAGCGTGGTCCAGTTCTCTCAACGGCTTACAAACACATAGTCCATCACACGTTGGATGAGAGTCATTGAAAGCCTGGGACTGAAGTAGCTTTCTAAGTGGAATGCTGGGAGTTGTAAGCTGCCACTATAAAGGCTAGAAAAAATGCCATGTGAGTGAAGAACACTAAGACTAATGTGCGAAAGGAGCCTGGAACCCCAGCGGCTCTGGCATCTGCTGCCGAGCCGCTGCGCTGTTCATCAACATAGCGGGACGCTTTCTGCTGCGCTGTTCATCAACAGAGCGGGACGCGGGTCCCTTTCTGCTGCGCTGTTCATCAACAGAGCGCGACGCGGGTCCCTTTCTGCTGCGCTGTTCATCAACAGAGCGGGACGCGGGTCCCTTTCTGCCTGCGTTGTTCATCAACAGAGCGGGACGCGGATCCCTTTCTGCTGCGCTGTTCATCAACAGAGCGGGACGCTTTCTGCCGTGCTGTTCATCAACAGAGCGGGACGCTTTCTGCTGCGCTGTTCATCAATAGAGCGGGACCCTTTCTGCCGTGCTGTTCATCAATAGAGTGGGACGCCTTGTGCTGCGCTGTTCATCAATAGAGCGGGACCCTTTCTGCTGCGCTGTTCTTCAATAGAGCGGGACCCTTTCTGCTGCGCTGTTCATCAATAGAGCGGGACGCGGGTCCCTTTCTGCTGCGCTGTTCATCAATAGAGCGGGACGCGGGGTCCCTTTCTGCCGCACGCAGAAGCACAGTCTGACCTTATTCCTTTGTGGTTGCAGAACGGCTACGCATCGCCTCGTGAACCGGAGGGTAGAGAAGACGATTGGAGAATTGGCCGGGTTTCAGCAGTCCTAACTGTGGTGGGAAGTTTGTTCCACCGTTGTGGAGTGAGGACAGAGAATAGCCTGCTTCACTTTGATGGAGTGAGGATAGGAGTGGGTCAGAGGCGGCCAGAAGGATTAGTTTAGTCTAGTTTCAGGATAAACTAGCAGACCCTGAGCGAGTGCAGTGTTAGTGGAGTATAAGAAGAGCTGGAAATGGATCCTGCATATTATTCCACTCCTTGATCAACAGGAACAGGGATTGAAGCTGCATGCCCCTGCGAAACGTATTACCCTGTGTTTACACGGGATGATTTGAAAACAGGCTCCAATGTATATTAAATATATCGGTGTAATGAGTTTGACTTGCATGATTCATCCATGCTGTCACTCACTTATTGCAAAAGGGAGAGGGAGGGAGGAGGGAGGGAGGGAGGGGTGGAGAGAAATTAAGTAAACGAGGAAAATTGGAGTTGTCAGAGAGGAGGGAAGGTTAAGAGAGATAGAGAAAGAAAGAAAGAAAGAAAGAAAGAAAGAAAGAAAGAAAGAAAGAAAGAAAGAAAGAAAGAAAGAAAGAAAGAAAGAAAGAAAGAAAGAAAGAAGAAAGAAAGAAAGAAAGAAAGAAAGAAAGAAAGAAAGAAAGAAAGAAAGAAAAAGAAAGGAGAAGTGGTGAGAGAGAGAGGTAGACCAGAGGGGAGGGACGGGGAAAACAATGAAAGACATGTCCAGAGAGAGAGAAAAAGACATGTCCAGGGATTTTTTTCATCTATTAATAATATATATGAAGAGAGATATCAGCCATGAAAATGCATAGTAGGTGATGGCCTCACTGAAGACTCGACACACATCATTCAAAATGCATAGGAGGTGATGGCCTCACTGAACATGCAACACATATCATTCAAAATTAATGGGATGCAATGTCCTCACTGAGAACTCAACGCACATCATTCTCGTCATCAGAGAAACTGACTTAAATAGCAATCAACTGTTTAAATATCAGGAAGGTCAATTTCAACAGTATAACAAATGTCCTTGTTCATTTCCCTCTTTCCTTGTGTCCCTTGTTCTTTCCATGCAATAACAATATGCATTGGAATTAATAATTAACATACTATTTGGAACATATACTCCTTCCTCTCTTTCATATATCTCTCCTTAAATATTTTTTTTACGATATAGTCAACTCATCCTTCCTTCCTTCCTTCCTTCCTTCCTTCCTTCCTTCCTTCCTTCCTTCCTTCCTTCCTTCCTTCCTTCCTTCCTTCCTTCCTTCCTTCCCTCCCTTCCTCCCTCCCTCCCTCCCTCCCTTCCTTCCTTCCTTCCTTCCTTCCTCCTTCCTTCCTTCCTTCCTTCCTTCCTTCCTTCCTTCCATCCTTCCTTCCTTCCTTCCTTCCTTCCTTCTTCCTTCCTTCCTTCCTTCCTTCCTTCCTTAGTAGTGTTAATGTATTACACTATGTATTAACTACACACCCTCAAGACCCCTACGCTCTGCATCTTCTGGCCGCCTCAGACCTACTCCTATCCGAGCTCCGGGAGGGTCATCAAAGAGAAGTCGCCTATTCTCTGTCCTTGCCCCACAATGGTGGAACAAACTTCCCACCACAGTTAGGACAGCCGAAACCCGTCCAATCTTTCGCCGTCGACTAAAGACGCACTTCTTCAATCATTATCAAACAAAAATAAAACTCTGTAGCACTTTATAATAACACCCTGTTATAATACATTTATAAGGTATTTGTAGATAATGAACTAATCATGAACAAACCATTTATATACATTCATAAATGATTATTAAATTATTTATAACTATATTTGTATAACATTTACCGATTAGTTCTACATTATTTATAACTCATTATCAACATTGTTTGTACTTGATTTGTTCATCATTAAATAATGTTGTTGAATGTGTAGTAACACATTTGTAGATGCTTTGAAAAATGGATATGAAAAAACGACTATACTGTATCTCCATTTATTTTTCATGTTCAACAAATGAATTGTTAAGACATTCATAAACATCTATAAATCATTTGCAGATGCTATTGTGGGGGCCAATCTGAAGTGAAGCCTATTCATCATTAACAAATGTCTAATACAGTTAATTATTTGTTTACTTTTTCATCACATGTTACAAATGTTGTAGACAGCTTTCGGATACACCCTTCTTTGTGACATCAAACAGTGACAGAATTAGGACTAAAGATAAATGCAATTGTATTAACATATAAAATACATGTGCATGACATATAGTGTAACTTGGGGGGCACTAGGACCCAGGAGTACCCTGGCCATACATACGCCATACATACGATACATGCAGAACCAAGTTATCCGTGCTGCTCCTGCCCCACGCTTTTAATAAGGTATGAGCAGTTTAACACCTTTTTTGTTGGTAAATCTATTCCACCATTTCTGACCTACAAACAAGTACAACTCTTATATGTTGTGTAGACGTACTTGATGTGGTGGGCAAATAATTATTACCCTTGTGTGTCGTGTCATCATCACATACCGCAATATACTGAGCACACATTAGGAACAAATGTAACGTTAGCGCCCAGCACATCAAGTACGTCTACACAACATATAAGAGTTGTTTGTAGGTCGGAAATGGTGGAATAGATTTACCAACAAAAAAGGTGTTTAAACTGCTCATACCTTATTAAAAGCGTGGGGCAGGAGCAGCACGGATAACTTGGTTCTGCATGTATCGTGCTTCCATTCAAACAGACAGCAACACATGTGAAGTCAAGTCTCACTCTCGTGAGACTTCCTCTCTAGATACTCTATCTGGCCAGGGTACTCCTGGGTCCTAGTGCCCCCCCAAGTTACACAATATGTCATGGACATGTATTTTATATGTTAATACAATTGCATTTATCTTTAGTCCTAATTCTGTCACTGTTTGATGTCACAAAGAAGGGTGTATCCGAAAGCTGTCTACAACATTTGTAATATGTGATGAAAAAGTAAACAAATAATTAACTGTATTAGACATTTGTTAATGATGAATAGGCTTCACTTCAGATTGGCCCCGATGATTTATAGATGTTTTATGAATGTCTTAACAAATCATTTGTTGAACATGAAAAATAAATGGAGATACAGTATAGTCGTTTTTTCATATCCATTTTTCAAAGCATCTACAAATGTGTTACTACACATTAAACAACATTATTTAATGATGAACAAATCAAGTACAAACAATGTTGATAATGAGTTATAAATAATGTAGAACTAATCTGTAAATGTTATACAAATATAGTTATAAATGATTTAATAATCATTTATGAATGTATATAAATGGTTTGTTCATGATTAGTTCATTATCCACGAATGCGTTATAAATACTTTGTAAATGTTATACAAATATAGTTATAAATGATTTAATAATCATTTATGAATGTATATAAATGGTTTGTTCATGATTAGTTCATTATCTACAAATACCTTATAAATGTATTATAACAGGGTGTTATTATAAAGTGCTACCTAAAACTCTAACCCTGACTAACCTTACTGTCATGCACTTATAATATACTAACCTACACTGTAGCACTCAACACTTTGATGTACATTGTTACTCAGCTGATAGAGTTGTACCCTTCCTGCTGTCTTGTCGTACAGAACTTGTAAGTCGCTTTGGATAAAAGCGTCAGCTAAACGACTAACTGTAAATGTAAATGTAAACTCGAGCTTGTGCCTCGCCACCCCATCTTGAGCCGCATGCAGTTCCCTCTCATGCCACCAGGGGAGCATATGGTACATTCATACAGCAGGTTTTGAAGTGCTATAGTTGCCGCTCAAGGGGCTATTTTCCGCTTGCCATTCATTCTGCCTCTTCATCTCCTCTCTGTTCCCTCCAATTTCCTTTTTATCTCTCCATTCCTCCTCCTAGTACCTCTTCTCTCTCTCTAAAACAGTGAAGCTTGCAGCCATAGTCATTATTAAACATCTTCGTCTCCTTTCACCTCCCCCTCCTCACCTCACTCCTCACTGTCACTTTTATCTCTCTCTCTCTCTCTCTCTCCTCTCTCTCTCTCTCTCTCTCTCTCTCTCTCTCTCTCTCTCTCTCTCTCTCTCTCTCTCTCTCTCTCTCTCTCTCTCTCTCTCTCTCTCTCTCTCTCTCTCTCTCTCTCTCTCTCTCTCCCTCTCTCTCTTCTCTCTCTCTCTTGTCCACTCTATATTATTTAACAGTCCAGGCTGTTTTCGAGTAATTGATCATCAATATTGATCATTATTATTTCAGGGCATATATGATATTATATGAAATAATCTCCTCTTTACTCTCCTTTCCTCTACAGTATGTCATTTTCCTCCTTCTCTCTCCCTCTACATCATCGTCCTCCTCCTTCCTCTACCTCCTCGTTCTCCTAATTTCTTCCTCCTTCTCCACATATCTCCTCTTTCACCTTCTCATCCCTCTATCTCCTCTTTATCCTTCCTCTTCATCATCTTCCTCCTTCCTTGTTCTCCTTCTCATCCCTATACCACCCCTTCCTCCACCTCCTTCCTCTATCTCCTTTTCCTCTTTCCTCCACCTCCACTCTTCCTCTTTCTTCTCCTTATCCTCTTTTTCCTATTCCCTCTACCTCCTCCTTCTCCTTTCTCTATCACCTCTACCTCCTCCTCTTCCTCACAGTTGTCTGTCCTCCAGTCGTCTCTGGTTGTATTGAACGGTCAGTTAATGGTTCCAGGCCCAGCAGGGTATCTGTGAACAAGGCCTTGGACCCACGCTAGAGTGTGTTCCTGCCTGGGAAGTGGAAGGTGCGTCAGGCCATTTTCACTTCGGCTGGGTGCCTATTCCAAGGGGCCTCGAGACATGTTGATCCGGCGTTGCTAAGCGACCAAAATCACCTGCGCTTGTCAGATACAGTATGAGTTCTGTCAGCTCAGTTATAAGCTCTCCTTGACAGCCCTGCACTAGTATGATCAACTCCTCCATATTGACAGAAGGAAGCGAGGATGAGACTCTAAATGAGTTTATTATCACTCTGCACGACGTGTGACACCTTGTGACAAGTTTCAAGTTTCAAATTTGCTTTTATTTGTCACGTATAAAGTACATGTATACATTACAGTGAAATGCTTGGTTCTGTATGAGCCCCTGAGAATGTGCTTCATAAAGTAAAAAGTAAGTCAAAGAGGAATAAAGTCCCAACACTATACAAATATACAATATAAAAAACTAAAGTATAACCTAAGTACAATGAAAGTACAATGAAATTAAATGCAGGCAATGAGGTACAAAAATGCTAACTATAAAAACTGCTAAATGAAAAAAAGAGGTATGGATGTAGTGCAAAATAAATCTCTTTAAAACTCTTTGGGATCCTCTGTTCCATTTAGGAAATCCCTGAACATGAACTTGCATTGGTTTGTGATAGATTATTAGTTACTGGGTATTTTAAAGTACCTCATATTTGGTACCATTCTGAAGCTAACAACTAGGTATTTCCAATGATATAAAACAAGTGTATGATTATCATCATAATTTGTATTATTATGGTTCATATGTAGTTGCACTTGAACTTGTTGAAATTAAACTTGGAAGATAAAAATGAATTTTCAAGCACTTTCCTTGCTTTATTCAGATGTATGTGTAATGAATGGAATGTAGACAATATTGTTGGCAATATAGAACAGCTGACAGATTAGAAATGGCATCTATTGTTCAAAAGTTATGAATTAATTAATGAAACTAGATTAGATAAAAAAAATAAAAAAAATAAATGTTTTACATATTGTGATAATATGTGATAGTAATTATAAAACGTTCATGTGTGTGTTATAATTGTTCTTCAAACTTACCCCATTCTCTTCATAGAGCCTTGTCTTCGTCCATACTCTCTGCCGCCCTAGAACCATCTTTCCTGGGTAGGGTAGTAGCGTGGCACGCCCTGGATATTCCTGGTTCTCAGCTGTATGTTATTAGCCAATGCTAGCATGGGAGCTAGCGTCAAGCAGCAGGCCTGGTGTCAATTCTAGGTTGATAAAATGAAATATGTTATATATACGAATATGAGCCACTAATGAATACACTAAATACAGCAATTAAATGGCTGTATTTGGCACGGTGGTGTAGTGGTTAACACTGTCGCCTCACAGCAAGAAGGTCCAGGGTTCGATTCCCGCTTGGGGACCAGGTTTCCATGATGCCAGGTACTCAGGTGGGGTATCTCCCAGGCCTTTCTGTGTGGAGTTTGCATGTTCTCCCCGTGCTCGCAAGGGTTTCCCCCCGATAAGATAAACCCAATGGAAAAACATGCACAACAACAGATCGCTAACGCTGTGGCGTTCTTGATGAAGAAGGGCAGGAGCACTTGGATTGGTCCCCGAGCGCGGCCCTCGCCGACGCCTGTCTGCTCCCGGCTGCCCTTGGGGGGAAGGAGGACGGGATGGGTTAAGCGCAGAGATGGAATAAATAGATAAAATATGGTGTAGTGTTAAAGGTCCCCTGTCTTATAAATAGCCTTTTTCCAGTGTTTAGCTTTGTTTTCTAGCAATGGGGGTTTGTATCAATGGGGTCTGTGTCTCTAATTCTCATTTTGGCGGATTGCTCCAATTCAGTTGAGACAAGATCCTCCCACAGTGAACTAAGCCATTCTGATTTTACTCGCTCCCTGACGTCAGTAGGTGCTGCTGATCTGCATAACTAACGCCCCCTCTATGGTTGTAGCGCACTCAATAACAGAGCGAGTGGAAATACTGACAACTCAAACGGGTTGACGTGGCGAGGGTGCCGACAAAGAGACACACACGCAGTCGGGAGCACTCGCATATCACTGTCAACCTGCTGCAAAATATCATTGCACACGCTCCCACGCGCACGCCCGGATTCTGATCCGTACAATAATATTCACAGGGGTATATATTGTCATTTGAAACAAGTTAACAACCCTGTGGCAAAATTAATTAGTATCCCCCTCAATCTCTCTATGTCTCTCTCTGTCTGCCAGTGCAGACTGTGGTTGACTGTCACTCAAAGCCCTTTGCCAGTATGGGCGGAGCCCAGCCCAAAACAGCTTGAAATATTAAAGTGGAAAAATGCTGCATTAGAGTACTTGATTAGAAATACAAAATAATGCATTTTTTGGAAAAAAAACTTACACATGTGTTCCATAGACTCACATGAATTGTGTAACATTGCCCAAATAGTGAAAGGAATAGCAAAACATGGGACCTTTAAAGTAAAAGAGGAATAAAGTCCCAACACTATACAAATATACAATATACAAACTAAAGTTAAACCTAAGTACAATGAAGTAAAAATGCAGACAAAAATGCAAACTTAAAAGAAATGCTAAATGCAAAAATGAGGTATGGATGTAGTACAGATCTCTTTAATAAATAGATCAAATATAGTGTTATAGTGTTTACAGTCACCTCGACATGATGTTCCAAAGAGTTTAATAGTTTTAGTTTTCATGGTGCTACTGTCACACTTCAGAAGGAAACAATTAAGGACCCACAGGCTAGTGTCACACTACCAAATGGTTAACCCGTTCACTGCGACAATACAGAAGGTTAACCCTTTCACTGCCACACTACAGATGGCTAACCGTCTATAGTGTGGTAGTGAAAGGTTTAACCTTCTGTAGTAGTGACATGGTTAAATTATTCACACTAAGGATCCTATTCCTGTGAGTCTAGATGCATGTGTAGGCGGATGCTCGGTCTGTGTATTTCTGCTAATTTGACCAGACCGCATCCACACACACAGACAGCTATCTCCCTCCAGAAAGATTTAGCTCAAAAGTGGGTCATACAAAAACACCGCTGCAGGATCGACTTGCAGAACAGGAATAAGAATGCCATTATAACTAAGAACCAAGACGACCCTCTTGCTAGACATGTTATGCAATATCACAATAAAAATTATTCTTTGTTGAAAATCGATGGGTTGGAACATATTAGACTATTACGATACCATTGATTAACGTAAATAAATGTCGGTATCAATGGAACATAATATGAAACGGTAACCAAAACTAACAAAAAAACTTTTTTAATAATAATTATTACCATGGGTTTTTGAGGTTGCTGGAATAAAATAAAAAGATAACAAACAAATGACAGGACTGTGCAGACCAGCCACAGAACACAGGGGAGAACAGAACAGATATCCACAAGGGGATGACGAGAACAAGAAACACCTGGGCTGATTACAAATGGATACACCTGGGAGGGAAACAGACAAAGAACTACAGGAAGCCAAGACAAGGAACTACAACTAAGGCACATGACAGGGAACACAATACAAACTAAGAGAGAGAGTGAACAGTTTTAAGTACCACGGAGTCCACATATCCGAGGACTTGACATGGACCACACACATTGACAGTGTTATCAAGAAGGCACGACAATGCCTCTACTTCCTTAGGCGCTTAAGGAAGTTCTACGTGAGTCAGAAGATACTCAAGAACTTCTACTCATGCACAATAGAGAGCATCCTGACTGGCAATATCACCTCCTGGTTTGGGAATAGCACTGCACAAGATTGCAGCAGACTTACAGAGAGTGGCCCGTTCAGCCGAACGCACAATTGGAGGGGGGCTTCCCACTCTCCAAGGCATTTACAACAAGCGGTGCATGGGCAAGGCTAAGAGAATAATCAAAGACTCCAGCCACCCAAACAACTGCCTCTTTGAACTGCTGCGGTCAGGCAAGCGATACCGGAGTCTCATGGCAAGCACAGAGAGACTCAGAAGGAGCTTCTATCCCCAGGCTATCAGGATGCTCAATGAACAATGATTGCTCAATGAACAATGATTGAACAATGAACAATAACAGGCCAGCAACACACCCACAGCACACACACACTCACTTTAAATAAACAACACACTGTAGCACCCACTTTATCACACTTTACACTTTTACACTTTACACTTTATATGTATTATTGGTAAAGGAATTGCACATCTCTCATTCCTTATTCCTTATTGCAC
Source organism: Notolepis coatsorum (assembly GCF_963971535.1). Taxonomy (NCBI): domain Eukaryota; kingdom Metazoa; phylum Chordata; class Actinopteri; order Aulopiformes; family Paralepididae; genus Notolepis; species Notolepis coatsorum. The sequence continues at coordinate 103,253,658 of NC_140180.1, forward strand.
CTCACCACCACAAGGTGGCACCACAAGCTAAGCTATACCTCACCATTTTTGTACCAGATGTACATACTGTATATAGAGGTATACTGAACAATTGTTGTTTACACTTGTGTTTACTTGACTTCTTGACTTTCTATTTTTTACTTATTATTAGGGATGTCCCGATCGCCTTTTTTTGCTTCCGATCCGATCCCGAGCATGTGATTTTAAATATCTATCGATCCGATCGTTTCCGATCCGATCTTTCACATTAGTAATCAATTTTGACGCATTTTTGTCAGAAACTGGCAGAGTGAGACAAGCCCATCTGTTGCCTATAATAGTCCGGGGGCGCGAGCGCGGAGGCGTTTGTTATTACATTCACCCTGAGAAATGTGCTTCTGCTTCATATGAGAAATATTTAAAGTTTCAATATATGTTTGCACATTAGTATACATTCAGTGTTCGACTTACGTAATGGTCCATTCTGGTCTGAAACGCCGACGATAAACCTCAGTCACGTAACGTTATCCTCCAGGTGAAAATTTAGTCTGAAAACTTCGCCTCCAGCCTGCTGCTTCATGAGTTTTTCCTCCACGCGGAATCTCCTCCTTGCAAACATTGCAACTGGCTTGACTTTATATTTTAAAATGCTTAGTTCCAAACCTCTGACATTAAGTCTAGCTGCTCAAGTCAGTGGATATTAACCGTGTTTCGGGAGCGACGTGTTGTTGTTGTGGTCGCGTGTAGCGTGTAGCGTCTAAATTAAAGGGAATGTTTGTTGCAACGGTGAAAATTAAAGGGGAATGTGTTTGTTGTGGATAATTATTCTGCTCTGTGTGACAATAAATACATTAATGATGATATATTATATGTAATTTAAAACCAAAACTAAGGCCTCCGTATGAGTTTAAGACGTGGACATGGTCATGTTTGTTGAATAAAATTTTTCTTTTTTTGACTGCCGATTTTTATTATAATTTTTTCCCGATCCCCGATACTCTGAAAAGCACGTGATCGACGCCGATTCCGATCACGTGATCGGATCGGGACATCCCTACTTATTATACTTATTTATACTATTATATCTTATTATTATTTAGCACACTCCCAGGAGCGAAACAGAAAGAAACATTTCATGCAAAGTATTCTGTATTTCTGTATGACAAATAATAAAGAAACTTGAAACTTTAAACACTGGAGAACACAGAGATCAATATTACATTAACACAAGATACTGTACTATACAACAGATGAAAAACCTAACAGGGTAACATGAACAGGAGGGATACAAATATACTCACACATAACATACTGTAGACCGTTAACACATTGTGGACCGTTCGTCGCCGTCTAATATGTGGCTGGAGGACAAAGCTTTGTAAACAAACCGATGTGACTTTGTACAGCTATATCTATACTTTATAGTATTGCTATCTGTCCATTCTCATTGTCACTTGAGTGCATAAACCGTCGCTTCATAATGGCTTAAAAAAAAATTAAATCTATCGGTTGGTTGTCATTTTATAGTGTTGTGAATATAAGCTTTATCGCAGTTTTTGTCTCATATTTTTCTGGGAAGCTAGATATGAGGCTAAAGGCTACTCACGTTATATCGAACGGCATTTCTGTTATATATATATACGAATGAAATAAAACAAACTGCTTATCATCTGGACTATTACAGAGCATCTATGGATGAAATGGGGGCGGCGGGGGACGCCGATTAGTATTATTGATTAGCAATAGAGTGTCCGTGCAAGTAGCCACATTCACTGATCAATTGCTTGCGTTTTACAACAAGCTCCAATCCGGCTATAATTTGGGTGAAGAGGGTCCTACCGTCAGCCCATATGATCGCCGGCAGCATTTCTCCATTATTCATCGGCATTTGGTAGATCGATATGTCCATTGGCTGATCATAAATCCCATTATTCCAGGCTGAAATCTGCGCTTCGAACCGTGATCAACGGTGCAAGGCTGTTCGTTTGGGATGAGGCTAAAATTAAACGCCCATAGACGGTAAAAAAAATTAAAATCCACTCGTCCACAATGATACTGCAGTGGAGCGATGGCGCCCCTAAGAGGATCTGGCCGGTATTGCATGTCGCCGATTTCACAGAGGCGGGTAAATCTGAAGAGTCGATGGGGGATGTTGATTCCGTTATTAATATGGAATAAAACAATAACAACTTGCCACAAGTTAACTCGTTGCTCTGTTCCTCAACGCATGGCACCGAAACCCGAGTTAACTCGTGGTTGGGCGGCAAAGTGTTAACAAGGGGTGGAGACATGATTAAATAATATATACAGTATATAACCAACAAGAAACATTTGAGATGCTTTGATGCTTTAAATTACCCAGGTGTGAATGAAGACATTGAATTCACATGTTTCCTATGAATATGGAATATGTACCAACTGTCATTTATATTACCACATGTGATGAATAATATGCAGAACACTTCTTGCTGTAGACACTCAATCACATGTTGTGATTTTATTGATGTGTGTGTTGATTGGCTGATTGGTTGATTGACCTGTGAGTGGGATCACCCTCTATTGGGCCGTAGCAACCTAAATTATGCCCCGATGAAGACCAGCTGGTCGAAACATGTTGCCTTTTTTAAAGCAAAGTAGCCGTGTCACAATACAGGCTTTTAATGTATCTTTCTTCCTGTAATACTTTATAACTTATCTTTCTTCCTGTAATACTTTGTAACGTATCTTTCTTCCTGTAATACTTTATAACTTATCTTTCTTCATGTAATACTTCTTGACTTCTCTTTCTTCATGTAATACTTTATAACTTATCTTTCTTCATGTAATACTTTATAACTTATCTTACTTCCTGTAATACTTTATAACTTATCTTACTTCCTGTAATACTTTATAACTTATCTTACTTCCTGTAATACTTTATAACTTATCGTTCTTCCTGTAATACTTTATAACTTATCTTTCTTCCTGTAATACTTTATAACTTGTCTTTCTTCCTGTAATACTTTTTAACTTATTTTTCTTCCTGTAATACTTTATAACCTAACCCTAACCCTGACCATAACCCTAATCTAACTCCAACCAGAACATTAATTTAACTGCAAAAGCCACAGAGAAGTGGCAGCATGACAACCTCGAAAAATGGCTTTTCACGGTGTGGAGGAATTGCTTTGAAATGTACTGTATGCGTGTAGCCTTTTTACAACGCATCCGCGTTTCCGGGTTCCCGTTTTGTGCTCTGATTGGCCGCTGACCTACGCTAGTACACCCCCCTCTGCATGAGCGTAGCAGGAGGACGGACGCTGAAATCGAACAGCTGTTTCCGCGAGTACTTATGGACACGACAAAAGTAGTCGTTATAAGACGCTGTTTTTAGCTTACATGCTCGTTATTTAACATTGCAGAATGTTATGTCTACCACCAATGTCTACCACCTGAGACAGTTAAGGAAGTTCAGAGTATCGGGGAAGATACTCCAGTCCTTCTACTCAGGAGCTGTAGAGAGCATCCTGACCGGAAACATCACTGCCTGGTATGGAAACAGCACGGCACAGGACAAGAAGGCCCTACAGAGAGTGGTGCGCTCAGCCGAGCGTACCACAGGTATTGCACTACCCCCCCTGCAGGTTCTATACAACAAGAGGTGCAAATCCAGAGCCTGCAGGATAATGAAAGACCCTCACCACCCCAATAACAGCCTGTTTCAGCTGCTGAGGTCAGGCAGACGCCTGCGAACCCCAGCTACTAGGACAGAGCGGCTTAGGCTCAGCTTCTTCCCCCAGGCCATCAGAGCCATGAACAATGAACATTGAGTGCTCAGAACATTGAACTGTCCACACACAAGCACACATGAACACACACACGACACGCACACTGTGCACGCTCACACACGAGCAGCCACTTAACACTTTAACATGAGCGGGCACACACTCATGTCGCACACACGCACACTTATGGCCAAAGGAAAGGACACTTTAAATTAGAATAACAGGAACAGTGTATTGCACTACCAAAGCTAACTAGCATGTCCCACATGCTCTGTAAATAACTATGTACAGATACCGAGATGTCACTCCATGTTACCTGCTACCTGTTACTGCACAATGTTGTTTCCTTCTTTTGATTCTATTATATGTACCACTGTATTGCACATCGTTGCGGGCAAGACCACCCGCATTTCATTGTATACCTGTATGCCGTGACAATTAAAACTCTTGACTTGACTTGACTTGTTATTACTTATTACAATTGTCGTGTCCATAAGTTCCCTGGCAGAATACTTGTGAGGACAAAGGTATACAAAGAGGAGAGAACCATTTTAGATTGGGCATTGTTAGGTTTCGAACCTATCAAGCTAAGCTAAGCTACGTTAGCTACTCACGTTGTATACACAATATGTACAACGTTACAAGCTCAAACACCTTATAATATTACTACATGTGATGAATAATATGTAGAACACTTCTTGCTGTAGACACTCAATCACATGTTGTGATTTTATTGATGTGTGTACTATTGTCGTGTCAAAATGGTTCTCTCCTCTTTGTATACCTTTGTCCTCACAAGTATTCTGCCAGGGAACTTATGGACAGGACAATAGTAGTAGTTATAAGACGCTGTTGTTAGCTTACATGCTAATGGCAATGGTATCGACCATAGCATTGCGGCTAGGCTAGCTACCTAGTATCGCTAGTTGAATGGATACACGTTATTTAACATTGCAGAATGTTATTACTTATTACTATTGTCGTGTCCATAAGTTCCCTGGCAGAATACTTGTGAGGACAAAGGTATACAAAGAGGAGAGAACCATTTTAGATCGGGCATTGTTAGGTTTCGAACCTATCAAGCTAAGCTAAGCAACGTTAGCTACTCACGTTGTATACACAATATACTGTACAACGTTACAAGCTCAAACACCTTATAACTACTACTATTGTCGTGTCAAAATGGTTCTCACCTCTTTGTATACCTTTGTCCTCACAAGTATTCTGCCAGGGAACTTATGGACACGACAATAGTAATAGATGCTGTTGTTAGCTTACATGCTAACGGCAATGGGATCAACCATAGCATTGCGGCTAGGCTAGCTACCTAGTACCGCTAGTTGAATGGATAAACGTTATTTAACATTGCAGAATGTTATTACTTATTACTATTGTCGTGTCCATAAGTTCCCTGGCAGAATACTTGTGAGGACAACAAAGAGGAGAGAACCATTTTTCATCGGCCATTGTTAGGTAACAGCTGTTCGATTTCAGCATCCGTCCTCCTGCTACGCTCATGCCGAGGGGGGTGTACTAGCGTAGGTCAGCGGCCAATCAGAGCGCAAAACGGGAACCCGGAAACGCGGATGCGTTGTAAAAAGGCTACATGCGTACTGTATACCCCCCCCCACGCACTCTCTCTTACCCCCCTATCTCTCTTCTTTCTCATTCCTCCTCCCTCTCTCATCTGTATCTCCGTTGCTCCCTTCCTTCCTCTCTCTCTTTCTCTCTCCTTCCTCTCTCTTTCTCTCTCCTCCCTCTCTCCCCTTCCATCTCTCTCTGCTTCTTTCTCCTCCCTCTCTCCCATTCCATCTCTCTCTCTTTCTCTCTCCTCCCTCTCTCCCCCTCTCATCGGGCGTCCTCTCCTCCCTCTCTCCCCCTCTCCTCTGTGATCCTTTCCTCACCCTGTGTACTCTCCTCCCTCTCTCCTCGGTCGTCCTCTCCTCCCTCTCTCCCTCTCTCCCCCTCTCCTCGGTCGTCCTCTCCTCCCTCTCTCCCCCTCTCATCGGTGGTCCTTTCCTCACCCTGTGTACTCTCCTCCCTCTCTCCCCCTCTCCTCGGTCGTCCTCTCCTCCCTCTCTCCCCCTCTCATTGGTCGTCCTCTCCTCCCTCTCTCCCCCTCTCCTCGGTGGTCCTCTCCTCACCATGTGTACTCTCCTCCCTCTCTCCCTCTCTTCCCCTCTTCTCGGTGGTCCTCTCCTCCCTCTATCCCCCTCTCCTCGGTCGTCCTCTCCTCCATCTCTCCCCCTCCCCTCGCTCTCCTCTCCTCACCCTGTGTTCTCTCATCCCTCTCTCCCCCTCTCCTCTCTCTCCTCACCCTGTGTTCTCTCCTCCATCTCTCCCCCTCCCCTCTCTCTCCTCTCCTCACCCTGTGTTCTCTCATCCCTCTATCCCCCTCTCCTCCCTCTCCTCACCCTGTGTTCTCCCCCTCCCTCTCTCTCCCTCTCCTCACCCTGTGTTCTCCCCTCCCTCTCTCCCCCTCCCCTCTCTCCCCCTCTCCTCACCCTGTGTTCTCCCATCCCTCTCTCCCCCTCCCCTCCCTCTCTCCCCCTCTCCTCTCTCTCCCTCTCCTCACCCTGTGTTCTCCCCTCCCTCTCTCCCCCCTCCCCTCTCTCCCCCTCTCCTCACCCTGTGTTCTCCCCTCCCTCTCTCTCCTCTCCTCACCATGTGTTCTCTCCTCCCTCTCTCCCCTCCCTCTCTCCCCTCTCCTCACCCTGTGTTATCCCCCTCCCTCTCTCCCTCTCCCCTCTCTCTCCTCTCCTCACCCTGTGTTCTCCCCTCCCTCTCCCCCCTCCCCTCTCTCCCCCTCTCCTCACCCTGTGTTCCCTCCTCCCTCTCTCCCTCTCCCCTCTCTCTCCCTCTCTCCTCACCCTGTGTTCTCCCCCTCCCTCTCTCCCTCTCCCCTCTCTCTCCTCTCCTCACCCTGTGTTCTCCCCCTCCCTCTCTCCCCCTCCCTCTCTCTCCTCACCCTGTGTTCTATCCTCCCTCTCTCCCCCTCCCTCTCTCTCTCTCCTCCCCCTGTGTTCTCCCCCTCCCTCTCTCCCCCTCCCTCTCTCTCTCTCCTCACCCTGTGTTCTCCCCTCCCTCTCTCCCCCTCCCTCTCTCTCCCTCTCCTCACCCTGTGTTCTCCCCTCCCTCTCTCTCTCTCCTCCCCCTGTGTTCTCCCCCTCCCTCTCTCTCCCCCTCCCTCTCTCTCTCTCCTCACCCTGTGTTCTCCCCTCCCTCTATCCCCCTCCCTCTCTCTCTCCTCTCCTCACCCTGTGTTCTCCCCTCCCTCTCTCCCCCTCCCTCTCTCCCTCTCTCTCCCTCTCCTCACCCTGTGTTCTCCCCTCCCTCTCTCCCCCTCCCTCTCTCTCTCCTCTCCTCACCCTGTGTTCTCCCCTCCATCTCTCCCCCTCCCTCTCTCTCCCTCTCCTCACCCTGTGTTCTCCCCTCCCTCTCTCCCCCTCCCTCTCTCTCCCTCTCCTCACCCTGTGTTCTCCCCTCCCTCTCTCTCTCTCCTCACCCTGTGTTCTCCCCTCCCTCTCTCCCCCTCCCTCCCTCTCTCTCTCTCTCCTCACCCTGTGTTCTCCCCTCCCTCTCTCCCCCTCCCTCTCTCTCTCCTCTCCTCACCCTGTGTTCTCCCCCTCCATCTCTCCCCCTCCCTCTCTCTCCTCTCCTCACCCTGTGTTCTCTCCTCCCTCTCTCCCCCTCCCCTCTCTCTCCCTCTCCTCACCCTGTGTTCTCCCCCTCCCTCTCTCCCCCTCTCCTCACCCTGTGTTCTCCCCTCCCTCTCTCCCTCTCCCCCTCTCTCTCTCCCCACCCTGTGTTCTCCCCCTCCCCTCTCTCTCTTCTCCTCACCCTGTGTTCTCCCCCCCCTCTCTCCCCCTCCCCTCTCTCTCCTCTCCTCACCCTGTGTTCTCCCCTCCCTCTCTCCCCCTCTCTCTCCCTCTCCTCACACCCTGTGTTCTCCCCTCTCCTCTCTCCCCCTCCCCTCTCTCTCCCTCTCCTCTCTCCCCTCCCCTCGCTCTCCTCTCCTCACCCTGTGTTATCTCCTCCCTCTCTCCCCCTCCCCTCTCTCCCCCTCCCTCTCTCCCTCTCCTCACCCTGTGTTCTCCCCTCCCTCTCTCCCCCTCCCTCTCTCTCCCTCTCCTCACCCTGTGTTCTCCCCCTCCCTCTCTCTCCCTCTCCTCACCCTGTGTTCTCCCCTCCCTCTCTCCCCCTCCCTCTCTCTCCTCTCCTCACCCTGTGTTCTCCCCTCCCTCTCTCCCCCTCCCTCTCTCCCCCTCCTCACCCTGTGTTCTCCCCCTCCCTCTCTCTCCCTCTCCTCACCCTGTGTTCTCCCCTCCCTCTCTCTCCCCCTCCCTCTCTCTCCTCTCCTCACCCTGTGTTCTCCCCTCCCTCTCTCCCCCTCCCCTCTCTCTCCTATCCTCACCCTGTGGTCTCCCCTCCCTCCCTCCCTCCCTCCCTCCCTCCCCCTCTCATCCCCCTCCCCTCTCTCCGTGGTGTGTTCCAGCAGACAGGCGGGGTCCCTGCCACGATGTGACTCAGTCATTAGAACCTCAGGGTCTGTGTGAACGAGTCACAGCTCTGCCTCCATATACACATGGATGGATACACACACACACACACACACACACACACACACAGTATACATGCACACACACACACACACACACACACACACACACACACACACACACACACACACACACACACACACACACACACACAGTATACATGCACCTCACACACATACATGCAGACAAACAAACGCACACACACAGACACACACGTACTGTATACATGCACCTCACACACATACATGCAGACAAACAAACGCACACACACACAAACACACCTCACACACATACATGCAGACAAACAAACGCACACACACACACACACAGACACACACGTACTGTATACATGCACCTCACACACATACATGCAGACAAACAAATGTACACACACACACACATACATACACTCACACACATAAACATACACATAACGACATTTACGGCATTACACATAGCACACAAACACACACACATATACTGTATAGATGCACGCCATCACATGCACACATACATGCAGACAAACAAACGTACACACACACACACACACACACACACACACACACACACACACACACACACACACACACACACACACACACACACACACATACACTCACACACATAAGCATATACACATAATCAGAATTTAAGAATTTACAGCATTACACATAGCACACAAACACACACACACACACACAAGCATACACATAAACATAATTTACGGCATTACACATTGCACACACAGACACAAGCAGACTCAGGATTTAGGATACATGTTTTTATATTTATGCATATTGGTACACACACACAAACACACACACACACACACACACACACACACACACACACATACGTACAATACATTGGAATGTTTAGACACAAGCACTACATACACACACCAAGCATAATGTAGAATACACAACTGAATACTATACGTACTCTCATACACACCAAGCAGAATGTAGAATACACAACTGAATACTACACACTCTCATACACACCAAGCAGAATGTAGAATACACAACTGAATACTACACACTCTCATAAACAGAGCAGAATGTAGAATACACAACTGAATACTACACACTCTCATACACACCAAGCAGAATGTAGAATACACAACTGAATACTACACACTCTCATACACACCAAGCAGAATGTAGAATACACAACTGAATACTACACACTCTCATAAACAGAGCAGAATGTAGAATACACAACTGAATACTACACACTCTCATACACACCAAGCAGAATGTAGAATACACAACTGAATACTACACACTCTCATACACACCAAGCAGAATGTAGAATACACAACTGAATACTACACACTCTCATAAACAGAGCAGAATGTAGAATACACAACTGAATACTACACACTCTCATACACACCAAGCAGAATGTAGAATACACAACTGAATACTACACACTCTCATACACACCAAGCAGAATGTAGAATACACAACCCAATACTACACACTCTCATAAACAGAGCAGAATGTAGAATACACAACTGAATACTACACACTCTCATACACACCAAGCAGAATGTAGAATACACAACTGAATACTACACACTCTCAAACACACCAAGCAGAATGTAGAATACACAACTGAATACTACACACTCATACACACCAAGCATAATGCAGAATACACAACTGAATACTACACACTCATACACACCAAGCAGAATGTAGAATACACAACTGAATACTACACACTCTCATAAACAGAGCAGAATGTAGAATACACAATACTACACTCTCATACACACCAAGCAGAATGTAGAATACACAACTGAATACTACACATTCTAATACACACCAAGCAGAATGTAGAATACACAACTGAATACTACACACTCTAATACACACCATGCAGAATGTAGAATACACAATACTACACACTCTCATACACACCAAGCAGAATGTAGAATACACAACTCAATACTACACACTATCATACACACCAAGCAGAATGTAGAATACACAATACTACACACTCTCATACACACTAAGCAGAATGTAGAATACACAACTCAATACTAAACACTCTCATGCTTATAATTTAGCATGAATATTTACACAGGAACGCGTCAGTGGGCGTGAGTTCCAATAAATATCAATGTGGCGTGAAGTCGCTGCGGCGTGAAGAATGAACGGAGCTCAGACCCCGAGAGACGACGCCGTACGTCATGGAGACGTGTTTATGTTGAGAGACGTGGAATAGAAGGAAAACACTGTGGACATGTTTTATGATGCGTGTTTATTCATTATTTATATTTATTTATTATTCATACACACATCTTAGGATTTATATTACTGAGTGTTTAGGGTGCATGTACTCACACACACACAGAGGCACACACACACACATACACACACACGCACACGGATACACACACACACGCACATAGACACACACATGCACACACACACACACACACACACACACATACTGCAGCATAGACCTGTTAAGTGTTGTTGTCATTTTGACAAAAAGGTTTATGGTAAATGGCTCCATTTATATTATCCAAAGCGCTTTACAATTTGTTCCTCACATTTTACCCATTCACTCACACATTCACACACCGATGGCAGAGGCGACCATGCAAGGTAGCAACCTGCTCATCGGGAGCAATTAGGGGGTTAAGTGTCTTTGACACGCTGGCCGGGAGGAGTGGACATCGAACCGGGAACCCCCAGATTACAGATGAACGCTCTACCTCCTGATCCACTGTTGTGCCCAAACAACGAACCAAGACAAAGCTCCAGTTTCCTTTTGTCCAGGCGGATGAACGGTGTTTTGTGTCCTTTAAACTGCATTTGGAGAAAGCGGTAAAATTACACTTACAGGAGGATTATATGTTTTGTAAGGCAGCCTATTTTTCTGAGCCACATCGCTAACACCAAGAGACCGGATGTTGCAATTCCGTTACACTTCTCACTACAAGAAATGCATTGCAGCTGGTGATGAAATGTTAAGCTAGTTCTAGCTAGCGATTTTCTTCCTTTTTTTTGTTAAACTACTCAATATCAGGTAAAGAGCCTGTGTGAACCAGACTAAGCTAGTTTAATAAAGACCTAGTTTAATAAATACCTTGTTTGAGGTTAAGAGCCTGTATGAACCACATACTAAACTAGTTTAAGACCTAGTTTAATAAAGAACTTGTTTGGAGGTTAAGAGCCTGTATGAACCACAGACTAAACTAATTTAAAGGGGAACTATCTTATAAATGGCCTTTTTGAGTGTTTAGCATTGTTTCCTAGCTATGTGAACTTATATTAATATGATCTATGTCTCAAAATTCTCATATTGGCGCATTCTTCCAATTCTCCTCTCACAATATTCACCCTCACTGAACTGAGTCGTTTGAAAATGTGCCTATATGTGATGTCATATAGTCACTGCTGCATGTTAATGTTGGGACGCTCCGCAGTGGTTTAGGTGGCACCTGCAGCCCAGGCTCAAAACAGCTCGAGATCTTGAGGTAGAAAAATGCTGTTTTTGAGGACTTGATTAGAAATACAAAACAATGAATAAAAAAAATATATATATTACAGAGGTGTTCCATAGACTCACAGGAATTGTGTAAAAGTGCCCAAATAGTGAAAGAAATAGTAAAATAGTTCCCCTTTAATAAAGAACTTGTTTGGAGGTAAAGAGCCTGTATGAACCACAGACTAAACTAATTTAATAAATACCTTGTTCAAGGTTAAGAGCCTGTATAAACCACAGATGAAGCTAGTTTAACAAATACCTTGTTTGGAGGTAAAGAGCCTGTATGAACCACAGACTAAACTAATTTAATAAATACCTTGTTCGAGGTTAAGAGCCTGTATAAACCACAGATGAAGCTAGTTTAACAAATACCTTGTTTGGCGGTAAAGAGCCTGTATGAACCACAGACTAAACTAATTTAATAAATACCTTGTTCGAGGTCTGTGTGAAGAGGGAGGGAGAGGTCTGCAGACTGCAACAGGGCTGCACTGCTGACTGCTGTGACAGTTATTTACTATGCTGTGTTGCACCCTGAAGAAAATACCTATACAGTAATAATAATAATAATAATAATAATAATAATAATAATAATAATAATAATAATAATAATAATAATAATAATAATAATAATAATAATAATAATAATAATAATAATAATAATAATAATAATAATAATAATAATAATAATAATAATAATAATACATCAGATTTATATAGCGCTATTCCGAATGCTCAGACAATACAATACAATACAATTTTAGTAGAGAGAGAATTCTTTTTTTTATTATATAAAAGGTGAGAGAGGAAGGAGTTCACGGATTGAAAGTATATACATTTTAAGTAAATTCCCCCCCCCCCCTTTAGTTTTCTGTCACAACTGGCAAAAAAACACAGAATGTGTTTGGTGCAGCAGGTGAAAACATACACCACACAAGTCTCTCACTGGAACTGCGATACACATGGATTTTATATTAGGACCATCAATACATTCGAAGGACGCTTCAAAGGCAGGAATATATACGGAATATATGAAGCGTTGAAACTGGGCTGTGAGAAAATACGTGTGTTTATATTGCGAAACTCATTAACATACACACACAGTAGTATGGAATAGTACATTTGGAAAAACACCATCTGTTCGAGAGGTACGGTCAGGTGGCTCGTGTGGCTATGAATATGAATTGGATTTGAAGGGATGGAAGAGGTCAATAGGTTTGAAGAATCAAAGAGGCACAAACTTCGATGAAAACTTGGTGAAAACACAGAGAATATATATAGGGGAGAGCAGAGAACAGAACGGAACAGAGGAAAATAAACCAAACCATTGTCAATTCTAAAACGTGAAATGTGTCAAAGGTGTCAATACAAACATATGCCCGATTTGTTGCGTGCGTGCGTGCATTTATGTGTAAAGTGTCAGTGTTTGTTTTCATAGAGTAAGAAGTATATTGGTTTCTCTCCAGTCAACCATACGGTCTTAAGCTCTGCTTACTGTGAACTAAACTGAGGTTAAATATGTCTTGTGGCTGTGGGGAGTTTCAAGTTACTGTGTGGCGCATATAGGTTGACAAGAGGGTGTGTGTGTGTGCGTGTGCGTGTGCGTGTGCGTGTGTGGGTGTGTGTGTGTGTCCTTGAGTCTGTGTGTGCACATGTCTGCATGTGTTTGTTTGTGTGCATTGAAGAAAGCTACAGTTTGGGGCCGAGTGACAAGCAGCCATGCATCCACAATGTAAATCAACCAAACTGCACTGTGTGTGAAGTCCTGCTCGGGGGCCAATCACTCAGTCAGTCATTTGTTTACGTAGCTTCCTAAAGCCAAACTGAAGTTCCCTGGGCTGAGCCCCCACGAGTCCCCCTCACGTCCCCCACAAGCTCAGCTTTCATGAAGACAGTTGTGAGAATCAGTCATTTGGAACAGTCGGATTATTATGGTCTGTGGAAGGTGCTGATGTAGGGAATGATGTTGCTATTATTTGTTGACGTGCTGATTTTGTAGTAGCTGCTCATGAATACAATGAGCACACAGGCTTGTGTTTACATTTGATTAAACAAAAGAGACCAGACTGATGCATGTGCTATAAGTATAAAGTATAATAAATGACAAATGACTTTGGGCACACAATCGTCAGGCGTGTTACTGTTATGCAAAACTAGCCCCATTTTTGCCCGATGCTTAAGTAGTTAAAAGTATTGCTTTCCCCTCAAAAACATATTTATAATTAAAAAACATTTGGCTGGTCCAAAATTAATGTTGTTGTTTACATGTTGCACGTATCCCCTCCCCTCCCTACTTTCCATTTCCCCACACAGAATGCACCTGATTGGATACATTAATAACAATAATAATAATAATAATAATAATAATAATAATAATAATAATAATAATAATAATAATAATAATAATAATAATAATAATAATAATAATAATAATAATAATAATAATAATAATAATAATAATAATAATAATAATAATAATAATAATAATAATAATAATAATAATAATAATAATAATAATAATAATAATAATAATAATAATAATAATAATAATAATAATAATAATAATAATAATAATAATAATAATAATAATAATAATAATAATAATAATAATAATAATAATAATAATAATAATAATAATAATAATAATAATAATACATTTTATTTATAAAGCGATTTTCAAGAACCCAAAGACGCTGACAACGAGCGAAACAAACGAACAGAGAAACAAAGAACCACAGCAACAGTATGAAATACGCAGGATATACAACCACGGGTAACAAGTAACATTATACAGAGTCCAGTTACATGCCGGTGCTCTAGTGTGACATCTAGTGGCTGAATATAATATTTAACTCCCCTCTTATTAAAGCACAACAAGTGATGAACTTGGACAACTATGTTTAGGGGAGGTGCCAGGATCATGAATAGAGCTCGCTGCGCTCCACGTGAGGGCCTGCCGCGAGGAGACAATCTCCGTCCCACTGTTCCACCCTCGATATCACAGCACTGCTACTACTGCTGTGTGTCCCAACTTTAATTAGTGAGCAGCACTTACCTTGGCATGAATACACACACACACACACACACACACACACACACACACACACACACACACACACACACACACACACACACACACACACACACACAAAGGAGGGGGGGGGGAGAGGGAGGGAGGGAGGGAGAGGAGAGAGAGGGGGAGAGAGAGAGACTGATTCCATCCTCTGAGAGCTAAACTGATGGTTCCTCTGTATAGCATTGCTTCCCGCTGTTGACAGGTTCATTCTCACAGCATTGCTATTGACATGAATTGTCTTTAATTACAATGTGCCGTGTTTATCCGTCTATGAGACCTGGCAGTGGGAACAGAGAGAGAGAGAGAGAGAGAGAGAGAGATAGGGAGGGAGGGAGGGAGGGAGGGAGGGAGGGAGAGAGGGAGGGAGAGAGAGAGAGAGAAAGAGAGAGAGAGAGAGAGAGAGAGAGAGAGAGAGAGAGAGAGAGAGAGAGAGAGAGAGAGAGAGAGAGACCCCTCATTATACTGAATCAAATAAAGCCTGACGCCGCCCCCACCATGTGTGATTTCAGACGGCATGCCGGCGCTCTGTGCCGGCGCTCTGGAAGCAGAGGCGTCACACGCTGCCAGTTCAGCTGCAAGAGAGTTCCAGGACGTCGGATTGTAAACGTGCTCCGACGGGGCGCGCCCTTCAGTCACATCAAAGCAACGAGCAGGAACACAGATGATGACTCGTCATCAGCCTGTCCTACAACCACCCTGATACAATGTTGAAGCTAAAGCAATGTCCAAATGTAGCGTGATGAATTCTGCGTTGTGTCTGGTGTGAGGTGGACGTAGACACTCAGACAATGGTACCCATTTGGTGGTTGTTTATTTGGCAATCCTCTTGCTCTCGTCCTGTTAATCAAAACAGCACGTACACAACACATGGCGGCGTTAGCGACCGTCATCAAAGTGCACTCCACCTCTTGCTCTCGTCCTCAACAAACACAAAGAGAGCGCGCGCGCGCACATTTAAAACAGCGCGCCGTCTACAGTCACGACCATTAGATACATTTAGCTCAGTGCAAGTTAGCTTCAGCAAAAACATACAAAACAATATGAAATAAAAGACAGTGTGTAAGCATTAATTAAACCAAAATACAAAACCAACGGTTCATACCTGTTAATCAAAACAGCACGTACACAACACATGACGGCGTTAGCGACCGTCATCAAAGTGCACTCCACCTGATATTACCAAACAGAATACTGAGTTAGTACACGAACGTACTATGGCTGTTTTACACAGGGCGAATTAATGTCATTACACAACAGGGTATTTCAGTACCAAAACCAAAACCTAAATCAGTTTTACAATTTATACAAAGCAGTTAAATCCAATATTAGATAAACGGAAGCGCATACCTCTTGCTCTCGTCCTCAACAAACACAAAGAGAGCGAGCACTTCCGTCAGCGTGTGTCTCGTCAACAAACCGGCGAAACCATTTTATACATTAGTTGAACGTATTTACAATACAACAGATATTCAATGGAAAGATATCCTATCTTCTCTAAACCCATTATAAAAGACCCAAAAGGGATTTCGTTTGGAGAATTGGTAACTCAATGTGAGTAAATTAATATGAAGTAATAATCAAGACACCCCTCCATAACACTAAAGTGGGCTCGGTCCACTTTGTTCCACTTTGTTCCTTCAAAGTAAGAGTGTTTCCGTTTTGACCTACTTATTTAAGATAAAGTATAACAGTTTCTGTCCATGATTCTAGCATAACAACTTCACTCTGCTACATACTCCCCCACTGACTTATGCCAGATCATGGACAGTGTTCCCTTCAATCAACTCACCAGCGTAAGTATAAACCAAAGAAACAGAAAATAAAAAAAAATTACAATAAGTCAACGCATCACATGTAACCCGGTGTATTCCCTTAATTCCAAACCTAGAAAATAGGTTGACCAGCTCAAAAGCTATCCGATAAAGGATCAGGAAAAATAAAGGGTAGCGAACCCCTCATCTAACCACAGGCAAAAAAACATGCCATGTACATATTTATACCATGGAATACACCAAAATTCCCAAATCATGTCTAATGCAATAGACAACCGTAACTACCAGTATGACTCAAAGAAAACCAAACAGCAAAATCAATGAAAGAAAAGAAAAACATTTCAGTAATAAAAATAATTACTCAAGAAAACAAAAAAATTGTGTCCTCCTTTAGGATGACAGCAGAGCCCTGACTTGTACAGCCATCGTCTGAATGAGCCTGTTAACTGGCCTGATTAGTCTCCCCCGCCTAGTGTAAACCCCTTGAGGTACCTCAACTACACTCGGTGTGACATCGACAATGGCCGATTCAGGTTCACTCACTGGTACAAATAAGGATGCACTACAAGGGGCCTCCTCCGAAGCAATCATGTCTCCAGTAAATGATTCCACAGTTGTCGTGGCTGACGACTGATCACTATCCTGATAAACAATTACAGAGTATGACTCCTCTGATTCAACATCTGCATCTGGTCCCTCCATCCAAAAGTGGCGTGGTTTCTTCAGTTTACACTCCTGCTCCTCACCATTATGTGTCTCAAGTGTAATTCTATGATGTTGATCACTACTCATGCTCCCTACCTGCTCCCCTGCTGGCTCTGATACACCCATTGGTGTCGTGGTATCTACTACCCCCTCCACACTGGACTCAGGAAGATGAGCAACCCACCGGGCAGTTCTCAGCTCATCCTGATCAGAATCATCTGTCATTTCCTCACTCGGAGCAGTGCCAGGAATAGACACCTCAATCTCTGGCTCGTCCCATGACGGCAGAGGCAGGAAATTGACGGGCATAATCAAGTTCCTATGAACGGTCTTAATCCTCCCTGTGACAGGATGACGGATACTGTATACATTCAGCCCACTGTTTTTACACACTACAGTATAGACGGCACTCTCCCAGCGGTCAGCTAGCTTTTTCTTGCCTCGCTCCCCCTTATTTGCCAGTAAGACCCGATCCCCCTTCTCTACCGCATGTCCCTTTAACTGTCTGTTATACACCTCAGCTTGCCTGGTCTGTTGCTTCTCAGCCTGCTTTTGAGCAAGTGCCATCGCTTCCCTTAGATCCTTTCCCAGTGACTGGACATACTTATCCACATCCACCGTATCTCCATCTAAAAGGACACTCTGAAACATGACATCGACAGGTAATCTTGGAGTGCGGCCAAACATCAAAAAGAAGGGTGGGACCCCCGTGGTCTCATGCACTGTGCAATTATAAGCAAACGTCAAAGTGTTCAACATCTGAGGCCATTTCACCTTGGAACGAGGTGGCAAAGCACGGATCATACTACCTAAAGTGCGGTTTAGACGTTCTACTTGTCCATTTCCCATAGGATGGTATGGCGTGGTATGGGATTTTCCAACCCCTGCCATCTGAAGCATTTCTGCTATGAGTGCACTCTCAAAATTAGCTCCTCTGTCGCTATGAATGCAGGCTGCAAAACCATAAACAGAAAAAAAGTTATTCCAGAGCATTCTGGCCACCGTCTTTGCAGTTTGATTGGGACACGGATAAGCACACGCTAGTTTGGTAAAATGGTCAGTTATAACAAGCACATCAATGGACTTATTATTGGCATCCTCAGCCGACCAGAAGTCAATACACACCAACTCCAGTGGTGCAGTGGTGACTATAGATACCAGCGGAGCCCTAGCCTCGGGCTCAGGTGCTTTGCTCAGTACACACCTCTTACAATGACTCACATATTCTTTGACATCCTTTTCCATGGAGTCCCAATAGAAACGTTGTCTAGTGAGCCACAATGTGCGCTGCTGGCCCTGATGCCCGGCCTCATCATGTACCCCTTGCAGCGCCTGTCCTCTCAGAGCGCTCGGTACAACATATTGAAAGACCTTCTTCCCACTCACAACGTGTTTTGAAACACGGTACAACACTCCCAATTTTGTTGTGAGTTTCCCCCACTGTCTCAGTGTGCGGTTTGTTTCTTTCGACTCATGAACTCTCTCTCTTCGAGATGGGCGGCGGCCTCTATCTACAAAGAATTTGACTCTACCAGTGACAGGGTCCTGGCACTGTTTGTCGTACAATTCCTCATGAGTGAGGACAGGCAATGGGCTCTGTCCCATGGACACCAACCTTTCTAGCTGCTGCACGTGAGAGACTGCTCTCATAGCTGCGCCATCCTCCCAACAGCGATGGGTGTGGAGTACAGCAGATACCTCTTCACGAGATATGCTCCCACTGTCACTACCCACCTCACCACCGGCCTTAATGGAACTCTGAATGGACAATCCTAGGCCCTTCCTCCTCACCTCTGATTCCTCACAGGTAAGACGGAACATGTTCTGCACGTCATCCACCTCTAAACCTCTAGCCTCCCTCAACAAGACATCATACGAGGTCCTTGTCAGCCTGTGCATCACCCTAGGTTTAGCAAACGGCTCCCTGCTCAGTGCATCAGCTACTGTATTTTTAGGCCCAGGAATGTACTGAATGTCAAAATCAAAAGGTGCCAGCTTCGCCACCCATCTCTGCTCGCATGCATCGAGTTTTGGCTTTGTGAGGATGTACTTAAGGGGATTATTGTCTGTCCACACTGTAAATTTATGTCCTCGCAGCCAATGGCTAAACTTGTCGTGTATAGCCCATTTCATGGCGAGAAACTCAAGCCTATGAGCGGGATATTTAGACTGAGCATGATTCAGAGATTTACTAGCAAAAGCTATGGGCCTGGCTGTGCTACACCCTTCCTGCACTTGTGAAAGCACAGCTCCCAGTCCACTAGTGGATGCATCTACAGACAATAAAAATGGCTGAGAAAAGTCAGGGTGAGCCAACAGAGTTTGTCCCACCAATGCGACTTTTAACGCCTCAAAGGCCTCCCTACACTCCACAGTCCAGTCTGCTGCACTAAGCCTACGAAGGGGGGCAGCTCTCTTGCTTTTTACTTTGCCTCTCCGTGGCTTCTTCACACCCGTGGTCAACTGAAACAGTGGTCTTGCAACTACAGAGCAGTTCTCAATGTAATGCTGGTAATACACCATCATTCCTAAAAATGACCGGATCTTATTGGCAGACGGGGTGACCCCATCCGACTCCATAATATCGCTCTCCGTCACACCCACTATCGCCTGCACCTTATCGGGGTCTGTGGCTATCCCCTCCCGAGAAACAATGTGTCCCAAAAACTTCAGTGACTTTCTCAGAAACTGACACTTAGATGGAGACAACTTCAGGTTGTGTTCTCGTAAACGCTGAAATACCATCTCCAGCCTCTGCAAGCTCTCTTCTTCCGACTTGCCAAAGACCAGAAGGTCATCTAAGTAACAAAGAAGACTCAGTGAGTTCTGATCACCAAAGATTGTGAGCATCATTCTCATGAACGTAGCTGGACTGTTACACAGCCCCTGGGGCATACGGTTATATTCATGTAAACCGAGAGGAGAGGAAAACGCAGTGTATTTCTTATCATCCTCATGCAGTGGGACATTGTAATACCCGGATGTCAAATCCATGGAACTGAAAAAGGCATTGCCTCCCAACGCTGCAAGTACATCTGCTTGATGAGGTAATGGATGTGCATCTTTCACGGTACGAGCGTTTAACCACCTGAAATCTGTGCACAATCTCAATTCCCCATTCTTTTTCCAACAAAGAACAAGGGGGGAGGCATACTCACTACTCGACTTCCTACTTATCTCCCTGTCCTCCATCTCGTTCAGAGTCTCTCTCAACTTCTGGTAATGGGCGGGGGAGAGCCTCCGGTAAGGTAACCGGAAGGGCCGATCGTCAGTCAGTCGGATACGGTGACAGAAGCCACCAGCCTCACCACAATCCAACCGGTGTCTAGAAAACACATCCTCATAGTTCTCAATTAAATCAGTCAGTCTCTCTTTCCAGACTGATGAGACCTGACAGTCATCAACTGACAGGTTCTGGAGCCCTAGACTAGCCAGTCTATCGTTCCCCCTAGCTATATTGTTGCTATCACAACTCCTAGCTGTCAGACTGCTGTGAGAGCTGCCACTACTCACTCTACCGGCATTCTGGTGGACTGAAGTGTCCGTATCATTGTCAAAATCTTCTAATGCAATGCATGGATATACGTCAGCCACTTTTGCATTTCTTCTCAAGGTGATAGCCTTATTAGTCGGATTGATAATCTTGACAGGAAGCCACCCATCCCCCCAGAGAGGTGTAACTACCCTGCCAACTAGTATGTTACGGTGCACACACCGAGAGGCGCTGGGCTCAACGATAACAGTACTTCCCATAGACAGTTTTGTCTTGGGTGGGAGACGACCCCACACTACATGCTCACTCATCGGTTCAAGTGTTACGGCCTGTTTCAACTTGACTGTTCCCACTTTGTCAGGAATTTCCTCCCCCCTCCATCTCTCAAGATTGGCCATGAACCTGATAAACTGACTGTTTTCGTCCTGACATGGTGACTCAGCTCTTCCCAATATGCGCCAGTAGGCCCCCGTGGATTTGAACTGCCTAATTAAGGGCTTCATCACATTGGTGCCTATAATGAGCTCATCTACCTGACCCTCCACTATCAATACTGGTACTATGTATTCAAAACCGTAAAGCTTAAGTTTCAGCTCACACGTTCCCACCGGGCTAGTTTGTTTCCCACCACACCCCACAAGAACAACATTGGTGGTCGATATTAGATCACCCGTCACTACTCCTGCCTCCCTCAGCCGAGGAACCACATCAGCGCGCAGAGAAGTAGCCATGGATCCACTATCTAACATCCCCTGTAACTCAACCTTGTCTCCTGTCAATACAGTGGTGAAAAATAAACTGTCACTCTGGGATGTTCTGGTCACATTCTGCATAATCTTTGGGTGCTGCTTCACAAACAGACGTATATACAGACTGGATATCATCATTGCAATTGGAGGAAAAACCATAGGGGCCCACATTGTCCTCCTTTAAACGAGGGCCGGCTAGTTTCCCTGGGGAGGACCAGCCTGTCTCTGACCAGGGGGCTGTCTAGGAGTGGTCTGCCCACAATAGATACCAATATGCCCTGGACTCAGACACTTGAAACACAGCCTGTGTGTCCTGCAATGTGTCCTAGTATCGTGCTCCGAACTGCCGCAAACCTTACATTCTTGAGAAGGTCTGGGAAACTGTCTCTGGGGGCCATTTTGTACATAAGGACCATTTTGTACGTAAGGGCCATTTTGTACAGACTGAGTGTTGTTGCCTAACGCCATTTCTAACACTCTCAGAACCATATCCATTGTGTTATTCTCAGATACAGGCGTCAGCTGCTCTAGCTCTGTACTACTGACAGCCACAGGTGACGCGCTCTGTTCGTGATTAACAACCACCCTCTCCTGTGGTGACTCAATGGCGGCCACTTGTTGTGTCAACCGACCTCGACTCGCTCTATGTTCTCTCAAATATTCATCCAAATGTCCCTGCACCTCACCTGCTGTCCACTCACGAGATGGCTTACTTTTGAACACTAAAGACAACTCCTTATCGGGGCAGTTACGGATGAACATGAGAACTAGATGCTTGCTCAGGCTAGTCTGAGATTCCCCCTTACTAAGAAGACACTGCTCTGTGGCTTCTGCTGCTTTGTTAAGCCTAATCCAATAATCAAGAGGATTCTCGCTTGCATATGCTTTGACTGCATAAAAGTCAGCTAATGGAAGATCTGAGTGAATAATATCACCAAAATGTTGTCTCAAAATGCTAAAAATAACACCCACTTCACTGACAGTGGAGTTGCTACGCAGCCATACTTTGGTAACGTCCCGGGCCCTCCCCATTAGCTTGTTCATAACCTCCTCAACTTGTTCAGTTCCAGTACAGTTATTTTTCTTTCTGAGATACGTCCTCATGAGTTCCTCCCACTCAAAAACAGAACACTTATCCGTGCTGTCCCCTCTAAAATAGGGTGGGGCATTTGCATCTGAACGTAACACGAGATTCATTTTGGATGCATCAATCACAGTATTCCCACATTGGTCAGGTTGGAACGTCTGTTGGGGATTTTGAGAAGCTAATACAGGTGAAATCCCCGTGATTGTGTTCTGCGTTAACGTCATCCTAATAGCTTCCCCTATTTCTGACCCAATGGATCTTATCAAATTGGCCATTTGACTGGGGGATGTTTCAACACTAGTGTTGTTGATTTCACCAGGTGAGGGAACAACCGGAGTGAAAAGTAACGATTGGGCATTTCCCTCTAAGTGACCCTCTACACTCCTCCTTTCAGGACTAGAGGAACCTGAGCCACCTTGACTCCCCGGAGTAGACTGCATAACCGGTGTGTAATCGAGAACCCCTCTCCCTCTCCCCACATTCAAGTCCCTTGTAGGAGTGTTTCCTTCATTCAAAGTCATTTTCAATATCAAATGGTACTTTTACCGTTTTACTCTTCAGTGTGTTTTGGGTAACACACTCGAAATCAATAAACTTGATTAGAGACTATCTTTTCCAAAGGATTCAGTGCTCTCCAGCCTCCTCAGGAACAGACCTCAGGACCAGGCGGCGAATGCAGCGTCCCCGTGACTAGGTCGCGCCAGCAGCATCCACGCGTCTAGGCCGCCCCTGAAGCCTCCACGTCTCTCCAGCTACACCGGTGGTCGGCCTCTGCTGACCAGTTGATCCGGTTGTCTCGGCACCAGTTGTAGCGTGATGAATTCTGCGTTGTGTCTGGTGTGAGGTGGACGTAGACACTCAGACAATGGTACCCATTTGGTGGTTGTTTATTTGGCAATCCTCTTGCTCTCGTCCTGTTAATCAAAACAGCACGTACACAACACATGGCGGCGTTAGCGACCGTCATCAAAGTGCACTCCACCTCTTGCTCTCGTCCTCAACAAACACAAAGAGAGCGCGCGCGCGCACATTTAAAACAGCGCGCCGTCTACAGTCACGACCATTAGATACATTTAGCTCAGTGCAAGTTAGCTTCAGCAAAAACATACAAAACAATATGAAATAAAAGACAGTGTGTAAGCATTAATTAAACCAAAATACAAAACCAACGGTTCATACCTGTTAATCAAAACAGCACGTACACAACACATGGCGGCGTTAGCGACCGTCATCAAAGTGCACTCCACCTGATATTACCAAACAGAATACTGAGTTAGTACACGAACGTACTATGGCTGTTTTACACAGGGCGAATTAATGTCATTACACAACAGGGTATTTCAGTACCAAAACCAAAACCTAAATCAGTTTTACAATTTATACAAAGCAGTTAAATCCAATATTAGATAAACGGAAGCGCATACCTCTTGCTCTCGTCCTCAACAAACACAAAGAGAGCGAGCACTTCCGTCAGCGTGTGTCTCGTCAACAAACCGGCGAAACCATTTTATACATTAGTTGAACGTATTTACAATACAACAGATATTCAATGGAAAGATATCCTATCTTCTCTAAACCCATTATAAAAGACCCAAAAGGGATTTCGTTTGGAGAATTGGTAACTCAATGTGAGTAAATTAATATGAAGTAATAATCAAGACACCCCTCCATAACACTAAAGTGGGCTCGGTCCACTTTATTCCACTTTGTTCCTTCAAAGTAAGAGTGTTTCCGTTTTGACCTACTTATTTAAGATAAAGTATAACAGTTTCTGTCCATGATTCTAGCATAACAACTTCACTCTGCTACACAAATATGAGACAATTCAAACTGAATTATAAGGAAATGATGCTCACGAGGTACAGGGGTGAGGAAGGGATTTGGCATTCACGGGTGTTTACATTTTTATTTGATTTCTTTCATGTTTTACATTTACAATTTTAGTTTTTTGTTTTGCATATATATATATATATATTTGTTTTGTAAGGTTTTAAATTAGTACACTCATTTGAGTAGTGGAAAAGGGGTAGGATTAGATAAGTGTATACTTCTTCCTACTCCTTTTCGAACATGTAAATAGAGTTATGTTATTCTTTTGTTTATTTATAATTTTTTTCCCATTTAATTTCTTGAAATCAATGATTTGTTTTGATTTTATATTGTTTGTATTTATTTACATGTTCGAAATAAAGATTTCAAATAAAAAATTCAAAAAGAAAATTTAGCAAGTTCTGATACACCAGCCTGTCCTACGCTGCTTAAAACCAGCAAATGCATTTGTTTAACAACCATTACAAAAGTCTTAGCAATAGATATGCAGTGGAGAAAGGGGCGGTGGTCGTGTCAAAGCCACCATGGAGAGCAGCGTGTCTCGGGTCTCCTGACTTTATGACATGACCACAAAACACCTCAACCATGTTCTGTTTCTCCATAGCCGCAAGGATACACTGGGTAATGAGAAAATGGATAAACTGGATCTTGAGAAAATGACCAGAAGCTTTAGTTTGGACAATGAAAGAACAATGCAGTCTGGCCAGCAGCCTCTAAGAGGAGTGCTACGATGCTGTCTGTGGTGATGAAATTGGTTTGGCTGTCCATGGTGCTGAAATAGTATTAGCTGTCCATGGTGCTGAAATTGGCTCACAGATCTCCCCCTGTTTTGTGGCAAGAAACACTGCTTCTATCTCCACTCCTTCATACACTGTGGGCTTATTTCAACTCCCCCTTTGTGCTTAAAAGATCCAATGAAATCAAATGTTTTATATAATGACCAGCATCTCCAAAATTACAGGCGCACGCACAGTGATCTCAGGCCTGCAAAGAAGCTATTTAGTTGTTATGCCCATTCCCTTCCTGGTCGCTGCCCTACTGTCAGACTGGGGAGGGTGTAGACTACCACATGCCTCCTCTGTTGGTCTGGGGAGGGTGTAGAGTAGACTACCGCATGCTGCCCTACTTTCAGTCTGGGGAGGGTGTAGACTACCACATGTCTCCTCTGTTGGTCTGGGGAGGGTGTAGACTATCGCATGCTGCCCTACTTTCAGTCTGGGGAGGGTGTAGACTACCACATGTCTCCTCTGTTGGTCTGGGAAGGGTGTAGACTACCACATGTCTCCTCTGTTGATCTGGGGAGGGTGTAGACTACCACATGTCTCCTCTTTCGGTCTGGGGAGGGTGTAGACTACCACATGTCTCCTCTGTCGGTCTGGGGAGGGTGTATACTACCACATGTCTCCTCTGTTGGTCTGGGGAGGGTGTAGACGCTGCTCTACTGTCAGTCCGGGGATGGTGTAGAGTAGACTACCACATACCTCCTCTGTTGGTCTGGGGAGGGTGTAGACTACCACATGTCTCCTCTGTTGGTCTGGGGAGGGTGTAGACTACCACATGTCTCCTCTGTTGGTCTGGGAAGGGTGTAGACTACCACATGTCTCCTCTGTTGGTCTGGGGAGGGTGTAGACTACCACATACCTCCTCTGTTGGTCTGGGGAGGGTGCAGACTACCACATACCTCCTCTGTTGGTCTGGGGAGGGTGTAGACTACCACATGTCTGCTCTGTTGGTCTGGGGAGGGTGTAGACTACCACATGTCTCCTCTGTTGGTCTGGGAAGGGTGTAGACTACCACATGTCTCCTCTGTTGGTCTGGGGAGGGTGTAGACTACCACATACCTCCTCTGTTGGTCTGGGGAGGGTGTAGACTAACAGATGTATCCTCTGTTGGTCTGGGAAGGGTGTAGACTACGACATGTCTCCTCTGTTGTTCTGGGGAGGGTGTAGCCTTCCATATGTCTCCTCTGTTGGTCTGGGGAGGGTGTAGACTACCACATGTCTCCTCTGTTGGTCTGGGGAGGGTGTAGACTACCACATGCCTCCTCTGTTGGTCTGGGGAGTGTGTAGACTACCACTTGTCTCCTCTGTGGGTCTGGGGAGGGTGTAGACTACCACATGTCTCCTCTGTCGGTCTGGGGAGGGTGCAGACTACCACATGTCTCCAATGTCGGTCTGCGGAGGGTGTAGACTACCATATGTCTCCTCTGTTGGTCTGGGGAGGGTGTAGACTACCACATGTCTCCTCTGTCGGGCTGGGGAGGGTGTAGACTAACACATGCCACCTCTGTCGGTCTGGGGAGGGTGTAGACTACCACATGCCTCCTCTGTTGGTCTGGGGAGGGTGTAGACTACCACATGCTGCCCTACTGTCGCTCTGGGGAGGGTGTAGACTACCACATGCCTCCTCTGTTGGTCTGGGGAGGGTGTAGACTACAACATGCAGTGTGGGGATAGTGGCATTGGGCAGCACTCCACTTACGAAAATATTTGTGGTTATGATATTACTTACAAGCTTCATTAACTACACCCCCGTAATATAACTCCCTCTGCTGCCGGTTTACTGCCGGAACAACAACGCCCCCCCATTCCACGCTTGTACACTTTATACAGAACAGTGAGCCGGAATAACAACACAACATTCCCACCTTTAACAGACCGTGTAAAAGTGACAGAGAGACAGACTGTGGCACCCCAGTGCCTCAGGCAGAGGGACATGGCCGACATCAGAGACCCTTCCCCCAAACCAGGCCACTGGGGAGTGTCGTGAGGGCAGATGCCTCCTAATTACCTGCTCACACTGTGGAACCGGAACAGGTGAGCTGCATCACTAATCAACTGGTGGGGTTTTAAGCAAACAGGAAGAACGGGGAGAGACTCCGGACGACGGTGCTAGAGAAGGAGCTCTCCACCACCCCTGGAAGACAGCGAGATACCCCCCACGGGTTGTGAGTAAATGCTGGGCATTGTCCTTTAATGTTTGAGTTGAAGACGGACAACTATAGTACGTGGAGGAAGTAAAGACTGTGGAGGAATATCAAGAGGAATACTTTGCCAAACCTGTGTGTTGGAGGACCTGGATACTTATCTAAAGACTATGGAAGGAGGCCTGAAGGACAAGAGCCTGGCCTAAACCCCCCACTAACCCTCACTGTGTCTGCTCTGCTCTCTCTGTTTAGGCCAGGTGAAGCCAGTACCCCGGACGGGAAGGATTTAAGTTGCGTTACTCCTCCACCCCCGTTCCCCTCACAATAAATATACTTTTCTTTTTAAACTTGAAAATTGGACCATGGGTCTTCTTGTTTTTAATTGTTGGTTGAACTAGGCCTCCAGCTCCGGCTAGACCAGGTGCCCCACAAGACATGGAGGCGGTGCTTGTAGGAGGAACACTGTGCTGATCGTAATGACGTCCCTGATGTCAGGCTGGGCTGTGAAGTGGGAGCCACACAGCCTGCTGTGTCCACTCCTCTTCCACTGAGAAGCTTCTACACCATGCTATATCTTTCTGTATTACGTTTGTACATGTATCTTCATAATAATAATAATAATTTGTATTTGTATTGCAAGAATTGCAGTTCAAAGTGCTCCATAGCAGCAAAGCTTGACTCTCCTCCCGATTTTCATAGTCAAAATACACTTAGATGTGTATATAAACATTCTCCATTCCCCTCCATTTATGAAATTAATATTGATGACATTAGAACATTCCATTTCAGTTCATTCAGACGCTCTCTTAACAGAATCCCATTGAGTCCAATCTTTTGTTGGATTCAATTGGATCTGTAAGGACTTTTTGAAATCTGACCATGGAATAAATTCCAATCCACGCAATCAGTGGGCCTACTGGGCAAAGAACCACAAGAGAATTACCTTTACAAAGAGTTTAGTTGCAGATTAACTTTCAGTCTGAGTGGGTTCATGAAAAGCAAGTGACCAAGTCCCCTCTCTCTCACCGAATACGCCCACTAATTACTTTCAGAGTCACCTACTTGTAGGTTTGCAAACATTTTTTATTTATAGCGCGTACAAATCCATC
Source organism: Notolepis coatsorum (assembly GCF_963971535.1). Classification (NCBI taxonomy): domain Eukaryota; kingdom Metazoa; phylum Chordata; class Actinopteri; order Aulopiformes; family Paralepididae; genus Notolepis; species Notolepis coatsorum. The sequence continues at coordinate 103,282,214 of NC_140180.1, forward strand.
AGATGGTCGTAATTTGATTTGATTTGAAATCTTTATTTCGAACATGCAATGAATACAAACAAACAATAACAAAAAGCAAAACAACTCAATCTGCATGTTCGAAAAGGAGTAGGAAGAAGTATACACTTATTTAATCCTACCCCTTTTCCACTACTCAAATGAGTGTACTATTTTAAACATAAAAAAGAAAAGAAAAAAAAATATATATATATATATGCAAAACAAAAAACAAAAACTATATATGTATAAAAGAAATAAAATGGAAAACAAAATAAAAATGTAAACACCCGTGAATATCAAGTCCCTTCCTCATCCCTGTACCTTGTGAACATAATTTCCTTATACATCAGTTTGAATTGTCTCATGTTTGGACATTGCTTTAGCACCACATTTAGACTGTTCCACAGTTTCACTCCACATATCGAGATGCAGTGTTTTCTCATGGTAGTGCGTACGTTTAGCACCTTTAAATTGTGTTCTCCCCTCAGATTATAACCCCCCTCCCTATCAAAGAACAATTCTTGATTCTTGATTAATAGCTGTTAATAGTTAATAGTTTTATCCTAACTGAACTGAGCAGCAGTAACTGACTTTATGTGCTTCTCAACTGGTGTGTCGCGACCCAAAAGTGGGTCGCGGGGCCATTTTGAGTGGGTCGCGGATGTGTGTATATAAAAATTAAATAAAAAGTAAAACATTTGCACTACCTATCTTTGTGAAAGTGGCTTCTCAGCTCTGGTCCAGCTGAAGACAAAGCAGAGGAACATACTGTATTGGACATTGAGCATGACCTCAGAGTTGCTTTGTCTACCATCACCCCAGACTTTGAGACTCTTGTCAGGAGCAAACAACATCCCCAGTTATCCCATTAGTTAATAATAATAATAATATAATAATAATGCAGGACCTGTTCAGAGGTCTTTAATTGGCATGCAATTATCCTCAATGTTTAGCGGTTAGCACACACGGTTAGCACACACACACACCGGAACACACACGCATGCATTGTTTTTTGTAGGATCGCCGATGCGATTCATCTCTGCGATAAACCCATCCCGTCATCATTCCCCCCAAGGGCAGCCGGGAGCAGACAGGCGTCGGCGAGGGCCGCGCCAGGGGACCAATCCAAGTGCTCCTGCCCGTCTTCGTCAAGGACGCCACAGCGTTAGCGATCTGTTGTTGTGCATGTTTTTTCCATTGGGTTTATCTTATCGGGGGGGAAACCCTTGCGAGCACGGGGAGAACATGCAAACTCCACACAGAAAGGCCTGGGAGATACCCCACCTGGGTACCTGGCATCATGGAAACCTGGTCCCCAAGCGGGAATCGAACCCTGGACCTTCTTGCTGTGAGGCGACAGTGTTAACCACTACACCACCACACCATTAGTTCCCTGGGATGTTAAGCTAAGAAGTCTGCTAAGAAAGAATTATTTATTATTATTATTATTATTATTATTATTATTATTATTATTATTATTATTATTATTATTATTATTATTATTATTATTATTATTATTATTATTATTATTATTATTATTATTATTATTATTATTATTATTATTATTATTATTATTATTATTATTATTTAATTGCATTGTGTTTTCAGCCGTAGTTGCACTTTTGTTGCAAACCCAGTTACCCCATTAGTTCCCCCAAACGTAGGTATGTTATGTTAAGCTAAGAAGTCTGCTAGGAAGCATAATTATTTATTATTATTTTATTTCATTGGGTTTTTAGCCCTAGTTGCACTTTTGTTGCAACCCCAGTTATCCCATTAGTTCCCCCAAACATAGGTCTGTTATGTTAAGCTAAGAAATCTGCTAAGAAGCATAATATTTATTATTATTTTATTTCATTGGGTTTTTAGCCCTAGTTGCACTTTTGTTGCACTTTTTGTGTTTATTTCATGTTTTTAACAGTGCATGAAAGATTGTGTATTACTGCAATATATATTTTTTAATAAATCATAGTGGTTAAAAAACTTGGGTCGCGACTTAATGACTAAGGAAAATGTTGGGTCCCGAGGCTAGACCAGTTGAGAACCACTCTATAGGATGCAACACAAGCTCCTGTTGTGTTTGTAGCCAGCTGCCTGGAATTCCTAAATAAATGGGAGGAGAACATTGGAAAACAAAAAGGAATCATGAAAATGTACTCAAGTTCAATTCAAGTAAATCCTTTAGCGTGACAACATTGAGAGATTCTCTCCCCCGTCCTCCATAGGCTACACAGTAGCGGACAATACTGCCTTAATTTTATTTCGGCAAAGGTTTGCTGAACACAAATGCTCATGAATTTAGCTTTAATTTGTCAATTATTCTTGAGTATTCATTATTTAGGCGGAATTCTCAAATATACCTTGAAGTCAATGTATGGCAAAATGTTATACATGGTAAATGGTGCATTTATATTGCAGCTTTCATCCAAAGCGCTTTACAATTTGTTCCTCACATTTCACACATTCACACACTGACGGCGCAGGCAACCATACAAGGTGCCAACCTGCTCACCGAGAGCACTTAGGGGTTAAGTGTCTTGCTCAAGGACACTTCGACGCACTGCCTGGGAGGAGCGGGAATCAAACCGGGAACCTCTGGATTACCAGACAACTGCTCTACCTCCCAATCCACTGTCGCCCCGATTTTGTAATCCCTTGCCATACCTAATTGACACCTATGGAGAGACACACAAAGACACAGAGACACACACACACTTGCAGAGAGACAGTTGCATAGCCTACTTCACACAACAAAACACACAAATAGACAAATACAATCTTTCTCTAAATAAACACGGTCGTCTCTCTCTCCCTCCCTCTCCCTCTCTGTCTCTCGCTCTCCCTCAAACACAAACACAGATACTATACACACAGTCTGTGTCCGTGTTTACATGATCAAACTGGCAGGTTTGACAGGTCCACACACCAGAAATAATCATCAAAAGCATGGCACTGTGTGTGAGAGAGAAAGAGAGAGAAGGGGATTCTGTGTGTGTGTCTGTCTGTGTGTGTGTGTGTGTGTGTGTGTCAGGGGTGTAAAGTACTTGAGTAATTGTACTTCGTTACAATACTTAAGTACTGTTTTGGGGGATTTGTACTTTACTAGAGTATTATTAGGTTTGTATACTTTGTACTTTTACTCCATTACATTTCAGAGAAAAAAAACATAGTTTTTACTCCTTACATATAAAATGCAGACCTACAAAGTACAAAGTACAAATCTCACAGGTCCAACCATTTTAATTAGTATATTTTAATTGTTTTTCTGGCAGAACTAACGTTAATGTTATTAATCCTGTGACCACAGGTAAACAGTAATCAAATCCCCATCAATGGAAAATTAACCCGCCCATACCCATGCTGATTGGTCCTTGTGCAACACTAGAAAGCGGGGATCTTTGATTAAACACCTGCTATCAGAAGAATAGACAGTCAGATCTGCATTATGCTGTGGTTAATATTGTGATATTATTCAGGGTACTACAGTATTAGTGTCTTTAATATTGTGATATTATTCAGGGTACTCCAGTATTCTGTCTTTAATATTGTGATATTATTCAGGGTACTCCAGTATTCTGCCTTTAATATTGTGATATTATTCAGGATAATCCAGTATGCTGTGGTTAATATTGTGATATTATTCAGGATACACCATTCTGTTTTTAATATTGTGATATTATTCATGCTGTGATGTGAATTCTGTCCATGTTAGTTTACCTTCAATGGAGAAGTGCATTAAATAATTTTAATCCAAAAAAAGTGTCCTCTGTTCTTTAATTTCAGCATTGTCTATCGCAGAACACATTCCATTGTTGGCAGAGTGTATGCTTGGTTTCATTCCAGCTTTGCCTAAACACCAGCTGATTATTTCACTAATTGGCTCACCTCTTCAACTAACTCACCTGGTGCAATGTATAGTTAAAATGAAAACTTGGCCCACGATGGAATGAGTTTGAGACCCCTGGTCTATCCCTTTAAAAAAAATGTACTTTTACTTTTTAGTACTTAAGTACATTTAAAAGTAGGACTTTTTGACTTTTACTCAAGTGTGTTTTTAGCCAGATACGTTGACTTTTACTTGAGTCAGATTTTGAGACGGTACCCATACTTTCACTTAAGTATAATTTATGGGTACTTTTTACACCCCTGGTGTGTGTGTGTGTGTGTGTGTGTGTGTGTGTGTGTGTGTGTGTGTGTGTGTGTGTGTGTGTGTGTGTGTGTGTGTGTGTGTGTGTGTGTGTGTGTGTGTGTGTGTGTGTGTGTGTGTGTGTGTGTGTGTGTGTGTGTGTGTGTGTAGGTGTAGGTGTGTGTGTGTGTGTGTGTGTGTGTGTGTGTGTGTGTGTAGGTGTAGGTGTAGGTGTAGGTGTGTGTGTTTGTGTGTGTGTGTGTGTGTGTGTGTGTGTGTGTGTGTGTGTGTGTGTGTGTGTGTGTGTGTGTGTGTGTGTGTGTGTGTGTGGTGTGTCTCTCTCTCAGACTTAGTATGTTGGTACGACACTCTTCAATGTCTGTCGACAGGCCCAGCAGCATCCATCATCCCACACGCGGGCCTCATCCTCCGGGGGCCACCAGGGGTCCCAGACTCAGCCACGGTCACAGACTGACAACCAGGCAAGCTGTGCGCCCAGCCCGGGGGATGGAGCCGCCCGCCCGACACCGCGGCTCCCATGGGAGGCCTCGCGGGAGTCCAGTTGTTAACAGTGTGGCGGCACCGCTACACGGGTACCTGGCAGTGGAGGCTGCTGACCAAATGTTTTGGTGAAGCACAAATTATTATATTATATATTAAATTATATTTTTTTAAACATCCCCAACGCTGCAACACCCCCATTTCTCCCAGGTGTCAGGCTCCTCATTCGCTTCCATTCATTTTGGGGACCATGTTGAAATATCATCCTTCTGAAGTATAAACAAACTATACTGCTGTGACGATTTCAATAAAACAGACCTTTCTGAGTCAATGGTATGCAGTGGTGTTGCGCAATATGTCGGGCCCCCCCCGCAGGGCAGACCACTCCCCTAAATCAAACCAAGCAGACCATGGCTCGGCGGCCCGATCAAACCAAGCAGACCATGGCTCGGCGGCCCGATCAAACCAAGCAGACAATGGCTCGGCGGCCCGATCAAACCAAGCAGACCATGGCTCGGCGGCCCGATCAAAACAAGCAGACCATGTACAGTATACAGTGGCTAATATACTATCAATACTACTATTGAATATACATACACTATTCATTTCATTTATACTATACATTTCATCAAACCAGCATGTCATGTCTCCCTTAACTGTCGGTGAAAAGAGGGAGAACTACAATGACCAGAATTGCCTGGCAATGTTTACTTCGTCCTCCACAGAGGCACTAGTCACTAGATCTGATCAGTGCAACGTACGCTAGCCTAGCCACAAGCTAGCGGCAAACATTCATTCATTTAGGCAGCACCACTAACACAATGCACATAAATATTATCTGCAGGCTGCATTAGCAGCCAGCAGCCAACGTGATACATTACATTGTGTTTATAATGTGACATAGCCAAGTTAACAACGTTGCAATCCCTTAATTAAGTCTCTAAACAATTCGACTAGCTAACGTTAGCCATTAGCAAAGAACGCTAGCATAGCCACAAGCTAGCGGCAACATTAATTCATTTACACTAACACAATGCACATAAATATTATCTGCAGGCTGCATTAGCAGCCAGCAGCCAACGTGATACATTACATTGTGTTTATAATGTGACATAGCCAAGTTAACAACATTGCAATCCCTTAATCAAGTCTACTACAAGTATGTATTGTTCTCTAAACAGTTAGCTAACGTTAGCATCCAGGCTAATCAGGCTTTCGTTTTACAAACACTACAACTTACTTTTTTCTGATCCAGGTGCATAAGTCCACTTCTTCATGTTGCTCAGTTGCTGGTTTATACTTTGGTCCTAATGTTGGCGCAAAGTTTAATTTAGCCTACTGTGTGTTGTTACAGCTGTACTGTAAACTACTAGCTACAAGTTAGCTTGCCTTCACTGTCCAATATGGCACGTTCACGTCAACTACAACTACACTAGTCTTCAACTGAGATAAAAAAAAATATATATATCATCCAGTGCACAACAATAAGTGAACAAGTGAATAAAGATCTTAAAATATGAATTATTATATTAGGCAAATTAATGTTCTTCTTCAGGCAAAATGCACACATGAGATGATGGAACACAACTTTGACTAGAACACTGACGCCAGCCCAGCTGCAGTTCTGCATGTATTTTACCAGGCAGACTCTGATTGGATTTGCAAGGCTGCCAATCATTCAACCTCCGTGTATTGGATGTCAAGGGCTGTCAATCATTAAATCCTCCATTCAATGGCAAGAGTTTAACTGCACAGTCCGTGCTTAGATGAAGTTAATAGCCTATTTTGATTGGCTGTTATTTATTATTTATTTAACAATGGGTCAACCTGTGACGTATTCTGCATGAATAATTACTGCAGGCAATACTGCAGTGCAGGCCTGCTCAGATATGTCAATTTTGGCCATTTTTGAAGAAAAAAAAATTCACTGGCATTTTTTTTACAGAGGAAAACATTTATAATAAAAAAAAATTATAATAATTAAAAAAAAAATATATATATATAGGTATATGTAAATTAATAATATTTTATGAATTATGAGTGATTTTGTATTTCACGTGTTGTCATAGAGAAACCTCCACTGGTACCTGGAGACGTGGCTGTGAGTGACAGCTCAGGTGGAACAGGTTTATAACAGGCAGCTCGACTTCAACCTGTGTGCGAATAGGTGTGGGGAGAGTACTATTTTGCTAAACCCCTTTTCCTACCAGTGGCTCAGGAGGTAGAGCGATGGTCTGGTAAGGTTCGATTCCCGCTCCACCCGGGCAGCATGTCCTCGAGCGAGACATTTATCCCCTAATTTCTCCCGATGAGCAGGTTAGCACCTTGTACGGTTGCCTCCACCGTTGGTGTGTAAATGTGTGAGTGAATGGGTAAATGCGCTATATACATGCACCATTTACCATTTACCATGCTTGTCTCTCAAAGTCACCAGTCAGTCAGCCAGTCAGCCAATCAGTCTGTCTGTCAGTGTCTCTCCCCGTCTCACACACTAGCAGCCACTTAACACTTTAACATGAGCGGGCACACACTCATGCCGCACACTTATGGCCAAAAGGAAAGGCCACTTTAAATTAGAATAACAGGAACAGTGTATTGCACTACCAAAGCTACCTAGCATGTCCTATATGCTCTGTAAATAACTATGTACAGATACCGAGATGTCACACCATGTTACCTGTTACCTGTTCATTGCACAATGTTTTTTTTTTTATTGGATTCTATTATCAAATCAAATCAAATCAAATTTATTTATAGGGCCCGACAACACACGTTAATGTCCCCATGGGCCGTACAGGTCTTCTTTAAACAAGTTAAGAAGACAACATAACAATAAGTCAAGAACAGAACAAGAACACCATAGGGTCCAAACATTTTTTAGATGAATGCAAATAAATGAAAGAATGCAAGCACTCCCAGACATACCCCACGCGAAGGTAAGGAAAAACTCACTAAAACCTAACAATAGGGAAAAAAGCTCCACAGGCAATGTGGAGGAGAGAAACCTTAGAAGGGCCGTTCAAGGGGGGATCTCCCTTCTTAGATGTCGGTGATAGTAGTGTTGCAGACGGACAGTTGGTAAGCATGCACTCATGTGTGTAGTGAAACACAGATGAGTGCATGCAATAGCAACTGTACATTTTGAAAAATTAAAGATAGAGTTGATAGCGGATCTATTTGAAGCACAGGGGCGGCGCAAGAGGATCACGTCCTCCCCGTCTTAGTCACGGGACATTCAGCACTCCGGTCGTTGCTCAGGGACAGCCGGAGACAGGGGGAAGGGGGGGTGGCACAGAGAGGGTCGCGAACTCCCCGACATCATCGCGGGACATCCGGCACTCCGGTCACCACTACGAAACCTCCGAAGACAGGGGGGCACGCAGAGGGGGTCGCAATCTCCCGGCCTTCGTCACGGGACGTCCAACACTCCGGTCAACACTCCAGGACAGCAAGTCATAGGAAGACAGGGAGACGGGACAGGCGTTAGACAGCTCATGAGATTGTAGTAGGCGGACATAGCAATAGATACAAGTGGTAGGCATATATGTGAATGGAGTAGATATATGAAGTAAGCGTATTATGTGAATAGAATAGAAGTACTTAACCCAGCAATGAAACCGCGTTGACTGTTAATCTGTTAACAGTCTGTTAATCAGTTGACAGGACCACGGACAGACGGCGGTGAATAACTGATCCAATGCCTCGGAGGTGCATGTAGAGCAGTCACTACAAGCTTGGCCAAGACCCCGAGGCATCCATCACCTTGGTCAGCGCCAGGAGACGGGTACTCAGAGAGAAGGGGGAGGGAGAGGGGGGGGGGGGAGAGGGGGGGGGGGGGGGGGAGAGTTAGAGAGTTCCCATGTTTGTGGTGCTGCAAAGGAGCAGACATGTAGTACCCTGTAGTGCCATGTAGTACCCCGTAGTGCCATGTAGTACCCTATAGTACCCCATAGTGCCATGTAGTACCCCGTAGTATCCTGTAGTACCCTGTAGTGCCATGTAGTACCCTGTGGTGCCATGTAGTACCCTGTAGTGCCATGTAGAGCTGTGTAAGCCATGTAGTACCCTGTAATGCCATGCAGTACCAAGTAGTACTCTGTGGTACCATGTAGTACCCTGTACCCTAACTAAACTACCCTATAGTAAACTACCCAGTGGTACCATGTAGTACCCTGTACCATAACTAAACTACACAGATTAATCTAAAGGTCAGTCCCCGACCAGGTGAGATCAAGGTAGGTTGAAGGAGAGAGAGAAAAGATGAGTCTTAAGCAGGGATTTAAAAGCTTCGACAGAGCAGGCGCCCCTGATGACGGCAGGTAATTTGTTCCACAGGTAGGGAGCGCGGTAGACAAAGGCTCTGTGGCCGGCGGATTTCTTTTTAACCCTAGGGGTCGATAGAAGCCCCGCATTTTGTGAGCGCAGAGCACGAGCGGGCGAGTATCGGGAGATGAGATCAGATAGATAGAGCGGTGCAAGCCCATTTAAAATTTTGTAGGTGAGGAGTAGCACTTTAAAGTCAGAGCGGGCTTGGATAGGAAGCCAATGTAGGGCGGACAAAACTGGTGTGATGTGATCAAATTTTCTAGTTCTAGTTAGTATCCGTGCAGCCGCATTTTGCACGAGTTGAAGATTTTTGATGCTTGAATTAGGTAAGCCTGAAAAAAGTGCATTACAGTAGTCCAGACGTGATGAGACAAAAGCATGAATCAGGGTTTCAGCATCAGCCAGAGTTAAAATGGGGCGTATTTTTGCGATATTACGAAGATGGAAGAATGCAATTTTGGTGACGTTTTTTATATGTGCATTAAATGAGAGGGAGGAATCAAAAATGACTCCGAGGTTTTTTATGGTGGAGCTCTGGGATACATGACAGGTATCAAAGTTGAGGGAGATGTCCTGAAACAGGCCTCTGTGGTTTGGGGGGCCAACAATTAACATCTCAGTTTTATCTGCATTAAGGAGTAGAAAGTTTTGCGACATCCATTTTTTGACGGCAAGCAAGCAGGCCTCAAGGTTTTGTAGTTGGGAGGAATCATTTGGCTTAATAGGTATATATAATTGGGTGTCATCAGCGTAAAAATGAAAGTTTATGCCAAATTTGCGTATGATATCGCCGAGGGGTAGCATGTAAATCGAAAATAGCAAAGGGCCCAGGACAGAGCCTTGTGGGACACCACATTGCACTGGGAGGGTCTCAGATGTTAAATCATTATAGACCACGCAGTGTGTTCTATCAGTTAAATAGGATTTAAACCAAGCTAGTGCGAGACCCCGAATGCCAACATGGTTCTCAAGCCGACCTAGAAGAATCGAGTGATCGATAGTGTCAAAGGCTGCACTGAGATCAAGTAATAAGAGCACAGAGGTGAGGTTTGAGTCAAGAGAGAGCAGTAAGTCATTTGTGACTTTGGTAACCGCCGTTTCGGTGGAGTGTAAGGCTCTAAAGCCAGATTGAAATGATTCATTAAGATTATTGTTTGATAAATGGTCAGTAAGTTGCGTTGCGACGATCTGTTCTAACACTTTGGATAGGAATGGGAGATTGGAGATAGGTCTGTAATTTTTCAAGATTAGAGGGTCGAGGTTCGGTTTTTTAAGTAATGGTTTAATGACGGCTGATTTAAAGGCCAGGGGCACCACGCCAGTAGACAAAGAGGTGTTGAAGATATTGAGTAGGGCAGGGCCTAGAGTTGGGAAGAGTTTTTTGATGAGAGTTGCTGGGAGAGGGTCAAACAGACAGGTTGAAGGTTTAGCCGCGCCAACCAGTTTAGAGAGGGCACTAAGTGAGACGTTTTCAAGGCAGCATAGCGTATGACTGGAATCAAAGTCAGGGGGAATGCCCGTCAAAGGTTGGGAGGGACTCTGATTGTTGAGTAAAGCAACAATTTCATCTCTAATGAGGTCAATTTTCTTGGTAAAAAATGTCATGAATTCGTTAGCCGAGAACGCATGGTTTAGGGCACTTGGTTGTTTCTGCGTAAGTTTTGCAACTGTGTCAAACAGAAACTTTGAGTTGTTTTTGTTTTCATTTATGAGCCTGGAAAAATAAGAGGTTTTGGCAAGTGAGAGTGCCTTTTTGTAGTTACGTAAACTATCATTCCAGGCGAGGCGGAATACTTCGAGTTTGGTCGAACGCCATTTATGTTCAAGTTTGCGACAAGCCTTTTTAAAGGAGCGCGTTTCCTCCGTAAACCAGGGAGTTAGTTTTTGCGGAGCACGTTTAATTTTAGGTTTAAGGGGAGCGACAATGTCGAGGGTGCTACGAAGGGCGGCATTAAGTTTGTCTGTAAAGAGATCAAGGGGGCCAGAGTAAGAGAGGAAGGGAGAGAGGGTGTCTGGTAGGCAGTTAACTAGAATTGGGACAGTTGAGGCGTTAATACGACGGCTCATGTAGGATTCTACACTGTCTGGGCGAGAAACCGTCAGATCAATTTGAAATTTGATGAGGTAGTGGTCTGAGAGAGCAGGAACATAGGGGGAGACGGTCAAATTTGACACAGTGAGACCGCGGGCTAGGACTAGGTCAAGGGTGTTCCCACCACTGTGAGTGGGTTGGTCAACGATTTGAATGAGACCGACAGAGTCAATGATGTCGGTAAAAGCCTTATTTAGGGGATCTAGAGTTTTATTGGAATGAATGTTAAAATCACCAACAATTAAAATGTTATCTGAGCGCATAACAAGCTCAGAGATGAAAGTTGAAAATTCATCTAGGAAGAGGGTGTAAGGGCCTGGGGGGCGGTATAGGACAGCCATTACAAAGGATGCAGTGGAGGTAGGAATTAGACCGCCACACTTTCTGTTGGGTGGAGAGGGATGCAACAGGAGCACCTCAAACGAGGAAAACTTACAGTTTGCGTCGGATGTAAAGTTGTGCTTAGAGTCATAAATTAGAGCAACTCCGCCTCCTTTCTTGGAGGTGCGTGCGATGTGGGAGCTACTAAAATTAGGGGGTGAGGCCTCGTTTAAGGGCAGAAAATCATTAGGTTTAAGCCATGTCTCAGTGAGGCCAAATAGGTCGAGACTATGGTCTGTTATCAGTTCATTTACCAAAAGAGCTTTGGTTGGCAGAGAGCGGATGTTGATAAGGCCAACCTTCACACTCTCTGTACACTTAGCAGCGCGGTTTTCAGCCATGCGGGTAGGTTTAATCGCAATTAAGTTGGCATGGTTTATCGCACAAGGACGAGCTGGGTAAAGCGGAGCGTAACGGGATATTCTAGTTTTGATTGGGTATACAGGTTTAGGGGTAGAGATAGAAAGAGAGGAGTGGGGAGCCTGGTGGAGGAGGGACCGAGCAAGAAAGGTATAAGGATTGGCAGGGTCCATCAGTTTAGCATGACTAGCAGGCTCGCTAAGAGCCTGCACCCTGGCATGCTTGTGGGGTGGCTGTCAGCCCGAAGCTATAATCTTGTCTATATTGCGAGATAAGAGAGAGGCGCCTTGCATGTTAGGATGCACGCCGTCCTTTCTCAGCAAGCCAGGGTGCCCCCAGAAAGAGGACCAATTATCCACGAACCCTAAGCCCTGTTCTTTACAGTATTTTTCCAGCCATCGGTGTAGAGAAGCTGTCCTACTCACGAACTCATCATCATGCCGGTTTACAGGCAGGGGGCCAGAGAAGATTACTCGATGCCGACTCATCTTTCTGGCGAGGTCAGAAAGCCTAACTATGTTGATCTTTGTGACCTCAGAGACTTTCATCCTACAGTCATTATTTCCGACGTGTATAACAATATGGTCGAATTTATCTTCAGTGGGTGTGATACGTGGGTTACCTTTTGCCTTGACTATGCTATTATATGTTGTAACACTGTATTGCACATTGTTGCGGGCAAGACCACCCGCATTTCATTGTATACTTGTATGCCGTGACAATTAAAACTCTTGACTTGACTTTTCTTTCAAAACACCAAATCAAATTATAATTATTTATTCATACTTGAATACTGAATGTTAATATTGAATCAGACAATATTGAATACTGAAAGTTAATTCAGGTTGACAGTTGACATCATTTGACAGTTGACAGGGGGCTGGAAAGTTGATTTAATAAAAGAAAAAAATACTAATTTAATCAGATTAATCACTTTATTCAAATTGAGGATTTAGTTTGAGGATATAAAAAAATATAAAAAAAGAATTATAAAAAGAAAAATGAGAATACTTTTTTAATTAAAAACGAAGGTTCGAACGTCGAAGAACCCTGACGAAGTTTGAATCCCAAAAACAGGCTTCGGGGACAGCCTTACCAAACATATTTATATTATTCAAATGGCACTCAAACATGTTCCGTTGTGATGTCACAGTATGATGTCATAGTAGAACATTCTAGAACATTTGTGATGTCACAGTATGATGTCATAATAGTACATTTTAGAACATTTGTGGTGTCACAGTATGATGTCATAATAGAACATTCTAGAACATTTGTGATGTCAGTATGATGTCATAATAGAACATTCTAGAACATTTGTGTTCTATATATATTCAACAATTCAGATCTCAGTAGACAAGTGAATATATCACTTGTTGTTTCCGGCTACTTTGTCTGTAAGCTTGATATATACTGTATTTTGCGCATTTTGAAACAGGACTGAAGATATCAACTGTTAAACAACATAGATTGAAACCTGCATTTCTCAAACATGTTTAGCTGTGGAAAGATTCCACTGGATGTATGTCAAGTCAACAACATCTGGGACCTTCTCAAGAATGCCTTCCAGGAGATCCAGAGGAAGAGCAACAACGGGCTGAGCTTCGACGACCTGTACAGGAACGCCTACACCATGGTGCTACACAAGCACGGCGAGAAGCTCTACACGGGCCTGCGGGAGGTGGTCACCGAGCACCTCATCAACAAAGTACGAGAAGATGTCCTCAACTCTCTAAACAATAACTTTCTCCAAACACTGAATCAAGCCTGGATCGACCATCAGACTGCCATGGTGATGATCAGAGATATCCTCTGGTACATGGACTGTATCTATGTGCAGCAGAACAAGGTGGATGACGTCTACAACCTGGGCCTCATCATCTTCCGGGACCAGGTGGTGCGATACGGCTGCATCCGGGACCACCTCCGACAGACCCTGCTGGACAATGACATGATCGCCTGCGAGAGGAAGGGAGAGGTGGTGGATAGGGGAGCGATCAGGAACGCCTGCCATAAGATGCTCATGATCCTGGGCCTGGAGGGCAGGTCGGTCTACGAGGAGGACTTAGAGGGCCCCTTCCTCGAGATGTCGGCCGAATTCAATCAAGTTTCAATCAGTTTGAACTGAAGTTTGAATCAACCTTTGTCAATCAAGTTGTACATTTAATTTATTTGTCATCCTTGCTTTTTGTTCTATTACGACATCATACTGAGACATCACAAATGTTCTAGAATGTTCTATTATGACACCATACTGGGACATCACAAATGTTCTAGATTGTTCTATTATGACATCATACTGTGACATCACAAATGTTCTAGAATGTGCTATTATGACACCATACTGTGACATCACAAATGTTCTACAATGTTATATTA
>NC_140180.1:103301378-103343878 GCF_963971535.1 Notolepis coatsorum
ATCCACAGCTGGCTTGCAATATACAGCGCAAAGTGGCACGTGAGGGAATCACTGCTGTTGTGAACAACCAGGCTACTGCTGGTTTCTCACTCTCTATCTCCGTCTCTCTCGCTCTCTGTCTTTCTCACAGGCCCAGCCAGTTAAAATATTGTTACATTTTGTCATTCACTCTTATGCCATAATTAAGTACACACTGTGAAATGTGTGTGTGTGTGTGTGTGTGTGTGTGTGTGTGTGTTCACACACGCCATAGCTAATTACCTTCCTGAATTATACATGTATCTCTGTGTTATACCGCTGTTGTCTGCATGTTACATGGAGTCCTGCAGCCCTTATTTAAATCTTAATTACACGCTCTTAAAGCACTAAACCGTCGTTAATTGACTTTAATGAGCTGTCTGCAGTGGGTCACTTTGAGCTATGTTATGACCTGAGCGTGCAGCGTAGCTTCCTCATCTGTCTTCGCTTCCCACAGACAAACACCCATATTTAAGATAAGATGATCCTTTATTAATCCCCTTGGGGGGGGGGGGGGGTGATACGGGGGGTGGGGGGGGTACAGAGCTTCACAGTCCGATTATATACTATAAGATAAAATATAAAAAGTACAAAATACAAGATAGTACAAGGTAAGTAGGTAGCAACAACAGCAGTGGCGGCACCACAAGTAGCAACAGCAGTAAAGTGAGTGGTGCAGTATGTACAGTATGAACAATATGAAAACTATGAGCTGTGTGGACATATTAGTGTAGTAGTATAGCAGGACAGAGTATATAACTGTATATATATACAGTGTATATGACTGTATATAAATAAATATGATCAAATAAATAAATATATAAGTACTGAAGACACTATAGCGGTATGAAAAGAATTAACACTATGGACAGTATAAACAATATATAATATATATATATATAAGAGAGAATGAGACTAATATGACTGGTATGAGTGTAAAGGAGTATGCCAATGATATACAGTTTGAGGAGATGGTCAATGTTACAACCCCACGCCACAGTGGCAATTATACACTCTATGCAGACGATCCACTCCTTTGTGCACGTTCACATGGGAGGAACTTCACCTGCAGCCTGCCTCATTTACATTTTCACACGGGCCAATTAGCAGTTCTACTGCATGCTTGTTATCCACCCCCCTCTGTCTTTCCAATCAGTTATTCTAAAACTGTATATGAACCCCACGCACTCATTGTCAATTGTTTACAAATGTTATTCACTCATTTCATTCTTCTTAGCAGAATATGGGTGTGGCTCTCAAATTCAAATGCAAAACAAATAGATTCCTTTTGGTTCTTCTGACAATGACACCCTGGCATCACCACAGGGTCACACGCCACACGGCTCCGAACCTGCTGCTCCTCCGTCTCCTCCTCCTCCCTGCTCCCTTCGTCTCTATTTAATTAGCACTTAAAGTGATTTTTCTTTATTGTGTAAGAAACTTCAGAATGTGGACTTTCAAAAGAGACCAGCATCATGCATGTGCTATAAGTATAAAGTATAATAAATCAACTAGTCGGGCACATTTTGCATAAAACGGCTGTCGATTGCATACCCAAAGTAATATACGATTTATTATACTTATAGCATTCAGCGTGATTATACAAAATGGCCGTCCGCTTCCATTCATTCATCAATCATTTTCGCCATCAGCGGTGACTGGTCAGTTCATGACCGTTTACAACCGGACATGGTCACTCGTCGGAATGGCTTGTCAAATGACACTCGCCGGATGTTTCGTCTTGGAACTCGAGACCCGAAGCACGCAATAGGTTGAGTGTGGTGACGATCGACTGGCGGGAAGTTTAACTTTCCAACAATGTATTGAATGATTGGCACAAAGTGCTGCGACGTGCATGAGCATGGGCCGCCGAACTTTAAGAGGTTAAGGGGCTAAAAGCATCCCTACACCTTTGCCTTCATTAAACACAACATTAAACATTTAAAAAACAACTAAAAACACATTTGTTTAGACAGGCCTTTGGTCATACATAGGCACTCTTTCTTGTCCTCACTGTTCCTATAGTTTTGTTTTTTAATTAGTGACTCATGATTTTATCCAAATGATTTTATTCTACTTTTGTATCTGGTTTCACTGTTTTTTTTTCTTTTCTTTTTTACTGCTGTCTGTTGTTGTTGTCATATTTTTCTGATTTTATTTAGTTTTCTGTTTTTTTTGTTTTTATATACTAAGCTGTAGTGTAAAGCACCCTGTGACTTCGTGCTGTGAAGGGTGCTATATAAATAAAAGTCATTGATTCATTCATAAGAATCTCTTCTCTCGTGCGGGAATTGAGACATTTTGTGGCGTGTCACTGTACTTATGCTTCTGGTGTGTCCCTGCTGTAAGACAGCCTTCATTGTCAGGTTGGTTCAAATGATACAGCGCTAAGCCACTTTCTCTCTCTCTTTCTCTCTCTCTCTCTTTCTTCCTGCCTCAATAAGATGGGGATATACCGTATTTACATCCACTCAGCCCTCATACAGCCAATGCTCTCACAGCTAACACACACACACACACACACACACACACACACACACACACACACACACACACACACACACACACACACACACACACACACACACACACACACACACACACACACACACACACACACACACACACACACTAACAATCACAGTTAATCTCTCAGACAAGACTTTCAATTTAGCAGTAGTACCCAAAGTACCGTGTGTCAGTGAGCATAAAGAGAGCTGAGCCCCATCTGGACATTGATATCAAAACACACGTGAATGTGGAGGTGACTGCCAAGGCAAAACATCTACAGCCAACGTTACGCCTGATGTTCATAGCATCCAAACCACATAGTACCCTCCCTAACAGTAGTCTGGGGAAATGTAAGCAAATGAATAAAGGGAAGATGATTAAACAGAAGGATTTGTAGATACAGTACGTAAGGGATAATGTATAGCTACGAGGTCATTGTCGCAAAATAATTGACCGACACGTAGTTTAAAATACCGAGCCGCTTCGGCGAGGTGTTTTAAACGTCAGTGAAGGTCAATTATTTTGCGACAATGACCGAGTAAAGCTATACATTATCCCACTTATTACATGGCTAACTTACTAACAACCTAATTCATTTGACAAATCGCAGTTGTTCTGTGGCTCTGTCAGCCCAAATAAAGTGATTATTATTATCGCGGGCAGCCTCTGTTCTGGCTCCGCTGTAATCGTCACACACACTCCGCTGTCAGTGCAGCCGCGGCAGGTGTGTGTCTGATTTGCTGCACTGATGTGGGCTTGATTGCGAACAGCTGCGCACATCGGTCATTATTGTCCCACAGCGGTCATTATTGAAAAATAATGACCGCTGTCGGGGGGCTATTGACCAATCACAAGCAAGCATTTCGGCGAATGTGAAAACGCCATGTAATAATGAATTATAATCCATTTGATTTATACATTCAAAATTGAATTATGAACTATAAATTACCTTGTTATGGCCAAGTCATACATCTATGGATAGGGGAAAAAGCTCCTCTTTTCAATGGCAGTGTTCTGGATAAAAAATTTGAATATGTCATTTCCTCGCGTTTTTAGGATAAAAGAGGGATAGAATAAATTTTTGGTCAATTCTTACAACGGTAAACAAAGATAGTGCTGAAAATATACACTTGTACTGCTTTTTGATAGGGTTAGGGTCTTTACTCTTTGCTACATTTGAAAAAGAAACACAACAGGGCGGCTAGGTGGCGCAGTGGGCAAGGCGCTCGCCACCAATGCAGGAGATGCTGGGTTCGAGCCCAGCTCTCGGCGTTGCTACCAGCTTGGCTGGTCGTTCATACTAATACAATTGGCAGTATTAGCGGGTGGGAAGCTGGTGGGTGGGGATCGGACATTGTGGACAGTGACTCCTACAGGTCGGTTGGTGCGCCTGCGCAGTAGAATCAGGAAGTGACAGGGGCAGCGTGAGCCTCCCAGGCGTTACTCCTCGCCGCTGAGAGATCGCGCTGTGCAGGTGAAAAGATGCGACGGCTGCCTTCTCGAGTACCGGAGGGGACACGTGATGCAAGGCTTCGTCCACATTGCAGCCGGCTTGTGGGAGGCATGGCCTAACAGCGTTCGAGACAGGGGAGGGTAGAATTGGACAATATGAAATTGGGGACGGGAGAAAAATAGAAAAATGGGGAGAAAAAGTAGATAAAAAAAAAAGAAAAAAAACACAACACAACACAACCTTAATTAATACAGTATGTATTGATCGATTTATGATAACCCTAACCCTTACAGACTAACAGGTTAAGAGAGTAGTTACCCAGCTGAACATGAAAACAAATGGATATCCAGGTTAAAGTGGCACTTCACCAAACAAATATTTAAAACGATGCTGATTTGTTTTACACATAATCTCACACAACATCCAAAAACTCTAAACAGTTTTGCTCACATTAATTTAGTTTGTCAGTTATTGAGAATAGAATTTGAATATGGGCCACCAGTGGTGCCATCGGGGGCATTGAATCCGTGTGTTAATTACAGCTCAATGAAATTATAAGGTAGCGGTCTCTATAAGACACGGTATTGTTATTTTTACATCTACGTAATTTCACGGAGGGGCAGTAATCAACCCAGCAACACAGGCCCGGTGATGAGAAATCTCTGTGAGCAAATTGGACAAATCCTCCATTGGTTCCGGCCACATCGGGACAGTCCCACAAAGGCAACCCCGATGGGGGAGGAGGAACCACCATCAGTAGTGCGTTACATTTACATTTTCTCATTTAGCTGACGCTTTTATCCAAAGTGACTTACAAGTCATGTACGACAAGTCAGCAGGAATGGTACAACGCTTACAACTGAGTAACAATGTTCATCAAACAGTGCTGACACTTGGGTGCTGCAGTGATGAGTGCATAGTAGTAAAGACATAGTATAGTAGTATAGTATAGTAGGAAGAGTGCATGGTAGTACAAGACAGTAAGAATGTAATATATATATATTTTTTTCTTCTTTCAGATATTGATTGAAGAAGTGTGTTTTTAGTCGACGGCGAAAGATTGATCGGGTTTCGGCTGTCCTAACTGTGGTGGGAAGTTTGCTCCACCATTGTGGGGCAAGGACCGAGAACCAGCAGAGTGCTCTACAGAGTTAATGTAAACTCTCTATGATGTAAGTACCAAGCAGAGCTCTCTATGATGTAGTACCAAGCAGAGTGCTCTATGATGTAAGTACCAAGCAGAGTGCTCTGTGATGTAAGTACCAATTAGAGTGCTCTGTGATGTAAGTACCAATTAGAGTGCTCTGTGATGTAAGTACCAAGCAGAGTGTTCTATGATGTAAGTACCAATTAGAGTGCTCTGTGATGTAAGTACCAAGCAGAGTGTTCTATGATGTAAGTACCAAGCAGAGTGCTCTATGATGTAAGTACCAAGCAGAGTGCTCTATGATGTAAGTACCAAGCAGAGTGCTCTATGATGTAAGTACCAAGCAGAGCTCTCTATGATGTAAGTACCAAGCAGAGTTCTCTATGATGTAAGTACCAAGCAGAGTGTAACTGAGGGGTACAATTCCCTGACTGTATTGATAAGTATGGTATCATTAAACCACTACCGCTTTATGTACTTTAATTACTGGCCATACAGTACACGATATCTAAGTATGATGAACACTTTCCCACATATGAAATCAGGTCCACACAAAGGTAATAGTCAAATATTTAATATATAGCAAAAGGTACATATAATAATTACGTATTACATTTATGATTTGAATTGAATGCTCTTGTAAGGCAAATGAGTACTCGTATGTAAATCAACACTGAATGTCCAATCTCTGGTTACACAGGAAGCAAGTATACAACCTGGCTCTTAGGGGATTATAGCGATGGTCACTTAATGATTATAGCTGGATAATATACTGAAGGGGTCCCGCCGGTTGTGAGCCAGTAGGGGGGGTAGGAGAGCCGTCGGCTGTATCCCGTCTGGTCAACGATTTCCAGGGAGAATTCAGGTACAGAAAACAGTGCCCGTGGAACCTTGATCCACAGATGAATACACTTGGGCTCTCTTGTAGACGATAGCTGTCGCTGTCGCTGTCGGTCCACAACGAAGAAGAAGCGAGGCGACCTCAGTCTGGTCTGAGCGCCGTCTCACCTTGGCTCCTCTCGGGGTAAATCCAACACTCACCGGTGTTGGCGATTATCCGCTCCACAAATCAAAGCACCAAAGCAAATAGATATTCCATGCCGTATAGGGCTCAGCAGTCGTCGGGGTAGGTAATCCAATGTGCAGGTCCACTCGTCCTCGCCCAGAACTCCTCGGATGAAAGCACCACGCGTGGTCTGCCCAGCCTGGTTAAGACTCTAGATAACGCGAGGAAACGATGGGGGTGCTGCTCACTTTAGAACTCTAACCGAACGATGCACCATACATAATAGACTATTATTACTTAATAGAAATACGGTGCCAAACTCTGGCAATTCAGCTATTAATTCGCACGAGGTCTCACTGCTATTCTAAGGCCAAACAGGCCGTACTACACCGCACGCTGTATCGTGGGGTGAGGCTTCACTTCTTGTTACTTAGTTGGGTAGAAGGGTAAAGGACTAAGAGGAATTCTACATTTCTTGCGCCATATTTATATGCACAGTGGACAAGTAGTGCCGCTCTGCTTTCGGTAGCCGTATTCCTGCGCGGAGCTGAGGCTAGTAAAGGCATGTCTCGTCGGTACCTTTGAACTTGAACACCAGGGGCTTGTCCCTGGCGCCTGGTCCTTTTGTCCAATAAGAGAATGAACTATTATGGGCTGTAGTAGAATAAAGGGATATTCAGTGTATATGTACAAGGAATATACAAGGGATATCAAACGATATACAAATACTATTAAATATATATCCATAAATAAATATATATATTCGGTTTAATCTGATCCTTCACAACAGCCGCCCCCTAATTAGTCCCACCTAATTAGCTGAGCAGAGACAGATTAACCGCACTGTCCACTACTCAATGTCCGCTGTAAGGGTCAGTCAACTCACAAAGTCATAGGGTCATGGTCGTCATCAATAGTATCAGGGAGCCTTGGCAGTTCTATTAGCCTCGCTACGGGTCGGGTGTAAGTCCGTCCTTGGACGAGCACTTCAGCTGCTCGGACCTTTCCATCGGCACCGGTGATCACTTTGCTTACGCGGCCAGCCGGCCACATAGCTCTGGGTAGTGACTGGTCGATGATCATGACGACTGTTCCTTCTGTCAAATTGTCTCTCTCTTTTACCCACTTCTGGCGGGTCTGTAGAGACGGTAGGTAGTGGAGTAGGAAGCTGTTCCAAAACTTATCAGCCAGTACTTGACTGTACCTCCACATTCTTCGGCCGTTCGCTTCTTCAGGCCTGTACATTGTCTGTGGTAGCGCGGGGTCCAGCCGCCCCATCAAGAGGGTGTTGGGGGTGACTGGGTCGACATCTGCTACATCACTTGAGACGTAACCGAGGGGCTTTGAGTTCAATACTCCCTCGATCTCCGTGAGGACTGTCATTAGGACTTCTTCCGCCACAGTCTGGGCCCCAAGCACGGCGTACAGGGCTGTCTTTATGGAACGTAGTTCTCGTTCCCAGGTTCCACCGAAGTGAGGTGCGTTCGGGGGATTAAACTGGAAGTCAATCTGGGATGGAGCGAGGTGGGTCTTAAGTTCTGGGCCCATAGCTTGGAAGCTCTCTCTCAGCTCTCTTTCTCCGCCTTTGAAGTTTGTCCCGTGATCAGACAACAATGTAGACGGTTTTCCTTTCCGTGATGTGAATCTTCGGAAGGCCATAAGGAATGAGTCTGTGCTCATGGTTGGAAGGAGTTCGATATGTATCGCTCTGGTGGTCATGCATTTGAATACAATACCCCACCGCTTCTCGGTTCCTCTTCCTCTCTTTATATACAGCGGGCCAAAACAGTCCATACCGGTGGAGTGGAAGGGCTTGTCGCCGAGTCGGAGGCGACAGGGAGGTAGGTCAGCCATCCGGGGTATACTGGTCTGCGCGCCACTTGCGGCAGTCTAGACAGGTTCGCTGGAAGCGCCGCACTGCTTCTCTCCCTTGCAGTATCCAATAACGACGTCTGATCTCCGCGAAGACTCTCTCTGCCCCTGCGTGGTGCACATCCTCGTCGTATTTCTTTATGATCAGCTCTGTGACCTTGTGTCGGCTGTTCAAGACTATCGGGTACTTAACGTCATCCGGTAGGTCTGGGGCTCTCCGCAGACGACCACCCACTCTGATGAGATTATGGGCGTCGCTCTCGGGGGCCAGGTGAAGCAGTCTGCTGTCTGATGGGACGGGCTTTGCTCCCTGTAGACAGGCTAGCTCATCGGGGAACGAGTCTCTCTGGGCTCGTTGTAGTAGAAGGAGTTCTGCTTCTTCGTAGTCAGCTGCTGAAATGTCAGTTGTGGGCTGAACCTCTGGGTGGTGCCACAGAAATGTCTTTAGCTGCGCACTCTCTAGGGTGAGGCAATCATCTAGAACCGGGTCTGTGGGGACGAGTGTGTGTGTCAACCCACAGAACATAGGTTTCTTGTTCTCTGCCTCCTCTTTGCTCGCCTCCCGTGGGGTGGGTGTAGGCCACTCTTCTTCGGGGAGCTTGAGGAACTCTGGCCCGTCACTGTAGAGGTTGGGACGGGTGAGGTCATCCAGGGACATTCCCCGGGTGATGACGTCAGCTGGGTTGTGTTTGGTGTCCACATACCGCCAACTGGTTACTTCTGTTAACTCTTGAATCTCGGTGACTCTGACTCCCACGAAGACCTTGTATCTGCACGAATCAGACCGGATCCATGTGAGTACGGTCGTGGAGTCTGACCACAAGATTGTTCTTTGCACCGGGATGGTGAGTTCACGTTGGATTAACGTGGCGAGCTGCGCTCCTGCTAGGGCTGCGCAGAGCTCTAGACGCGGGATAGATTGTTGCTTGCGTGGGGCTATTCTTGAGCGAGCCAGGATGAAAGCAGTATGTATTTCTCCTCCCTCCTCTTGGGCACGCAAGTAAGCCACCGAACCGTAGGCTACTTCGGAGGCGTCGCTGAATACGTGCAGGTCGATCTTGCATGTCTCTGGCCTCACTGTGGGTGGGAAGTAGCTGCGGCGTATATTAACACCGGGGAGTGAGCGGAGTTCCGTCTCCCACTCTCTCCATGTGGATGCAAGGTGTTCGGGTATGGGATCGTCCCAGCCCTGGTCTTTGTCCCATAGCGCTCTTACAATCATCTTTGCCCGGGTGGTGTAAGGTAGAATACATCCCAACGGGTCATATTGTCCGGCGAGTGTTCTGTACACACTCCGTCTGGTGGTCGGTATTGCCGTCGACCTTCCCTGCTCCTTGATCAGGGGTTTGTGTCTATAATGGAGCGAGTCTGTTTTGAAGCGCCAGACTAGTCCTAGTGTCATTTCTTGGGCTTCTCCTGGGATGGTCGCCATCCAGGTCTCGCTGCTCGCTGGGGGGTCGCTGCTGGCCCGCTGCCGGAGATCAAAGCCGTCTTTGATCAGGGAGGCGCGGAGCAGCGCACGATGTCGCCAGTCAATTTTCTTTGTGTGTCCCGCTGTGATTAATTTGTTAATCTCAGCGCGGTACACAGCTTCTTGAGCGGGGTCTTTGGCTAGGCGCCGCTCTGTGTTCAATAGATACCGCTCCGTCGCCTCTTTTGTAGCACGAAAGGTGGGCATTCCCTCTCGCCTCAGGAGTGGAGTTGCGTATCTCATCACTCCGCTGACGTTGACTCTCTTTGTCCCGTGCTCGAGGAGGGCTATAGCGTAGATATCTTCCTTAGAACGAATGTCTTTCTTTTCGTTCTTAAAGGGCATTGTCTTTAGTGTCCATAGCCTCTCTACATGCTGCAGGAGTGTGGTGTCTCCTTCTGTCGCTCTGGAGTGGAGGCAGCCAGTGGCTGCTGTTCGGTTAAGAGACTTGGCGAGGGGGCCTTGTAACGTCCATCCTAGGCGGGTCTCGACTGCTGCAGGACAACCTCTGGGTCCTGTATGGATCCGGTCTATCGGGACTATGAGGTCTGCATGGTCGGAGCCTATCAGCAGGGTCGGGGTGGCGCCGTCTATGAGCGGGATAGGAAGTTGACGCAGGTGCACATATTTCTCCATCAGCTTGGCGATGGGGTAGGTGTACTGCGATAGTCCTATTTCTTGGCTGGTGAAAGCATTAGTAATCCTGTACCGTCTCTCTGGCTGCCCGCTTGCTGCGATAGTGAAGGAGACATTCTCGCCCTTTATCGTCTTTAGATCTCGTCTTATTGTCCGAATAGTCATCTGGTTCTCGCTCCCCCGTAGCCCCAGCTGGGCCGCAGCGGACGCGAGGAGAAGGGTCTTCTCTGACCCGTCATCAAGGACGGCGTAAGTGTCCATGATCTTGTCTTGGTAACTCAGGGTTACACGGACCACCTTTAAGAGCACCTGGGCGCTGCTGCTGCTAGCGGGGTCAATGTACATAACACTTGCCTTTGTGCTGTTGGATGGTGCAGGCTTTCTTTTGTTACTGTCGTGTAGGACATCCAGATGGGCTCCGTCACACCGACTACACTTCTTCTTTAGGCGGCACTCGGCTGCCATGTGACTGCGCGCACATCGGTAACAGCGCCTGTTGGACTTTATCCAGTGACTTACTTCTTCAGCGGTCATCTTCTTGAACTGGTCACATTGTGACAACCAGTGTTCCTTCTCGCAGTACGGGCACACCATCTTCCACTTCTCTTTCGTCGAGGGGGTACTGTGGTTCTTGCTGCTCGGTACTGATTCTGATTGGTGCATGACAGTCACCGATCTTCGGCCATCGTTTACTCTCCTAGGTCCCTCTCTGGGCTTGGCGTGCTCCGCACGAACGTATCCAGCCGTAGGCTGCTGACTTCTCTCGCCAGGAAGTCGGCTAAATCTAGGAGGGATGGCTCGGGACCGTTAGGATCACGGTGGTCTCTTTGCCGCCTGAAGCGCTCCTGTCGGGCGGGCGGCAGCTTCTCTAAAATCCTCTCGACGTTCGAGTTTGCGTATAGTTCGTGCATACCCTTTTCTCGTTGCGCCCCCAGCATCCCTACCAGGGATTGTACTTTTATAGACAGGTCGTCTAGTGAGCGATTGTCTGTTGCTGGGGGTAGGCGATCAATATGCCTTATCTCCTGTATTACGTAATCCCATATACGTCCATATCTCTGGTCCAGCGCTGCTAGAGCCGCGGTGTATGGGGTCGTAGAGGTGGCATAGGCCAGCGCTATGTTGTGCGCTCGGGGCACTTTCAGGTGCTTCAATAATATTGCATACTTGTGGCGTTCATCAGCGACATCCACCATCATTGTCTCTAAGCACATCCGGAGCTCCGTGTACTGTGCTCGATTCTCATGGGTGAAGTCTGGAAACGTCGGTGTGCCAATGTATGACGCCATGGATGGCTGGCACATCGGTGAGCGTTGGAAGAGAGGCCTCCTGGGCGAGTCTCTTCTTACGCCTCTCGGTGGGCTGGTACTGGCAGGGTACCATGGCCCGCTGGTCCAGGTGCTATTCCTCGGGACTGGTCGTGCGTCATGCTCACCCGTGAGTCGAGTCGGGGGTCTGTAGCCTGGGCTGTACTGGACCTCCTGGTCCTGTGGAGTAATGTGCTGCTGTCGGGCTTGACTCTCCTCTTCTCCCTCTTCTTCTTCTGCCAGGTCATCTAGATCCTGTAGTCGTTTATTTAGCCTCTCCGCCGTGTCCGCCGTTCCTTCCTTGTAGCTGGGTCTCACTTGGACCGGTCGGGGAAGGAGTTCGGAGGGGGGTGTAGACTCTCTCTGGTGGTCGAGTTCAAGGTCGCCTAATCGGTTAGGGGAGGGTGCCCTTGATGTGTGTCTTGACGAGGCTCTGGAACCCCTTGTGGAGGGAGGGGGTGTTGCCCTGGTGATCAACTGCTCCATTAGCTGCGCTTGTAGTCTGTCGCGCTCGCCCTGTAGTCTGTCGCGCTCGGCTTCGCGCTGGATGAGAGCGATGTCGCGCTCTGCTTCTCTTTGGGCACCGTCAGCGGCACGCTGGGTGTCGGACCGGTCTCTTGCCATATTCTCTTCCGTCTGAAGGCGTCTCATCTCCAGGCGTATGTGCTCTTCTTCGCTCCGTTGTTGTGTTTGGAGTCGATCGCGTTCACCCTGAAGTCGATCGCGTTCACCCTGGAGTCGATCGCGTTCGGTAGAGGCTGTCAGGCTGACAAGGAACGCCTGTGACAGCATCCTCTCCGCCTCGCTGGGGGAAGACGCTTGTAGAGGTGAGCTGGAGACCTGGCTGTACTCGTTGGGGAGTCCTGGAGCTCTATCTCCTCTGCGCTCTCCTCATCTTGTTCCGTGCAGAGTTCCACCTCTGGAGGGTTGTCTTCCTCCCGGAGCTCTGGGGGGACTACTTCTTCGGTATTGGCGGGGGGTAAAGTCGTGTCAGTTCCCTCCTGGTCCCCACCGTGAGCTTGGTCAGTTACATTAGAACCCACTAGGGCCTCTGTGGTCGGGGTATCCTGGTTGATAGGGTTGTTGGACATAATTTTACTTTCTACTTTTACCGCGTTTACTGTTTGTAGAAGGCTAGGTAGTTTACTGACAGCGTAGTCCTCTAAGTACTGAGGTGGCTGTCGTCTACGTTGCGGGCGTTCTACTTTAGGAGGACCGTTTCGTGGAGTGTTCATCATAGGCCATTTCAATATTAATACCACTATATTAATAAACTAAAAGGAGAAAACCTTCAAAGGAAAGAAGGGACCGCACACTCCACAGGACTCGTTTTTGCTTATTTATTGTTTGCACAACGCGTTTCGCTGTCGCTTCCTCAGGTGCTATGCAGCAGGTGTCATCAATGATCATCATTATGTATAGCATGCTCCACCCCACATCGTAATACATCAAGCCCATTGGCTACTCAATTATCACATTTAATTTGATGATTTTGCAGGATGTAATGCATACAACTCTTAGTATAAAAATGATGCATAGAGACCACATATATACATACTCATTTTTGAAAATTATATAATACAAAATGAGAGAAGTGACAAATCTTAACATATCAAGCCCATTGGCTACTCAATTATCACATTAAATTTTATCATTTTGTAGGATACATATCACTTTTATGTATAGAAATGCCTAGATACCACATACATACACAGACTCATTTTTGAAAATTATATATAATAAAGCAATATGAGAGAAGTGACAAATACCTAGGTCATTAGACCTGATAAATAGTTTAAAACAGACTTAAAACCACACCCATATAGGTTACACAGAACGGATAGTGGTTACAAAAATGGATTCAGCTCGAGGGATTCATTTAGACCATGGGGTTCCACAGAATTCAAAGTAAAAATCCAGTACGCTTCCCTTTGTAAGAGAAGCTTTACTATATTACCGCCCCTCGGTGGTAGGGTGACTCTTTCGATTCCAATGAACCTTAGAGAGGCTGTGGAACCATGATCTCTCTCCTTATAGTGTCTCGCAATGGCATAATCCATATTGTTGTTCCTAATGGCTGCCTTGTGTTCTGCTATTCGCACCTTCAAATTTCGTTTTGTTTGTCCAACATAGACCTTACCACAAGGGCATTTCAGCATGTATATCACATGAGTGGTGTTGCAATTAATAAGGTCCCTTATTTTATATTCCTGCCCAGACTGTGGGTGGTAGAAAACTTTTGTTTTCATAGTGTTTGAACAATGGGTACATCGACCACATGGATGGTTACCACACAGCTCTGTTAGCCAGTTAGAGTGACTTACTACAGGGGATTTATACATAGAATTGACTACAGCGTCCCTTATGTTTTTTCCCCTTTTAAAACAAAATCTTGGTGGTAATGAAGAAATGTTTTTTAAAAGAGGGTCACATTTGAGTATGTTCCAGTGTTTGTCAATAATGTTTTTAACAACTTGAGATGAAGTACTATATTCTGAAACGAATGTGACTCTGTTACCAGGGGTGTCGCTTTTGTCAGATTCCAAAATAGTTTCCCTCTGTACATGTTTTGTCTTATTTCTGGCTGTGTGCACCACTGATGCCTTGTATCCCCTCTCTTCAAATCTGTTACTCATTTCATCTGCCTTCCTTTCTAGGTCTGTGGGATCACTACAGATACGTTTAAGGCGCAGGAATTGTCCGTATGGGATATTCTCTACCATACGTCTCGGGTGATGACTCTGTGCATGTAAAATAGTATTACGGTCTGTTGGTTTACGGAAGATAGTAGTGTTCAGGTTTCCCTCATTGTCAGCTGATATCCGTAAGTCTAGGAAATCAATATGTTCTCTGCTGTGTACCATCGTGAATTTTAAAGTGTGATGTGTACCATTGATATACTCCCTGAACTGGAATAACTCATCTTCCGAGCCAACAAACACCATGAGAATGTCATCTATGTACCTTTTCCAAAAAATTACATTTTTCAAGAGGGGCGAGGCATCTTGGTTGTGGATAAACTGGGATTCCCAGTGGCCCATAAATAGGTTGGCGTAATTAGGTGCAAATGCAGAACCCATGGCAGTACCCTGGATTTGAATGTACCATTTATCATCAAGCATGAAGTAATTAGATTTCAAAATAAAATTCGTCAAGCTGAGTAAAAAATCAGAGGAGACTTCATCATTTGTACCCAGAAAAAATGACATAGCCGCCAGGCCGTCCTCATGTGGAATATTAGTATAAAGACTTTCTACATCAAAGGATACTAGATATGCATTCTGTGGGATGGAAGTCTTTAACGACTTCAACACATCCCTAGTATCTGCAAGGTATGAAGGTAATGTCTTTACAATATCTTTGATAAAATAGTCTACAAATTGACTTAGAGGTTCTGATAAAGAATTGTTTCCTGAGACTATGGGGCGTCCTGGCGGGTTTGTCAGTTTTTATGAATTTTAGGTAATAGATAAAAAACAGGTGTGACAGGGAATTCAACTTTTAGGAACTCGTATTGTTTTTTTGTGATGTTCTTACTTTTAAGTGCATCATCTAGTATTTTATCTCTGTCTGTCATTAACTGTTCAACAGGGTTGTGAAGAAGAGACTTATAAAATGCAGTATTGCTAAGTTGCCGTGTGGCTTCATACATGTAATCATTGACATTTTGTATTACAATAGAGCCACCCTTATCTGCCGGCTTGATAATAATTTTGTCATTTTTTCTCAATTCGTTTAGAGCTCTTCTTTCAACCTCAGTTACATTTTGATGCTTGATTGTCTTGTCTGATGATTTCACAAATGTCTGGATGTCTCGCTCAACTAGTTTACTGAAAGTGACCAAGGTAGGATTCAGAGTACTAGTGGGACAATAAGTTGATGATTTCTTCAATTTATTCATAGGATTAGTAGATATAGTCTGATCAGTATTTCTAAAAAGGTGTTTAATATATTAATATTACACTGATTACCCTCCGGCTCGAAGGACCAATTGTAACTGAGGGGTACAATTCCCTGACTGTATTGATAAGTATGGTATCATTAAACCACTACCGCTTTATGTACTTTAATTACTGGCCATACAGTACACGATATCTAAGTATGATGAACACTTTCCCACATATGAAATCAGGTCCACACAAAGGTAATAGTCAAATATTTAATATATAGCAAAAGGTACATATAATAATTACGTATTACATTTATGATTTGAATTGAATGCTCTTGTAAGGCAAATGAGTACTCGTATGTAAATCAACACTGAATGTCCAATCTCTGGTTACACAGGAAGCAAGTATACAACCTGGCTCTTAGGGGATTATAGCGATGGTCACTTAATGATTATAGCTGGATAATATACTGAAGGGGTCCCGCCGGTTGTAAGCCAGTAGGGGGGGTAGGAGAGCCGTCGGCTGTATCCCGTCTGGTCAACGATTTCCAGGGAGAATTCAGGTACAGAAAACAGTGCCCGTGGAACCTTGATCCACAGATGAATACACTTGGGCTCTCTTGTAGACGATAGCTGTCGCTGTCGCTGTCGGTCCACAACGAAGAAGAAGCGAGGCGACCTCAGTCTGGTCTGAGCGCCGTCTCACCTTGGCTCCTCTCGGGGTAAATCCAACACTCACCGGTGTTGGCGATTATCCGCTCCACAAATCAAAGCACCAAAGCAAATAGATATTCCATGCCGTATAGGGCTCAGCAGTCGTCGGGGTAGGTAATCCAATGTGCAGGTCCACTCGTCCTCGCCCAGAACTCCTCGGATGAAAGCACCACGCGTGGTCTGCCCAGCCTGGTTAAGACTCTAGATAACGCGAGGAAACGATGGGGGTGCTGCTCACTTTAGAACTCTAACCGAACGATGCACCATACATAATAGACTATTATTACTTAATAGAAATACGGTGCCAAACTCTGGCAATTCAGCTATTAATTCGCACGAGGTCTCACTGCTATTCTAAGGCCAAACAGGCCGTACTACACTGCACGCGGTATCGTGGGGTGAGGCTTCACTTCTTGTTACTTAGTTGGGTAGAAGGGTAAAGGACTAAGAGGAATTCTACATTTCTTGCGCCATATTTATATGCACAGTGGACAAGTAGTGCCGCTCTGCTTTCGGTAGCCATATTCCTGCGCGGAGCTGAGGCTAGTAAAGGCATGTCTCGTCGGTACCTTTGAACTTGAACACCAGGGGCTTGTCCCTGGCGCCTGGTCCTTTTGTCCAATAAGAGAATGAACTATTATGGGCTGTAGTAGAATAAAGGGATATTCAGTGTATATGTACAAGGAATATACAAGGGATATCAAACGATATACAAATACTATTAAATATATATCCATAAATAAATATATATATTCGGTTTAATCTGATCCTTCACAACACAGAGTGCTCTATGATGTAAGTACCAAGCAGAGTGCTCTATGATGTAAGTACCAAGCAGAGTGCTCTATGATGTAAGTACCAATTAGAGTGCTCTGTGATGTAAGTACCAATTAGAGTGCTCTGTGATGTAAGTACCAAGCAGAGTGATCTGTGATGTAAGTACCAATTAGAGTGCTCTGTGATGTAAGTACCAATTAGAGTGCTCTGTGATGTAAGTACCAATTAGAGTGCTCTGTGATGTAAGTACCAAGCAGAGTGTTCTATGATGTAAGTACCAAGCAGAGTGCTCTGTGATGTAAGTACCAAGCAGAGTGCTCTGTGATGTAAGTACCAAGCAGAGTGCTCTATGATGTAAGTACCAAGCAGAGTGCTCTGTGATGTAAGTACCAAGCAGAGTGCTCTGTGATGTAAGTACCAAGCAGAGTGTTCTATGATGTAAGTACCAAGCAGAGTGCTCTGTGATGTAAGTACCAAGCAGAGTGTTCTATGATGTAAGTACCAAGCAGAGTGCTCTATGATGTAAGTACCAAGCAGAGTGACTATGATGTAAGTACCAAGCAGAGCTCTCTATGATGTAAGTACCAAGCAGAGTGATCTATGATGTAAGTACCAAGCAGAGCTCTCTATGATGTAAGTACCAAGCAGAGTGCTCTATGATGTAAGTACCAAGCAGAGTGCTCTATGATGTAAGTACCAAGCAGAGTGCTCTATGATGTAAGTACCAAGCAGAGTGATCTATGATGTAAGTACCAAGCAGAGTGCTCTGTGATGTAAGTACCAAGCAGAGTGATCTATGATGTAAGTACCAAGCAGAGTGCTCTATGATGTAAGTACCAAGCAGAGTGCTCTATGATGTAAGTACCAAGCAGAGTGCTCTATGATGTAAGTACCAAGCAGAGTGATCTATGATGTAAGTACCAAGCAGAGTGCTCTATGATGTAAGTACCAAGCAGAGTGATCTATGATGTAAGTACCAAGCAGAGTGACTATGATGTAAGTACCAAGCAGAGTGCTCTATGATGTAAGTACCAAGCAGAGTGACTATGATGTAAGTACCAAGCAGAGTGCTCTATGATGTAAGTACCAAGCAGAGTGCTCTATGATGTAAGTACCAAGCAGAGTGCTCTATGATGTAAGTACCAAGCAGAGTGACTATGATGTAAGTACCAAGCAGAGTGCTCTATGATGTAAGTACCAAGCAGAGTGCTCTATGATGTAAGTACCAAGCAGAGTGCTCTATGATGTAAATACCAAGCAGAGTGCTCTATGATGTAAGTACCAAGCAGAGTGATCTATGATGTAAATACCAAGCAGAGTGACTATGATGTAAGTACCAAGCAGAGTGCTCTATGATGTAAGTACCAAGCAGAGCTCTCTATGATGTAAGTACCAAGCAGAGCTCTCTATGATGTAAGTACCAAGCAGAGTGACTATGATGTAAGTACCAAGCAGAGTGCTCTATGATGTAAGTACCAAGCAGAGTGATCTATGATGTAAGTACCAAGCAGAGCTCTCTATGATGTAAGTACCAAGCAGAGCTCTCTATGATGTAAGTACCAAGCAGAGTGCTCTGTGATGTAAGTACCAAGCAGAGTGCTCTGTGATGTAAGTACCAAGCAGAGTGCTCTATGATGTAAGTACCAAGCAGAGTGCTCTATGATGTAAGTACCAAGCAGAGTGCTCTGTGATGTAAGTACCAAGCAGAGTGCTCTGTGATGTAAGTACCAAGCAGAGTGCTCTATGATGTAAGTACCAAGCAGAGTGCTCTATGATGTAAGTACCAAGCAGAGTGATCTATGATGTAAGTACCAATCAGAGCTCTCTATGATGTAAGTACCAAGCAGAGTGCTCTATGATGTAAGTACCAAGCAGAGTGCTCTATGATGTAAGTACCAAGCAGAGTGCTCTATGATGTAAGTACCAATTAGAGTGCTCTGTGATGTAAGTACCAATTAGAGTGCTCTGTGATGTAACTACCAAGCAGAGTGATCTGTGATGTAAGTACCAATTAGAGTGCTCTGTGATGTAAGTACCAATTAGAGTGTTCTATGATGTAAGTACCAAGCAGAGTGCTCTGTGATGTAAGTACCAAGCAGAGTGCTCTGTGATGTAAGTACCAAGCAGAGTGTTCTATGATGTAAGTACCAAGCAGAGTGCTCTATGATGTAAGTACCAAGCAGAGTGACTATGATGTAAGTACCAAGCAGAGCTCTCTATGATGTAAGTACCAAGCAGAGTGCTCTGTGATGTAAGTACCAAGCAGAGCTCTCTATGATGTAAGTACCAAGCAGAGCTCTCTATGATGTAAGTACCAAGCAGAGTGATCTATGATGTAAGTACCAAGCAGAGTGCTCTGTGATGTAAGTACCAAGCAGAGCTCTCTATGATGTAAGTACCAAGCAGAGTGCTCTATGATGTAAGTACCAAGCAGAGTGCTCTATGATGTAAGTACCAAGCAGAGTGCTCTATGATGTAAGTACCAAGCAGAGCTCTCTATGATGTAAGTACCAAGCAGAGCGCTCTATGATGTAAGTACCAAGCAGAGTGCTCTATGATGTAAGTACCAAGCAGAGCGCTCTATGATGTAAGTACCAAGCAGAGTGCTCTATGATGTAAGTACCAAGCAGAGTGCTCTGTGATGTAAGTACCAAGCAGAGTGCTCTACGATGTAAGTACCAAGCAGAGTGCTCTATGATGTAAGTACCAAGCAGAACGCTCTATGATGTAAGTACCAAGCAGAGTGCTCTATGATGTAAGTACCAAGCAGAGTGCTCTATGATGTAAGTACCAAGCAGAGTGCTCTATGATGTAAGTACCAAGCAGAGTGATCTATGATGTAAGTACCAATCAGAGCTCTCTATGATGTAAGTACCAAGCAGAGTGCTCTGTGATGTAAGTACCAAGCAGAGTGATCTATGATGTAAGTACCAAGCAGAGCTCTCTATGATGTAAGTACAAATCAGAGCTCTCTATGATGTAAGTACAAATCAGAGTGCTCTATGATGTAAGTACCAAGCAGAGCTCTCTATGATGTAAGTACCAAGCAGAGAGCTCTATGATGTAAGTACCAATCAGAGCTCTCTATGATGTAAGTACCAAGCAGAGTGCTCTATGATGTAAGTACCAATCAGAGTGCTCTATGATGTAAGTACCAAGCAGAGTGATCTATGATGTAAGTACCAAGCAGAGTGCTCTATGATGTAAGTACCAATCAGAGTGCTCTATGATGTAAGTACCAAGCAGAGTGATCTATGATGTAAGTACCAATCAGAGCTCTCTATGATGTAAGTACCAAGCAGAGTGCTCTATGATGTAAGTACCAAGCAGAGTGCTCTGTGATGTAAGTACCAAGCAGAGTGCTCTATGATGTAAGTACCAAGCAGAGCTCTCTATGATGTAAGTACCAAGCAGAGTGCTCTGTGATGTAAGTACCAAGCAGAGTGCTCTATGATGTAAGTACCAAGCAGAGTGCTCTATGATGTAAGTACCAATCAGAGTGCTCTATGATGTAAGTACCAAGCAGAGTGATCTATGATGTAAGTACCAATCAGAGTGCTCTATGATGTAAGTACCAAGCAGAGTGCTCTGTGATGTAAGTACCAAGCAGAGTGCTCTATGATGTAAGTACCAAGCAGAGTGCTCTATGATGTAAGTACCAAGCAGAGTGCTCTATGATGTAAGTACCAAGCAGAGTGATCTATGATGTAAGTACCAATCAGAGTGCTCTATGATGTAAGTACCAAGCAGAGTGCTCTGTGATGTAAGTACCAAGCAGAGTGCTCTGTGATGTAAGTACCAAGCAGAGCTCTCTATGATGTAAGTACCAATCAGAGTGCTCTATGATGTAAGTACCAAGCAGAGTGCTCTGTGATGTAAGTACCAAGCAGAGTGCTCTATGATGTAAGTACCAAGCAGAGTGCTCTATGATGTAAGTACCAAGCAGAGTGCTCTATGATGTAAGTACCAAGCAGAGCTCTCTATGATGTAAGTACCAAGCAGAGTGCTCTATGATGTAAGTACCAAGCAGAGTGATCTATGATGTAAGTACCAAGCAGAGTGCTCTATGATGTAAGTACCAATCAGAGTGCTCTATGATGTAAGTACCAAGCAGAGTGATCTATGATGTAAGTACCAAGCAGAGTGCTCTGTGATGTAAGTACCAAGCAGAGTGCTCTATGATGTAAGTACCAATCAGAGCTCTCTATGATGTAAGTACCAAGCAGAGTGCTTTGTGATGTAAGTACCAAGCAGAGCTCTCTATGATGTAAGTACCAAGCAGAGTGCTCTATGATGTAAGTACCAAGCAGAGTGCTCTATGATGTAAGTACCAATCAGAGCTCTCTATGATGTAAGTACCAAGCAGAGTGCTCTATGATGTAAGTACCAAGCAGAGTGATCTATGATGTAAGTACCAAGCAGAGTGCTCTATGATGTAAGTACCAAGCAGAGTGCTCTATGATGTAAGTACCAAGCAGAGTGATCTATGATGTAAGTACCAATCAGAGCTCTCTATGATGTAAGTACCAATCAGAGCTCTCTATGATGTAAGTACCAAGCAGAGTGCTCTATGATGTAAGTACCAAGCAGAGTGATCTATGATGTAAGTACCAATCAGAGCTCTATATGATGTAAGTACCAAGCAGAGTGATCTATGATGTAAGTACCAAGCAGAGCTCTCTATGATGTAAGTACCAATCAGAGTGCTCTGTGATGTAAGTACCAAGCAGAGTGCTCTATGATGTAAGTACCAAGCAGAGTGCTCTATGATGTAAGTACCAAGCAGAGTGCTCTATGATGTAAGTACCAAGCAGAGTGCTCTATGATGTAAGTACCAATCAGAGTGATCTATGATGTAAGTACCAAGCAGAGTGCTCTATGATGTAAGTACCAAGCAGAGTGCTCTATGATGTAAGTACCAAGCAGAGTGCTCTGTGATGTAAGTACCAAGCAGAGCTCTCTATGATGTAAGTACCAAGCAGAGCTCTCTATGATGTAAGTACCAAGCAGAGTGATCTATGATGTAAGTACCAAGCAGAGTGCTCTGTGATGTAAGTACCAAGCAGAGTGATCTATGCTGTAAGTACCAAGCAGAGCTCTCTATGATGTAAGTACCAAGCAGAGTGATCTATGATGTAAGTACCAAGCAGAGCTCTCTATGATGTAAGTACCAAGCAGAGTGATCTATGATGTAAGTACCAAGCAGAGTGCTCTATGATGTAAGTACCAAGCAGAGTGATCTATGCTGTAAGTACCAAGCAGAGCTCTCTATGATGTAAGTACCAAGCAGAGTGCTATGTGATGTAAGTACCAAGCAGAGCTCTCTATGATGTAAGTACCAAGCAGAGTGCTCTATGATGTAAGTACCAAGCAGAGTGCTCTGTGATGTAAGTACCAAGCAGAGTGCTCTATGATGTAAGTACCAAGCAGAGTGCTCTATGATGTAAGTACCAAGCAGAGTGATCTATGATGTAAGTACCAATCAGAGTGCTCTATGATGTAAGTACCAAGCAGAGTGCTCTGTGATGTAAGTACCAAGCAGAGTGCTCTGTGATGTAAGTACCAAGCAGAGCTCTCTATGATGTAAGTACCAATCTGAGTGCTCTATGATGTAAGTACCAAGCAGAGTGCTCTGTGATGTAAGTACCAAGCAGAGTGCTCTATGATGTAAGTACCAAGCAGAGTGCTCTATGATGTAAGTACCAAGCAGAGTGCTCTGTGATGTAAGTACCAAGCAGAGTGCTCTATGATGTAAGTACCAATCAGAGTGCTCTATGATGTAAGTACCAATTAGAGTGCTCTGTGATGTAAGTACCAAGCAGAGTGCTCTATGATGTAAGTACCAACCAGAGCTCTCTATGATGTAAGTACCAAGCAGAGTGCTCTGTGATGTAAGTACCAAGCAGAGCTCTCTATGATGTAAGTACCAAGCAGAGTGCTCTATGATGTAAGTACCAAGCAGAGTGCTCTATGATGTAAGTACCAAGCAGAGTGCTCTATGATGTAAGTACCAATCAGAGCTCTCTATGATGTAAGTACCAAGCAGAGTGCTCTATGATGTAAGTACCAAGCAGAGTGATCTATGATGTAAGTACCAAGCAGAGTGCTCTATGATGTAAGTACCAAGCAGAGTGCTCTATGATGTAAGTACCAAGCAGAGTGATCTATGATGTAAGTACCAATCAGAGCTCTCTATGATGTAAGTACCAATCAGAGCTCTCTATGATGTAAGTACCAAGCAGAGTGCTCTATGATGTAAGTACCAAGCAGATTGATCTATGATGTAAGTACCAAGCAGAGCTCTCTATGATGTAAGTACCAAGCAGAGTGATCTATGATGTAAGTACCAAGCAGAGCTCTCTATGATGTAAGTACCAAGCAGAGTGATCTATGATGTAAGTACCAAGCAGAGTGCTCTATGATGTAAGTACCAAGCAGAGTGCTCTATGATGTAAGTACCAAGCAGAGTGCTCTGTGATGTAAGTACCAAGCAGAGCTCTCTATGATGTAAGTACCAAGCAGAGCGCTCTATGATGTAAGTACCAAGCAGAGTGCTCTATGATGTAAGTACCAAGCAGAGTGCTCTATGATGTAAGTACCAAGCAGAGTGCTCTATGATGTAAGTACCAAGCAGAGTGCTCTATGATGTAAGTACCAAGCAGAGTGCTCTATGATGTAAGTACCAAGCAGAGTGCTCTATGATGTAAGTACCAAGCAGAGTGCTCTGTGATGTAAGTACCAAGCAGAGTGCTCTATGATGTAAGTACCAAGCAGAGCTCTCTATGATGTAAGTGCCAAGCAGAGCGCTCTATGATGTAAGTACCAAGCAGAGCTCTCTATGATGTAAGTACCAAGCAGAGTGCTCTATGATGTAAGTACCAAGCAGAGTGCTCTATGATGTAAGTACCAAGCAGAGCTCTCTATGATGTAAGTACCAAGCAGAGTGCTCTATGATGTAAGTACCAAGCAGAGTGCTCTGTGATGTAAGTACCAATTAGAGTGCTCTGTGATGTAAGTACCAATTAGAGTGCTCTATGGTGTAAGTACCAAGCAGAGTGCTCTATGATGTAAGTACCAAGCAGAGTGCTCTATGATGTAAGTACCAAGCAGAGTGCTCTATGATGTAAGTACCAAGCAGAGTGCTCTGTGATGTAAGTACCAATTAGAGTGCTCTGTGATGTAAGTACCAATTAGAGTGCTCTATGGTGTAAGTACCAAGCAGAGCTCTCTATGATGTAAGTACCAAGCAGAGTGCTCTATGGTGTAAGTACCAAGCAGAGTGCTCTATGATGTAAGTACCAAGCAGAGTGATCTATGATGTAAGTACCAAGCAGAGTGCTCTATGATGTAAGTACCAAGCAGAGTGATCTATGATGTAAGTACCAAGCAGAGCTCTCTATGATGTAAGTACCAAGCAGAGTGCTCTGTGATGTAAGTACCAAGCAGAGCGCTCTATGATGTAAGTACCAAGCAGAGTGCTCTATGATGTAAGTACCAAGCAGAGTGCTCTGTGATGTAAGTACCAAGCAGAGCTCTCTATGATGTAAGTACCAAGCAGAGCGCTCTGTGATGTAAGTACCAAGCAGAGCTCTCTATGATGTAAGTACCAAGCAGAGCTCTCTATGATGTAAGTACCAAGCAGAGTGATCTATGATGTAAGTACCAAGCAGAGTGATCTATGATGTAAGTACCAAGCAGAGCTCTCTATGATGTAAGTACCAAGCAGAGTGATCTATGATGTAAGTACCAAGCAGAGCTCTCTATGATGTAAGTACCAAGCAGAGTGCTCTGTGATGTAAGTACCAAGCAGAGTGATCTATGATGTAAGTACCAAGCAGAGTGATCTATGATGTAAGTACCAAACAGAGTGCTCTATGATGTAAGTACCAAGCAGAGTGCTCTATGATGTAAGTACCAAGCAGAGTGATCTATGATGTAAGTACCAAGCAGAGTGATCTATGATGTAAGTACCAAGCAGAGCTCTCTATGATGTAAGTACCAAGCAGAGTGATCTATGATGTAAGTACCAAGCAGAGCTCTCTATGATGTAAGTACCAAGCAGAGTGCTCTGTGATGTAAGTACCAAGCAGAGTGATCTATGATGTAAGTACCAAGCAGAGTGATCTATGATGTAAGTACCAAGCAGAGTGCTCTATGATGTAAGTACCAAGCAGAGTGACTATGATGTAAGTACCAAGCAGAGTGCTCTATGATGTAAGTACCAAGCAGAGTGCTCTATGATGTAAGTACCAAGCAGAGTGATCTATGATGTAAGTACCAAGCAGAGTGACTATGATGTAAGTACCAAGCAGAGCGCTCTATGATGTAAGTACCAAGCAGAGTGCTCTGTGATGTAAGTACCAAGCAGAGCTCTCTATGATGTAAGTACCAAGCAGAGTGATCTATGATGTAAGTACCAAGCAGAGTGCTCTGTGATGTAAGTACCAAGCAGAGCTCCCTATGATGTAAGTACCAAGCAGAGTGCTCTATGATGTAAGTACCAAGCAGAGCTCCCTATGATGTAAGTACCAAGCAGAGTGATCTATGATGTAAGTACCAAGCAGAGTGCTCTGTGATGTAAGTACCAAGCAGAGTGATCTATGATGTAAGTACCAAGCAGAGTGATCTATGATGTAAGTACCAAGCAGAGTGCTCTGTGATGTAAGTACCAAGCAGAGCTCCCTATGATGTAAGTACCAAGCAGAGTGCTCTGTGATGTAAGTACCAAGCAGAGTGCTCTATGATGTAAGTACCAAGCAGAGCTCTCTATGATGTAAGTACCAATCAGAGTGCTCTATGATGTAAGTACCAAGCAGAGTTTTCTATGATGTAAGTACCAAGCAGAGCTCTCTGTGATGTAAGTACCAAGCAGAGTGCTCTGTGATGTAAGTACCAAGCAGAGTGCTCTATGATGTAAGTACCAAGCAGAGCTCTCTATGATGTAAGTACCAAGCAGAGTGTTCTATGATGTAAGTACCAAGCAGAGCTCTCTATGATGTAAGTACCAAGCAGAGCTCTCTATGATGTAAGTACCAAGCAGAGTGCTCTGTGATGTAAGTACCAAGCAGAGTGCTCTATGATGTAAGTACCAAGCAGAGTGCTCTATGATGTAAGTACCAATCAGAGTGCTCTATGATGTAAGTACCAAGCAGAGCTCTCTATGATGTAAGTACCAAGCAGAGTGCTCTATGATGTAAGTACCAATCAGAGTGCTCTATGATGTAAGTACCAAGCAGAGCTCTCTATGATGTAAGTACCAAGCAGAGTGCTCTATGATGTAAGTACCAAGCAGAGTGCTCTATGATGTAAGTACCAATCAGAGTGCTCTATGATGTAAGTACCAAGCAGAGTGCTCTATGATGTAAGTACCAAGCAGAGTGCTCTATGATGTAAGTACCAAGCAGAGTGCTCTGTGATGTAAGTACCAAGCAGAGTGCTCTGTGATGTAAGTACCAAGTAGAGTTACTATGATGTAAGTACCAAGCAGAGTGCTCTATGATGTAAGTACCAAGCAGAGTGCTCTGTGATGTAAGTACCAAGCAGAGTGCTCTACCGAGTTGTACTTATATGGAATAAGTCGAACGATCACGTACACATAAACGTGACGTTACTATTAAGATCTACATGTTTCAATATTTATCAATGTAATATGACCTTCTTTGTCTGTGGGACATTTAAAGGGATGTACACAATCTCTGCTCGCTCTCTCTTGCCTCGATCTCTTCTCCTCTCTGTCTCTCTCCTGCTCCCAGCTTCCGCGCTCTTTCTCTCTCTTCTCCTCTCTCCTCTTCCACTCATTTCTCACCTACTCTACTATACAATTTGTATCACTCTTTATCATTTTATAATACTAACTTCTATAGATCCGTATTGTAATAAACGATCTTATTGGATTATAGATTGTATCCTAATCTTTCTTATATTAATTTCAACATCAGTATTCAAATTCCTACCTCTCGGGACCAAATCTTGAATTCCATCTAAAACACATCATTATACCACGTCCCACCATGTGGTCGAGAATAGCACTCCATCGGGGCGAAGACGTCAGTGGACCTCTGGACCTCTGGACACGCAGCAGTGTGTATATATTTCAGACATGGTGGACGGTGGGAAGTAGAGGAGGAAGGGTCCAACGTTGTAGATGAAGAATGGGCTGTTCGCCGTCGTGAGACCTCGGCCCAGGGAATCAGTCTCAGTGAGTCATTGGCTTCCACCCACGAGTTGTATCCCAGCTTAACCTCTTAAGCCTGATAGGCCCGGTACCATGCAAAAAAAGAAAATTTACGTCACAAATAGATCAATACAGTCCATATTAAGTGATGTTGCGTTTCTTTTTCAAATGTAGCCAAGAGTAAAGACTCTAACCCTACCAAAACAGCAGTCAACGTGTATATTTTCAGCACTACGTTTGTTTACCAATGATTTTAAGTGTCATTAGCAAACAATTAGCTTGTAAAAATCTCTGTGCATTGCACCAGAAAACAAATGATTTAGACGCGAGAAGAAGAAGCACTAATGAAATCGTTATAGTCCTAAGAAAGAGGAGACCCAGGGCTTTCTATTGACGTCTACATTTCATAAAACTACACTACCCAGCTCACACCAGCCGTCATTACAATTTACTCAAGCATAGACAATATTTCGGACACAGGTCCACAGATATCCCATTTACTTGGGTATGTACTTTTAGGCTAATATTCTGAAAATATGGCTAGGGCTTAAGAGGTTAACTTTGGGCTGCCATGATAAAGGCCAGGGCCCTCATTTATCAACAATTCTTAGAAAGTGTTCTATCTTTGTTCTTAAGCACATCATTTAGAATGTGTGTACGCACAAAAAAAACTGGATTTATCACACGTGCGTACACAGGTCGTACGCACACCTGTCTTGATAAATATCACTTTGATCCTACGCTGCAGCTCGTGCACGGTTTTACGTATTTGCATACCAGAACCGCCCCGATTATCCATATATGGTAATGAAACACCCCCATGGGATGTGAAATAATGGACTGACCCGAGCGAACTCTGAGAAACTCCACGAGAGATTGTTCATAGAGGCGCTGCCGAACCAAGAAGACACAACCCGTGTTATGGGATAATAAATAAAATGCTGGCGGACTTGTACATGGTGATGTCAGATATCAACGACTCCCTAAGACCATTGCTGCAATTCTGCCTGGACAGTTCAAAATACTAATAAAGACTGTTCGTTAACCACTGTTTGGCGCGTTGGTGTGTCATTATTATAACCATGCTGGAATATGGATTGGCTACCGGGTATAAT
Source organism: Notolepis coatsorum (assembly GCF_963971535.1). Taxonomy (NCBI): domain Eukaryota; kingdom Metazoa; phylum Chordata; class Actinopteri; order Aulopiformes; family Paralepididae; genus Notolepis; species Notolepis coatsorum. The sequence goes on from NC_140180.1 coordinate 103,329,469, forward strand.
ATGATGTGTGTAGAGGCATATGATACAATCTATTTTGTTGTCGGTATTAGGTAGCCTATATGAATTACATATAATAGCAACCAGCCCATAGCCTACATTATGCAAAAGTAACTTGCGCATATATAATAGCACATGACACAGCCCTGCGAACCCTGCAGAATAAACTAACTTGATCATTAATCTAGCTGTTGTATCTTTACGCTTATGAAAACATTAAATAATATGTATAGGCTATAGGCCGTCGCTTTGCATTAATTCTCAAATGGCATTTAATGGCTATCCGACTCCTCGCTATCCTTGCGGACCGACCAGTATACCTTATATCATATCATATACATATTCATATCATAGTTTACTCTATCAGCCCACCCAGCATGTAATACGTTCTTTGTTAGAACTCAACTCGTTATTATTTTGCGCATAGATTGCAGAAATACAGGAACGTTTTGATTTAGGCTTTGACATTGTAAAACTAAATAAGTGAAATTCTGTAAGCAGAATACAAGTCATGATATCACCCACACGATATATGCTCTGTATCCAGAGCATATATTTTCATTCATTTAAGACACATTTATTGCAAGGGTTTTGTAATACACATACACTCAACAAATAACCTCTGTTCTCGTTGCAATGCGTTTTTAATTCTTTCTTATACAGTAGGAAGGGGGAAGAACACTATATCGTGGCCCACGATTCGTGGGTGTTCATATGACTTGTATTCTGCTTACAGCTTCGGGGTTCCACTTATTACGTTTAACAATGGCAAAGCCTTTTAAATATAATCAAAACGTTCCCGTATTTCTGCAATCTATGCGCAAAATAATAACGAGTTGAGTTATACGTGGAGCGCAGTCAGTGCTTATTTCCACGTTGTAAACATATTCTACCACCAGGCGCCAGCTACGCATGCTCCGAGCTGTGCGTAGATATAAGCACAAAGTCAAGCACAAGGTCAAATTGATAAGTCCCACACTTTGCTTAGAAATGATCGTACGCGGGGCGGTCAGGTGGCGTAGCGGAGATTGCGTTCGTCACCAACCCCGGAGACGCTGGATTCGCCTGTTCGAATCCAGCTCACAGCTCCGGGGTTGTCACCAGCTTGGCTGGCCGTTCACACTAATACAATTGGCAGTATTAGAGGGTGGGAGAAGCTGGCGGGGTGGGTCCGGGTCGTTGTAAACAGCGACTCCTACAGTTCGGTCGGGGCGCCTGCTAAGCGCGGATAGGATCTAAGTGGGATAGTGTGATCCTTCCACACGCTACGCCCTCTCAGTGAGAGTCCGCGCTGCCAGGTGAAAAAGAAGCGGTTGATTGGCTAGACGTGTGTCGGAGGAAGCACGTGATAACCTCCACTCTCCCAGACCGACTGTGGGGGGTAAGTGCGCAGTGACCAGGAAGGGGATTGGGAATTGGCATAACGACTAACATTGGGATGGGAGAAAATCGGAGGAAAAAGGAGGGGGAAAAAGATCAAAAAAAAAAAAAAAAAATGATCGTACGCACGGGTTAAGCACATATCTGTGCGTAGGCAACGTTGATAAATGAGGGCCCGGATGTCTGCTGCTCAAGGCTTGGAGTTTGTACACAAACACATGTGCAGCTACAGTAAGCACATACCTACCAAGCTGCTGGCCAACATATGCTATAAGATGCTGCAGGGAAACACCGCAGGGACGGGCAGTGAGGGAGGAAAAACGACTGCTGCATCCTGGAAGTGACACACGGTGATGGATGACGCCCTTAGGGCTAAACATTGCATCAACCCTACGGCCCAAGGATGTAACTGTAGTTTCTCCTCCACAACCGTCAGAACGAGCAAGAGAGAGAGAGAGAGAAGAGAGGCTGGAGAGAGAAACAAGAGAGAGAGCAGATAAGGTGGAGAGTCAAACAAGAGAGAGAGAGAGAGAGAGAGAGAGAGAGAGAAGAGAGGCTGGGGGGACAAGCAAGAGAGAACAGAGGCTGGAGAGACTGGCAAGATACATTTGATATAATTCTGTAAAACATCTCAACTAAAGAAAATGCCCAATAGAGACAAAATCCTCACGTCACGGCATCTTCATAAAACGTCACACAACATGCAGCGTGCAGAAACACCAGCCCCTCCTCCACCACAGTACATACAGCAGACCCCAGTCCCCAGACATTCTTAATAATAATAATAATAATACATTTAATTTATAGAGCGCTTCTCAGTAACCCGAAGTCGCTGACAGTAGGCAGAGAGAAAGAAAAGCAAAGAAACAAAAGAAACATAGAACCACAGGGAAACAGGGAACAATATGAAATACACAGGAACATAGAGCCACAGTAACAAACAACAACAACAACAACAGCAACAGCAACAACAACAACAACAACAACAACAACAACAACAACAACAACAACAACAACAACAACAACAACAACAACAACAACAACACCAACAACAACAACACCAACAACAACAACAACAACAGGTGGGAGGGGGGAGGTTATAGTTAGGGAAGGTTAAATGCTAGGGAGAACAGGTGGGTTTTGAGACAGGATTTGAAGGTGGATAGTGAGGGAGAGTCTCTGATGATCTGAAGGAGGGTGTTCCAGAGTCGGGGTGCAGCGCGTGAGAAAGCCCGATCACCAAAACGTTTAAGTTTGGATAACGGGACGGTGAGGGAAGCAGTGGAAGAGGACCGGAGGGAACGGGTGGGGCGGTAAGGGAGAAGGAGGTCAGTCAGGTACGGGGGGGGGGGGGAGGGGCAGGCTACGGAGGGCTTTGAAGGTGAGGAGTAGTGTTTTGAAGTTGATGTGTTCCTTGATCGGGACTCGGGAGCCAGTGGAGATTCTTGAATGCAACAACATCATATCTCAGAACTCCAACCTCCAAGACGTGCAGAGATCATTCCCCTCAACATCGCCACTGAATCTGTAGGACCAACGCCCCTGATCTTATACCTGCAGGTTAGCCAAATGGCTAACTTAGCCCGACCAAGTTTCAAGTTTCAAGTCAAAGTTCAAGTTTGTTTTTATTTTCTCACATATAAGGTACATTATACTTTACAGTGAAATGCTTGGTTCCGTATGAGCCCCTGAGAATGTGCTTCCTACAGTAAAACAGTACGTAAAAGAGGAATAGCACTAAGTACAACCTTAAGTACAATATAAGTACAATGAAGTAAAATTGCAGACAATGAGGTACAATTGCAGACAATGAGGTACAACAATGTATAGGAAATTCAGAAGTTATAGGAAATTCAGTAGCACAAGTGCAGCCTACATATGGCCAAGGATGGAACTAACAGAAGGTCTCCCCCAGCTTTACACACAACCCCTTGAGGACAAGGAAACACAAAACATTGTTGATTCTTTGGCATTGTAGGAAAACACGGGTAACAGTTTCAGACACCACCCCTGGATCCACCTCGAGCCAGGAAAGGGTTAGTTGCCAAAGCCATGTAGGTCCCCTGACCTGCTTGTAAAAAACCCTCCACCTGAAGCTTGCAGTGCTGCCATCACCCAGCACCCCCTGCCACTGATGCTGACTGACGTCCTGCAGGGACCTGATGTTCCTGACCTTGATGCAGACTGTATATAGGGCCTTGCCACGTGCCACACACACTTGCAGAGAGACAGTTGCATAGACACACCGATGCAAATAGCCTACTTTACACAACAAAACACACAAATAGACAAATACAATCGTTCTCTAAATAAAGGCGGTTGTCTCTCTCTCTCGCTCTCTGTCTCTCGCTGTCCCTCGCTCTCCCTCGGCTCAAACACAAACACAGATACACACAGTCTGTGTCCATGTTTACATGATCAAACTGGCAGGTTTGACAGGTCCACACACCAGAAATAATCATCAAAAGCATGCCAGTGAGAGAGAAAGAGAGAGAGAGAGAGAGAGAGAGAGAGAGAGAGAGAGAGAGAGAGAGAGAGAGAGAGAGAGAGAGAGAGAGAGAGAGAGAGAGAGAGAGAGAGAGAGAGACTAATGCCAATTTTAGAGGTTCTTTTGACTAAGAAATTGTTCTTTATGTAGCCATTGTCTTTGTAGCCCAATTCTTGTATTTCTTTACTTAATATTCAATAATGGACCCATTCGGAGTTGTACATACCCTGAGCTCTAGAGGACTCGGAGCTCTGCTACTGCGGTAATCATGCATCATTAACCTGGCAGTGCTGTTAGCGAGGCGTTAACAATACTGCGCCCTTGTAGTAGACGTTAGATTTTTAAGAGCTGGATCTGTGTAAAGTTGGTCCTACATTTCCAGACACAAGATGGCCAAATAAATCCCAAACTGTACGCTACCTGTCATGTTTTCTAAGGCCTGTGATACACTAATTACTGTACAATAATATGTGGTTGTTGTTGTAATTACTTGGTGTTTGATAAATTGTCCTAAATTAAGTGTTTCCTAAGTTACAGTAAGCATTTCTAGGAGAAGCAAATCCATCATGGTTACGTCAATGCTTATAATGCTAATGTCTCAAAGTACAGTGAGTGATGAGTCTCATTTGGACAGTGACACGTTTAGTAACATGGCTTTGTACTTTGATGTCAAGTGATCTACTGTGATCGTTATCTGCAAGCTCAGCTGTACATTATAAATGGAGGGTGTCTTCAAACCACATCTGATTAACGGTAAAGTTTAGAGAGGGAGTTTAAACTCGACTATACTTGCACACAGGAAGTTATCAAGCAATGATCATCTATGATCATCTTGTATAATATTTTCCAATATAGGCACAAATCATTTTAGCAGTTGCCCCTCCTAACCACTGTTCCCATTGGTGGGGCCGTTACAAAGCCAGAGTACATGGTTGGAAATGGTTTCTGCAATAATACAATAAAGATTAGATTGGAATAGTTTAGATTATATTCAAATCTATCTATCTATCTATCTACTAAAGAAAACAAACTTAGATGTAAACGAACTAAAAAGCTATAGGCCAATATCGAACCTTCCATTTATCAGCAAGATATTAGAAAAGATAGTCTCAGTACAAATAAACTCCTTTCTCAAAGATAATAACATCATGGAGGAATTACAATCAGGTTTCAGAACAAATCACAGCACTGAAACTGCCCTTACTAAAATAGTTAGCGACCTCAGGCTAAACTCCGATGCTGGCAAAGTCTCAATTCTTGTCCTATTGGACCTTAGTGCAGCGTTCGATACGATTGACCATAATATCCTGATCAGTCGTCTTGAAAGACTGGTTGGCTTTTCCGATCATGTACTAAATTGGCTCATAACATACATTAAGGGGAGAAGGTTCTATGGCTTGGAGACAATGTATCCGAGGAACATGACAGCAGCTTTGGAGTTGCACAAGGAAGCTGCCTTGGTCCATTACTCTTCTCACTATATATGCTGCCCCTCGGGGACATCATTCGAGACCACAATGTATGCTTCCATAGTTATGCTGATGATACACAACTATATATCTCCGCAGAACCAAATAACACTACAGCCATACAGTCCATTACAAATTGTCTGTTAGCAATAAACAAGTGGATGAACAATAACTTCCTAAAATTAAACGAAAGCAAGACCGAAATCCTATTGATCGGCCCAAAAGCGAAAAGGGAAGTGCTGTGTGAAAACCTGGGGAGTCTGTCATCCTATGTAAAGACTGAGGTTACAAGCCTAGGTGTCATCTTGGACTCAGACCTGACCTTTAAGTCTCATATAAATAAGGCCATGAAAACGTCATTCTTCCACCTAAGAAACATAGCGAAAGTAAGACCTTTCGTAAATAAAAAGGATGCAGAGACACTGATTCATGCTTTTGTATCAAGTCGGCTTGACTATTGTAATGCACTGTTCACTGGTCTTCCCAAAGCAACCATTGGGAAGCTTCAGCTTATCCAAAACTCTGCAGCTCGATTACTAACTCATACAAGGAGAAGCGAACATATCACTCCAGTCCTAGCCACTCTGCACTGGCTTCCAATAACTCATAGAATTGATTTTAAGGTCCTTTTCCTAACATATAAAGCTCTTAATGAGCAAGGCCCAAAATACATAGCAAATTCCCTAGTTAGTTATCTGCCCTTAAGAACGCTACGGTCATCCACTACAGGTTTACTAGACACGACCCAGAAACCAAAAGAGGATAGGAAGTATGGCATTTGTCAACTATGCCCCAAAACTATGGAACACACTACCAACACACATCAGAAACGCCAGCTCCATACACATTTTTAAAGGAAAATTAAAAACGTACCTATACAGTCTAGCTTACAAATAGTTATGGCTTGGAAAAACCTGATGGATCCATGAGGCTAGGATAAGCCTTGTGGACCCAACTCTTTAGATGAAGGAACGGGTACATACGCACACAATACACGACCACTGATGGATCCGTAAGGCTTGGATAAGCCTTATGGACCCAACTCTTTAGATGAGGGAACGGGTACATACGCACACAATACGCGGCCACTGATGGATCCATGGGGCTTGGATAAGTCCTATGGACCCAACTCTGACCACTAATAAAAACGTAACTACACTAGCGTTATAAGAGCTAACATTGCTACAGTACCTACCGTACAAGTGCATTGGTTTAGTGCATTTCCTACTTCCAGTTGCTACTGAGCGGACATGTTTGTGCGGACCTGTTCTCCCAAACTGGTAAGCAAATGACTGTTTTCATGTTTTCATTTTTACGTTATTTTCATTTTTACGTTATTATTATTATTATTATTATTATTATTATTATTATTATTATTATTATTATTATTATTATTATTATTATTATTATTATTATTATTATTATTATTATTTTTTTTTTTTTTTTTTTTTTTTTTTTTTTTTTTTTTTTAAACATTGATCTTAACTGATCACTGTGACTTTATTGCTTTTATCGTTATATATGCCTATGTTTGTGTACAGCACTTTGAGCTACATGACATGTATGAAAGGTGCTTTATAAATACTTACTTACTTACTTACTTACTTACTTACTTACTTACTTACTTACTTACTTACTTACTTACTTACTTACTTACTTACTTACTTACTTACTTACTTACTTACTTACTTACTTACTTACTTACTTACTTACTTACTTACTTACTTACTTACTTACTTACTTACTAGTGCAGTACAATGGAAAGAGGTTTGACATCTAGCCAGAGTGAACATGTAACAGTAAAGTGCAACAGTAATATACAAATTACTATTAGTACTACTGAGTGATAATGATAATTACTGTAGATGTATGTACAGTCCTATAGTATTAATATGTACAGTGATAAAGGTATAAAGGCACTATGGTAGTAAGTCATACTGGCCAGCGGTATAATATATACAGATATTATCTACAGGTTGTAAAAAGGATTATATGCAAATATAAAAATAATATATGGTAGGCCTATACAGAATCATTGTCCATGCTATCAGTTATATGGGTTATATGCCAGTGTAGAAAAAGGTATATAGAAGGGATTATATGCAGCCTGCATAATATATCTGTGATCATATATATCAGACAGATATATAAATATATATATGGTAAATATAAATATGTATATACTGTGTATACAGCATTATTGTGTTATATGGGTAGACTATAGTTTGAGGTAGGTAGTTATGCAGAGTTCAAAGTCTGCACAGAATGGGTACAGAGCCTAGAGTATAGGCAATGAGAGCCTCGGGAGTGATGTAGCGGTGATGCGTTAGGCGGTTTTCACCAGCCTCTGCAGTGCTTTCCGGTCTGAGGCAGTGCAGTTGCTGTACCAGACTGTGATGCAGTTGGTGAGTAGGCTTTCTATGGCGCACCGGTAAAAGTTGAATCCGCGGAGACAGGTGGGCTTTCCTCAGTCTCCTCAGGAAGAACAGACGCTGGTGAGCCTTTTTGACCATTGATGAGGTGTTGAGGGTCCAAGAAAGGTCCTCGGAGATGTGGACACTGTGGAGGAAATAATAGCTTGTCTCCTCCCTCTCTCCCATAACAGACTTGTCTTCTCATAAGGATGTGTCTTCTTAATCTCCTCCCCCTTGCCTAACCTCCATTTTATGGTGTCCCCCCTCCCCTCTCCTGTACCCCCCCCTCCCCTCTCCAGTATCCCCCCTCCCCTCTCCGGTATATAAATGGCCCCTGAGCAAAGTGGCCGGTCTTCTTATTTCCGGGTATCCTATAGCTAGTAGCCCAGAATGGGAGCCATTCAGCCATTCTCTCTACTATTCTGTATGTATCGATCTATCTGGCTAATAAATCGTATTAACTGGATCCATTTGACTGAGTAAGTTATTCATTATCCACGACAACACCCAGGAATTTGAAGCTGGAGACACTTAACCCCCGTCCTGTTGATATGGATGGGGGTGTGCGTGCCAGCTCTAGGGTTCCTGAAGTCCACAATGAGCTCCTTGGTTTTCTTGGTGTTGAGGGCCAGGTTGTCGGTGCACCATGCCATCAGGTGCTTGACCTCCTCCCTGTAGGCCAACTCATCGTTGTTTTTGGTTCCGTTTTTGGTTCAGCACACAGCCTTGTGGAACGCCAGTGTTCAGGGTGAGGGCAGAGGAAGTGAGATTGTCTATCCTAACTAACTGGGGTCTGTTAGTGCTGCTCCTGTTCTCACGGTAGGCAAATTGGTGACTGTCCAGTGAGGGTGAGAGGCCAGATTTGAGGTGAACCAGAACCAGGCTCATGAAGCACTTCATGATGTTGGTGGAAGTCATTGAGGCTCGTGGCCTCGTGGTGGAGGTGGTTTTGAAGCACACTGGGACAACTGCCTGGGCTGGTGATGCGCTCAATAAAATACTCAATGGAATGGAATAAGAGCACAGTAACATAGAATAACATATGAATAACAGAAGTGCAAGTGTAAATATGGCTATAGAATCAAGTGCTGCGATCACACATGTTATGGGAAGCAGTCAAGATCAGCAAACCCTGCTCCTACCTCCTTCAAGCGCTCCCCACAATGTAGGGTCGAAATTGCCTCCTCCACCACCACTGGTAGCACCCAACCTTGGGCTACACAGGCTTAATGTCTGCCATACACTGGCACCAGGCACACAACACACTACACAATGGCTGAATGGCTCAGGAAACAGGGATTGATTAGGGGGAGGGATGATTAGGTGGCCTTGATGTCAGAGACTTGATTGGGAATTTGGCCAGGAACGTCGGGGAACCCCCTACTCTTTTTGATAGGTGTCCTGGTTTCTTTAACGACAAGATTCATTCAGGACCTCGGTTTAGCGTCTCATCTGAAGGACGGCACTCACAGCTGTATGGTGTCCCTATCACCGTAACAACAGGGGCATTGTTACTGACTAGTCCAGAGGACAGAGATGGGACACGGATGACCCTGCTCCCTAGTGTGCTCATCCCTATGTGGACCACATCACAGACACTGGGACATGTCTCATCTCTCTGCTGACCCTGTGGGTCACATCACAGACACTGGGACATGTCTCATCTCTCTGCTGACCCTGTGGGTCACATCACAGACACTGGGACATGTCTCATCTCTCTGCTGACTCTGTGGACCACATCACAGACACTGGGACCGGGACATGTGAATGCCTCCGAGACTACTCTGGTAGGAGGTAGCGCCGGCCAGCCAGCCAGTACAAGAACACCAGGACCTCCATAGTATTCCATTATTGTCCCCTGACTCTACCACTGGCCTGTGAAAGGAAGCTGTATTCGTATTTTGAATTATCTTTTTCCATTTTTCTCCCATCCCAATGTTAGTCATTATGCCAATTCCCAATTCCCCTCCTGGTCGTTGCACGCTCTGCCCCTTACCGTCGGTCTGGGAGGGCGGAGACTATCACATGCTTCCTCCAACACATGTGTAGCCAGCCCACCGCTTCTTTTCACCTGGCAGCGCGGACGTGTGGAAGGTCACACTACCCAGGCACGTGCACACATAGGGGTGAAGGGGTGCCCGGGCACCTGCCTTTTTCATTTTTCATTAGAAAGTGCCCTTTTTATGCCACCCTCTTTTTCTTTTTTTTTTTTTTTTTTTTTACTGTTGCACATATAGATATACTGCCCTGCCCTTCCAAATGAAAGATGTCATGATAGAATCTAAATATTAGGTAAAGAAAGAGAGAGAAATGCCACACCTTTTCCTGGAAGGACCTATTATTTACGCATAGCACGTGGGTGGGTGATGATGAGATGATGTAAACCGCGCGCCGGGCCAGCAGTGCACTGAACACGAAATTGATATCCAGCTGTTGTTGAGCTCACACTCGAGTCGAGACCTCTTTTTTTACAGTTACTATTTCAACTAAAACAAAGCAAGAGTACACTTCAAGTAAGTAAGGTATTTGCCCAACAAAATAAAATGTCGGGTTTGCAGTGCACTGTATATTTCGGGCATGCATTGCCTTGTGAAGTTGTGATTGTCCATACTTTTCTCTCATGCAATCAGGCGGCAGGCAGGCTAGAAGTGGCAACACTGCACTTCCCCCATATACTACATTTCTTATTATTCATACCGCGGTGGGCGGTGGCATTGCATTATCTCTTTACTTCATGCTTTATCACATTCTCATCTCACCGCCTCACTTGCAAGATGCGCAGCTCTCGTGAAACACGTTGCCAGATCACCCCTCCCCAGCCCCTCCCTGTCTGCTGCTAGTGCTAGGAAAATCATGCAGCATACTCTCTCTCTCTCTCTCTCTCTCTCTCTCTCTCTCTCTCTCTCTCTCTCTCTCTCTCCCTCTCTCTCTCTCTCTCTCTCTCTCTCTCTCTCTCTCTCTCTCTCTCTCTCTCTCTCTCTCTCTCTCTCTCTCTCTCTCTCTCTCTCTCTCTCTCTCTCTCTCTCTCTCTCTCTCTCTCTCTCTCTCTCTCTCGCTCTCTCTCTTGCTCTCTCAACACAGCGTGTTAATTTCGGCATGCCGCCCGCAGCTGTTGGTCTGGAGCGCATATTGTGTTATTAAAGGGACACTATGTAGTTTTGGTGACATCTATTGGTGAAACTGAATGTACCATAGACTTGTATTAACCCCAAAAATCGGGATTGCGCGTTGTGTGCGCTCGCATTGCATTTAATAATTGATGCCCTTTTCTCCTTTTGGGCACCTGCCTGTCCTGTGCACGTCCCTGACACTACCTCTCCCAGATCCTTCCCTTGCTGAGCAGGCGCCCCGACCGAACTGTAACAGTCGCTGTTTACAATGACCAGGACCCACCCTCGCCGAGTTTCCCACCCTCTAACACTGCCAATTGTGTTAGTATGGACGGTCGGCCAACCCGGAAGCACCACAGCTGGATTCGATCCCACTGTCTCTGTGGTGGTAGACAGACGCTTAGTCCGCTGCGCTACCCGGCCGCCGTATTCGTATTTAAATGGTTCATCTAACAGACTATTAGATGAACCAGACGATCCTCACTATGACTCACGTTTAAAAACAGGCCTTGTGAATCATTTGGCGTTCTTCACTCCAGAAGCAATATTTGACGACATCAGAGGTATTTTTAAATATATATTAACCTCAGAAATCTGTGCAAAATACAATTCATCTGTGGGTTCCAGTAGCCCTATGAGATGTGATGATGTACATATGATGATGCACAATAAACTCAGAAGCGCACAACGTGCCTGTGGTGTAATGATGGTTAGGACTCCATCCCTCTCTCTGTGTACTGTTATTGATTCAGTCTTCAGTCAATCCAATTGTCCGCACACACACACACACACACACACACACACACACACACACACACACACACACACACACACACACACACACACACACACACACACACACACACACACACACACACACACACACACACACACACACACACACACACACACACACACACACACACACACACACACACACACACACACACACACACACACACACACACACACACACACACACACACACACACACACACACACACACACACACACACACACACACACACACACACACACACACACACACACACACTTGACCAAGGGAAGCAAAGCATACAATTATCAATTCAGATTTTCCAGGTAAGTATAACAACATATTTAATATGTTCTTTTAATTTCAACCTTTATTTAAAATCGTAAGCTTCTGAGGTTTCCCTCATTTACAGAAACAACGATTGTACACATGTAAACAGTACATAATGAAAGCAATATTCACAGAAAAGTAAACACAACAGAGAAAACATTTAAACATGGGAAGCCTTTATCAAAATATTTCGATTTTGGTTCCTACAAACGAATTTTGTTATACAAATGTTGTGTTTTATGCCCTACATTGTTACAATAAGTAATTTATACATATTATTTTTATTGAATGTGCTCTTCAGTGAAACCAATGCATCTTGGCTATTATACAACTCTAATATCAGAGTTACCTAACAATGAAAAACAGGAGATTCCGAGAGGTACAAGATGGCCACCAAAACACAAATCGACCTACAGGACCAGTTCTGTGTAGTTCCTGTTCCATTTGGTGGAAGCAAATAAACCCCTTGCCCTCATGGATCAAGGTCAAGGTCAAGTTTATTGATATGTCCCAAACTGGGCAATTCATGTTACAGTAGCAAACATACATAACAAGAAGATGTAATGGATGGTAATGTATATCACCTTTCACCTCTTCAACTAACCAATATCACGTATAATGGACTACGAGACTTGGCCCCCTCCACACACACACACACACACACACACACACACACACGCACACACACACACACGCACACACACACACACACGCACACACACACACACACACACACACACATTTTAATGATTTATTCATGCATTCAAAATAACGGGTTGAACACAAACGGTAAAAAAGATATTCAGATAGCTTGTCCACACGCTGTGTGTTTAATTGACCGTCAGGCTGGATGCATGTTTAACATACAGCGTCTGCTTCTGGGAGAGCGAGCAGCAGACGTCTCGTGGCAGCAGGTCCTACACATCACCCCGCTAATGGATTCCATGGGATGCATTATGGAACACATGACTCGGTCAACAGGCGTAATGAATCTTACATTCCAACACACACACACACACGTGTACATACGCACACACAGTACACACACACACACACACACACACGCATGGCACACAGACAAACCCGTGTAGATACGCAAACACGCACACACTTACACAGACCCATGCGTGTAGATAGGCACACACACGCATGCACACACACACACAAACACGTGCTATTAGTCATGACCTTTGTGAACAAGGTTATTGGTAGGGCCAATACATTGAAGCACACATACAAACACACACACACATACACACACACACACACACACACACACACACACACACACACACACACACACACACACACACACACACACACACACACACACACACACACACACACACACACACACACACACACACATACACACACAGATACACCCATGCATGCACACAGACACACACACACACACATACATGCATGCACACAAACACACACACAAACACACACGCATACACGTACACACATGCACACACAGACATTATCATGTGGTTATTCATGCCCTTTGGCTGTGAACACATACATGTGCGCACACACACACACACTCACACACACACACACACACACACACACACACACACACACACACACACACACACACACACACACACACACACACACACACACACACACACACACACACACACACACACACACACACACACACACACACACACACACACACACACACACACACACACACACACACTCTCTCTTGGCTGGGAGCACAGCAGGATATTAGCAGGGCCGGGGCGTGATGGATATCGTGGAACAGCTTCCTGGCTACATTGTTATGTATAAGAGGTACGAGAGACCTGCACAGTAATCACAATAACCCAACATTAAAACACAGGAAAGAGAGTAGTGGGCGGAAAGGCCACTTTAAATTAGAATAACAGGAACAGTGTATTGCACTACCAAAGCTACCTAGCATGTCCTATATGCTCTGTAAATAACTATGTACAGATACCGAGATGTCACACCATGTTACCTGTTACCTGTTTATTGCACAATGTTGTTTTTTATTGGATTCTATTATATGTTGTAACACTGTATTGCACATCGTTGCGGGCAAGACCACCCGCATTTCATTGTATACTTGTATGCTGTGACAAATAAAACTCTTGACTTGACTTGACTTGACATGCATAAGGCTGAGACCAGGGGGTGGAGCCAAGGTCTCACGATAGGGAGATGAGCTGTTTTTTTCATTATTTCTTTTTATGTGGTTCCCCATTGGCAATTTAAGTATTGTGAAATAATTCAATTTGCTCAGTTTCTCATTTTATAATAAGATTTGTATTAATTTTATCATTTATCTGTGGGTCAAGGTCCGGATAGGATGGCGTCTGTGTCCAGACCCGGACCCACCAATGAATTATTGAGAATTATAAAATGTTGAATGGCGCAGCTTTTCTAACATTCATGGCACTGGTTTAGCG
>NC_140180.1:103351378-103369213 GCF_963971535.1 Notolepis coatsorum
ATCCAGAGGGAAATTCGGCACTACAGATGGCTCACAATTGAACAACAATAAACATTTAGCTAGTCAATAGGACTAAAATGGGAATAAGAATATAATAATATTAAAAACAAGAATAAAATAGAATAAAGAATAAAATACAGTCCGGGATCTACATTCTGGTATGTATATACATTCTAAAAACGACCCAGCCAAAAATATACAGAAATATACAGTAAAATGTACAGTAATAAGTGTGAAAATGTAAAGTGAAAAGTGGCCAGGAAGATTTCGCCAGGCCGTACTGGCACCCTGTGCTCAGTGATGCAGTGACACTGTGCATTGCAATGAATTTTTACACACACTTAAAGACGGACGTTCAACCGGCTTGTTTAAAGGCACAGTTTCTGAATTCCGGCTGGCTGCAAAATCAGGCTAGGTTGTTATTTCACAGTTTGTGTGTTAGTAGGCCCATCAGAGATTCACGTGTATCTACACATGCACTGAGAAAAAGTGAGTTATTCATGACATGGGACCTTTAAATGTTGCTTAAATATACAGTCTCCAGAGTAAAGTATAGGAGCTTTTGAACCACAGGACAGGGTCACATGGAAGGTCAGTTCTGTGGACTATTGTCTTTCTCACCATGATAGACAAGTCATGATTGTATGTAAATGCTATGACATTTTACACCAGGAGGTAACCTTCACGTGTGTTCTATTCTGAGATGCCTGCATACAGGAAATGACCTCATTTATTGACTGACCTTGGACGACTAACCAGGTCATCTCTAAATACCTCTGTTCTTAAATACCATTTACCCCTCTCTCTCTCTCTCTCTCTCTCTCTCTCTCTCTCTCTCTCTCTCTCTCTCTCTCTCTCTCTCTCTCTCTCTCTCTCTCTCTCTCTCTCTCTCTCTCTCTCTCTCTCTATCTCCCCCTCTCTCTGTGTGTCTCTCTCTCTTTCTCTTTCTCTCTTCCCCTCTATATCTTTCTCTCTCTATTTCAGTCACAGATTTCTTCCCCGGAGGGTGGCGTGACTGGGAGGAGAGGTGCAGGGAAGAACTGGGGAGAGCTGGGGAGAGCTAGGAGAGGAGGCAAAGGAGATGAGACAATAAGTGTAACTGAGGGGTACAATTCCTTGACTGTATTAATCAAGTATTAGTATCATTAAACTACTACCGTCTTATGTACATTACTGGCCAATACCGTACACAGGTATATGATGAGAACTTCTCCACAATAACACGGTTTCCACACAAATACTCGTTTAGAATATTTATTACATCAAAAGGGTATTATTACATTACTTTAATTGCGCTTAGAAGGCAAATAGAATGTGCATAGGCAAATCAATAATGAATATTAGTAATTATCTATGGTACTCAGGAGAGATACTGGAGATAATGAAAGGGGGGTACTACCGGTTGTAAGCCAGCAGGGGGAGGCAATGCTCTATACAAAGTCAAGGGTCCACGGAGGCGATATCACCCCTGTGTCAGCGGGGAAAGCAGCAGCTGTAATCCTAGGGTGCGCGCCGCAGATGAAGCCGTGGAGTCTCTGCTCCGACAGATACGGGCTCGAGTGATGTCCTCACGGGCAGGTGTAGATCCCACAGCAGCGGGGTGTAGACGGTTCTCTGCTCCAGCAGCCACAGTCAAAGCAATAATCCAGCCGGAAGGTGGCTCTGCTGGCGCCGATGTAGATATCCTCCGTGGTGCGCGGTGGTCCACAGTTGAACTTGACGTTACTATCCTTATTAGCACGCGGCAATAAGTGCTCTATGTAGACGCACAATTACCCACTTCATGTGGTCTTTGACTCGTAATGAAGGCTTTTACTAGTAGGGAGCGAACGATACGTTAAACAAACGTAGTAGGATAAACACGACTCTATTTGAGGCAATACGAGCCTACTCTACTGCACGTTGCATGGTGGGTGAGACGTCACTTGGATAACTGGAACTGAACGAGACTGAACGGGACAAGGGACTAAGAGGAATTCTACATTTCTTGCGCCCTATTTATATGCACGGTGAACAAATAGTACCATTCGTATTTCGGTAGCCGTATTCCTACGCGGAACCAGGGCTAGTTGGGACATGTTCGTCGGCACTATTGAACTTGACTCAAGGGGCCTGTCTGCTGGCGCCAGGTTCTTGTCCAATGAGAGAATGAACTATTATGGGCTGTAGTAGACTAAAGGGATATTCAGTGTATATGTACAAAGAATATACAAGGGATATCAAAACGATATACAAATATTATGCAATATATATCAATCAGTAAATACATATATTCGGTTTAATCTGACCCTTTGTAACAATAAGAGAAAAGAAGAGAGGAGAAGAGATGTACAGGGGGGGGGGAGGAGGCCAAGCAGATGAGACAAGAGGGGAGGAGAAGAGAGGAGACAAGAGGAGAGGAGAGGAGAGGAGATGAGACAAGAGGAGAGGAGACAAGAGGAGAGGAGAGGAGAGGAGAGGAGACAAGAGGAGAGGAGAAGAGGGGAGACAAGAGGAGAGGAGAGGAGAGGAGAGGAGAGGAGAGGAGAGGAGAGGAGACAAGAGGAGAGGAGAGGATACAAGAGGAGAGGAGAGGAGAGGAGAAGAGAGGAGACAATAGGAGAGGAGAGGAGAGGAGAAGAGAGGAGACAAGAGGAGAGGAGAAGAAAGGAGAGGAGAAGAGAGGAGACAAGAGGAGAGGAGAGGAGAGGAGACAAGAGGAGAGGGATGTACAGGGGAAGGGGCGGGGAGAGGAGGCCAAGCAGAGGAGACATTATGAGAGGAGAGGAGATGAGACAAGTGGAGAGGAGAGATACCAAATTAGGAGAGGATATAGAGAGATGAAGAGGAAAAGAGAGTAAAGAGGAGAGAAAGAGAGGAGGGGAGAGGAGAAGAGAAGTGAAGAAGCGGAGAAGAGGATATATGTGAGAGGAGTGGAGAGGAGAGCAGATGAGAGGAGGAGAGGAGAGGATAGCAGAGGAGAGGAGAGGAGAGGATAGCAGAGGAGAGGAGAGGAGAGGAGAGGAGAGGAGAGGAGAGGAGAGGAGAGGAGAGGAGAGGAGAGGAGAGGAGAGCAGAGGAGAGGTGAGGAGAGGAGAGGAGAGGAGAGGAAAGGAAAGGAGAGGAGAGGAGAGGAGAGGAGAGGAGAGGAGAGGAGAGGAGAGGAGAGGAGAGGAGAGGAGAGGAGAGGAGAGGAGAGGAGAGGAGGAGAGGAGAGGAGAGGAGAGGAGAGGAGAGGAGAGGAGAGGAGAGGAGAGGAGAGGAGAGGAGAGGAGAGGAGAAGAGAAGAGAAGAGAATATAAGAGAGAACATGAGAGGATAGAAGAGAAAGGGAAATGAGAGGAAAGAGAAGATAGGTAAATACAAAGTTAAGCCATGGTGATTTCATTATACTACCAAATCAACAGGAGGAGAGGAGAGGGTAGATGAGCAAAGAGGGTGAGGGATTAGAGGAGAGGAGAGGATAAGAAAAGATAGGAGGGGGCATTAGAGGAGAGGAGAATGGAGGAGAGGAGGAGAGGGCAAGGCTGACCCAGGATAATAGTATTCAGTTATACCATCAAATCAACATAGAGCAAAGGAGAGGTGCGACAAGTTGATGATTTTCCATTTTACCACCAAATCAACCAGAAGAAAACGGAGGGGAGAAAAGGAGAGGAGGGGAGAGGAGAAAGGGTTAGGAGAGGAGAGAGGAGTAGAGGAAAGGAGAGAGTAAGGTCAATCCACCAAATAAACAGAAAGCGGCAGATAGTAGGATATGAGGAAGAGGCCAGGGGGAGATGAGGAAGAGGAAGAGGAGAGGGGGAGATGAGAGGAAGAAGAGGAGAGGGTGAGATGAGGGGAGGAAGAGGAGAGGGGGAGATGGTGAGGTGAGGAAGAGGAGAGGGGGAGATGATGAAGAGGAAGAGGAGAGGGGGAGATGATGAAGAGGAAGAGGAGATGGGGAGGTGAGGAAGAGGAGAGGGGGAGATGATGAAGAGGAAGAGGAGATGGGGAGATGAGGAAGAGGAGAGGGGGAGATGAGGTGAGACAGAGGAGAGAGGGAGATGATGAAGTGGAGAGGGAGAGATGAGGTGAGGAAGAGGAAGAGGAGAGGGGGAGCTGATAAAGAGGAGAGGGGGAGATGAGGAGGTGAGGAAGAGGAGAGGGCGAGATGAGGAAGAGGAAGAGGAGCGGGGGAGCTGATAAAGAGGAGAGGGGGAGATGAGGAAGAGGAAGAGGAGAGGGGGAGATGATGAAGAGGAGAGGGGGAGATGATGAAGAGGAAGAGGGGAGGGGGAGATGATGAAGAGGAGAGGGGGAGATGAGGAAGAGGAAGATGGGAGATGAGGTGAGGAAGAGGAGAGGGAGAGATGAGGTGAGGAAGAGGAGAGGGGGAGATGAGGAAGAGGAGATGGGGAGATGAGGTGAGGAAGAGGAGAGAGGGAGATGAGGAAGAGGAGATGAGGAGGTGAGGAAGAGGAGAGGGGGAGAAGAGGAAGAGGAGCGGGGGAGATGAGGAAGAGGAGATGGGGATATGAGGGGAGGAAGAGGATAGGGAGAGATGAGGGGAGGAAGAGGAGAGAGGGAGATGAGGAAGAGGAGAGGGGGAGATGAGGAGGTGAGGAAGAGGAGAGGGTGAGAAGAGGAAGAGGAGAGGGGGAGATGATGAAGAGGAGAGGGGGAGATGAGGAAGAGGAAGAGGGGAGATGAGGTGAGGAAGAGGAGAGGGGGAGATGAGGAAGAGAAGAGTGGGAGATGAGGTGAGGAAGAGGAGAGGGGGAGATGAGGAAGAGAAGAGTGGGAGAACAGATGAGGAAGAGGAGAGGGGGATATGAGGAAGAGGAGAGGGGGGGATGAGGAAGAGGAGAGCTAACCTAGGGGTGCTACCACTCCAGCATCTTCACCTAATCACTGTGACCTGTACATGTCTGTAAATGTCACATGCTTTCGAGCAACACTGTACTTATTGTACTTATTTTATGCCTATTCTTATGTCTGCACGGTTACGTTGCACTACTTTTATTGTCTTTTATACCTATGTCTGCACTTTATGCATTGTTTTTATTCTGTCAACTGTGTGCTGATTTTATGCCTATGTTCATTTGAGGCTATTTGATGTGGGGCACTTTGGGCCGCGGCCCATGTGTGAAAGGTGCTATATAGATTATTCATATTAATTATTATTATTATATAGTAAAGAATGTATGCATTGAAATGTCTGTAAGACTCGAGGACATTGAAAATGAGGGTGACCTCAATTGTCCTTTCGAGAATAAATAAAGGTTTGAATGAATGAATGAAAATGTACCATCATTACACTCTCGACGAGAAATTAATTGGCTAGCACTCCTTCTTTGATACACTTGTTAAAATTGTCATCAACTCCCTATAACACCAGAGCTGCTCACCGTATCTCACTAGATGTTCCCCTTGAACACTTCCTTCGGTCAAGCCTCCTTCCAATTCGCTGCTGCCCTTTGAAAGGGGACAACATTGATCCCCCTCACTACTACTTGGACTCTATCGCAGAGTTGTTTACACACACCTGCAACTGTTGAAGTAACATTTAAATTCATATAGCCAATTGATTTGATACTAAGTTTAAACCAAACAGCTGTCTGTCTGAAACACACACACACCCACATGCATAGACACACACACACACACACACACACACACACACACACACACACACACACACACACACACACACACACACACACACACACACACACACACACACACACACACACACACACACACACACACACACACACACACACACACACACACTCTCTCTCACATCTCAGGGACCAGTTTTGGCGTAAACCTGATTAACGACATACACACACACACACACACACACTCATGTGACACTCCCCCGCTAACTCACTCACCAGGACATTTTGGGACCACAAATTCATCTAAAACAGGACAAACTGGTTTTCTAATTTGACACAGTTTGGCTGAGACTGTTGTCAGGGAAGGACCTATCGTCTGCTGTGCTGTGAACCCTGCTTTGCTTTGCCTGCTGAATAAAACAACATCTATCAATTGAGCCATTGTCTCTGAAACCAATCTCCAGTTGAATTCTTCCTTGGAAACCAGCGCTCTGCTCACAGAATATACTTCACTGTCACCCAGCATTTTTTATTTGACTGTTCTACTTCATGTATGCCTATTTGTAATTTGATTTGGTTGTTTGTTTGATGTGTGTTTTAATTATTCCCCTTACCTCTGTGATGTATGTATCATCTGTCTTTTTTCTTTCTTCTTTTTTTTTGGTCCCCGTTCCCTGTTACCCAGCGTTTTTTAGAGAGGGGAGAGAGGAGCGGAGAGAGAGGCAAGGAGAGGGGGAAGAGAGGAGGGGGGGGGGTTGATAGGAGAGGAGAAGATACGAGAGGGGATGAGAGGAGAGGAGAGTGAATTTGCAGTGTTGGCAGAGCAGAGGATGAAACAGGTTTAAAATGAGAATTCCCTCTTAATCTGTTCTTCCTCAGTGTCACTTATCTCTGCCTCTCTCTCTTTACCTTCACCCCTCTCTCCCTCTCTCTCTCTTTACCTTCACCGCTCTCTCCATTCCGCTTTTTCTTTCTCTCCCTCCCCTTGTGTCTACCCCCTCTCCCTTCCTCTCTCTCTCCCTCTCCCCCTATCTCTCTCTCTCCCTCCCCCTCTTCCCCTATCTCTCTCTCTCTCTCTCTCTCTATCTCTCTCTCTCGATCAACGCTCCACCAGTCCACGGTAGCGGCAGGGGTCAACCTCCCATGTCGCAGCTCCCACAATGCACCGCTGCTCACTCATTCTATTACCGCGCCGCACGCTGGCACAAAGAGACAGCGAGAGAAGGAGAGAAGAGGGAGTGATTGAGTGATGGAGAAATAAAAAGAGAAGGGGCGAGATGGAGAGAGATGGAGATGAAGAGAGAGAGAGAGAGAGAGAGACGTAGATACTGTGTGTAAAATCAAGAGTGACAGAGAACGAGAGAGAGACTGAACCTGAAGGGGAGCGATGGAGAGGTGGAGTAGAGGAGGAATATGGTAAAAGAACAAGGGAATATAAGGAGGTGGAGTATTGTTCGGAGGTTTGGGGCAGAGGTGAACAGAGGTGAACAGAGGTGATCAGAGGTGAACAGAGGTGATCAGAGGTGAACAGTAGTGATCAGAGGTGATCAGAGGTGAACAGAGGTGATCAGAGGTGATCAGAGGTGATCAGAGGTGAACAGAGGTGATCAGAGGTGATCAGAGGTGATCAGAGGTGATCAGAGGTGAACAGAGGTGATCAGAGGTGAACAGAGGTGATCAGAGGTGATCAGAGGTGATCAGAGGTGAACAGTAGTGATCAGAGGTGATCAGAGGTGAACAGAGGTGATCAGAGGTGAACAGTAGTGATCAGAGGTGAACAGTAGTGATCAGAGGTGATCAGAGGTGATCAGAGGTGATCAGAGGTGAACAGTATTGATCAGAAGTGAACAGAGGTGATCAGAGGTGATCAGAAGTGAACAGAGGTGATCAGAGGTGAACAGAGGTGATCAGAGATGAACATTAGTGATCAGAGGTGAACAGTAGTGATCAGAGGTGATCAGAGGTGATCAGAGGTGAACAGAGGTGATCAGAAGTGAACAGAGGTGATCAGAGGTGAACAGAGGTGATCAGAGGTGAACATTCGTGATCAGAGGTGAACATTCGTGATCAGAGGTGATCAGTGGTGAACAGAGGTGATCAGAGGTGATCAGAGGTGATCAGAGGTGATCAGAGGTGATCAGAGGTGAACAGTAGTGATCAGAGGTGATCAGTGGTGAACAGAGGTGAACAGAGGTGATCAGAGGTGATCAGAGGTGATCAGAGGTGAACAGAGGTGATCAGAGGTGATCAGAGGTGATCAGAGGTGAACAGAAGTGATCAGAGGTGATCAGAGGTGATCAGAGGTGATCAGAGGTGATCAGTGGTGAACAGAGGTGATCAGAGGTGATCAGAGGTGATCAGAGGTGATCAGAGGTGAACAGAGGTGAACAGAGGTGATCAGAGGTGATCAGAGGTGATCAGAGGTGATCAGAGGTGAACAGTAGTGATCAGAGGTGATCAGTGGTGATCAGAGGTGAACAGAGGTGATCAGAGGTGATCAGAGGTGAACAGAAGTGATCAGAGGTGATCAGAGGTGAACAGTAGTGATCAGAGGTGATCAGTGGTGATCAGTGGTGATCAGAGGTGATCAGAGGTGATCAGAGGTGAACAGAGGTGATCAGAGGTGATCAGAGGTGAACAGAGGTGATCAGAGCTGAACAGAGGTGAACAGAGGTGATCAGAGGTGATCAGAGGTGAACAGTAGTGATCAGAGGTGATCAGAGGTGAACAGTAGTGATCAGAGGTGATCAGAGGTGATCAGAGGTGAACAGTAGTGATCAGAGGTGATCAGATGTGATCAGAGGTGAACAGTAGTGATCAGAGGTGATCAGAGGTGATCAGAGGTGAACAGAGGTGATCAGAGGTGATCAGTGGTGAACAGTAGTGATCAGAGGTGATCAGAGGTGAACAGAGGTGATCAGAGGTGATCAGAGTTGAACAGAGGTGATCAGAGGTGAACAGAGGTGAACAGAGGTGATCAGAGGTGATCAGAGGTGATCAGAGGTGAACAGAGGTGATCAGAGGTGATCAGAGGTGAACAGTAGTGATCAGAGGTGATCAGAGGTGATCAGAGGTGAACAGAGGTGAACAGAGGTGAACAGTAGTGATCAGAGGTGATCAGAGGTGATCAGAGGTGATCAGAGGTGAAGAGAGGTGAACAGTAGTGATCAGAGGTGATCAGAGGTGATCAGAGGTGAACAGAGGTGATCAGAGGTGATCAGAGGTGATCAGAGGTGATCAGAGGTGAACAGAGGTGAACAGTAGTGATCAGAGGTGATCAGAGGTGAACAGAGGTGATCAGAGGTGATCAGAGGTGAACAGAGGTGAACAGTAGTGATCAGAGGTGATCAGAGGTGATCAGAGGTGATCAGAGGTGAACAGAAGTGAACAGTAGTGATCAGAGGTGATCAGAGGTGATCAGAGGTGATCAGAGGTGAACAGAGGTGAACCATAGTGATCAGAGGTGAACAGAGGTGAACAGTAGTGATCAGAGGTGATCAGTGGTGATCAGAGGTGATCAGATGTGATCAGAGGTGAACAGTAGTGATCAGAGGTGATCAGAGGTGAACAGTAGTGATCAGAGGTGAACAGAGGTGATCAGAGGTCAACAGTGTCAGACTGTGGTTGTACTGGGCAGCTCCTAGTGGTCAACAATGTCACACTGTGATTGTACTGGGCAGCTCCTAGTGGTCAGCAGTGTCAGACTGTGGTTGTACTGGGCAGCTCCTAGTGGTAAACAGTATCAGGCTGTGGTTGTACTGGGCAGCTCCTAGTGGTCAACAGTGTCAGACTGGTTGTACTGGGAAGCTCCTAGTGGTCAGCAGTGTCTGACTGTGGTTGTACTGGGCAGCTCCTAGTGGTCAGCAGTGTCACACTGTGGTTGTACTGGGCAGCTCCTAGTGGTCAACAGTGTCAGACTGTGGTTGTACTGGGCAGCTCCTAGTGGTCAACAGTGTCAGACTGTGGTTGTATTGGGCAACTCCTAGTGGTCAACAGTGTCAGACTGGTTGTACTGTGCAGCTCCTAGTGGTCAGCAGTGTCAGCCTGTGGTTGTACTGGGCAGCTCCTAGTGGTCAACAGTGTCAGACTGTGGTTTTACTGGGAAGCCCCTAGTGGTCAACAGTGTCATACTGGGTGTACGGGGCAGCTCCTAGTGGTCGACAGTGTCAGACTGGGTGTACTGGGCAGCTACTAGTGGTCAACAGTGTCAGACTGGGTGTACTGGGCAGCTCCTAGTGGTCAACAGTGTCAGACTGTGGTTGTACTAGGCAGCTTCTAGTGGTCAACAGTGTCATACTGGGTGTACGGGGCAGCTCCTAGTGGTCAACAGTGTCAGACTGTGGTTGTATTGGGCAACTCCTAGTGGTCAACAGTGTCAGACTGGTTGTACTGTGCAGCTCCTAGTGGTCAGCAGTGTCAGCCTGTGGTTGTACTGGGCAGCTCCTAGTGGTCAACAGTGTCACACTGTGATTGTACTGGGCAGCTCCTAGTGGTCAGCAGTGTCACACTGTGATTGTACTGGGCAGCTCCTAGTGGTCAGCAGTGTCAGACTGTGGTTGTACTGGGCAGCTCCTAGTGGTCAGCAGTGTCAGACTGTGGTTGTACTGGGCAGCTCCTAGTGGTCAACAGTGTCAGACTGTGGTTTTACTGGGAAGCCCCTAGTGGTCAACAGTGTCAGACTGTGGTTGTACTGGGCAGCTCCTAGTGGTCAACAGTGTCAGACTCTGGTTGTACTGGGCAGCTCCTAGTGGTCAACAGTGTCATACTGGGTGTACGGGGCAGCTCCTAGTGGTCAACAGTGTCAGACTGGGTGTACTGGGCAGCTACTAGTGGTCAACAGTGTCAGACTGTGGTTGTACTGGGCAGCTCCTAGTGGTCAACAGTGTCAGATTGGGTGTACTGGGCAGCTCCTAGTGGTCAACAGTGTCAGACTGTGGTTGTACTGGGCAGCTCCTAGTGGTCAACAGTGTCAGACTGTGGTTGTACTGGGCAGCTCCTAGTGGTCAACAATGTCACACTGTGATTGTACTGGGCAGCTCCTAGTGGTCAGCAGTGTCAGACTGTGGTTGTACTGGGCAGCTCCTAGTGGTCAACAGTGTCAGACTGTGGTTGTACTGGGCAGCTCCTAGTGGTCAACAGTGTCAGACTGTGGTTGTACTGGGCAGCTCCTAGTGGTCATCAGTGTCACACGGTGGTTGTACTGGGCAGCTCCTAATGGTCAACAGTGTCAGACTGTGGTTGTACTGGGCAGCTCCTAGTGGTCAGCAGTATCACACTGTGGTTGTACTGGGCAGCTCCTAGTGGTCAACAGTGTCAGACTGTGGTTGTACTGGGCAGCTCCAAGTGGTCAACAGTGTCAGACTGGTTATACTGGGCAGCTCCTAGTTGTCAACAGTGTTAGACTGTGGTTGTACTGGGCAGCTGCTAGTGGTCAACAGTGTCAGCATGTGGTTGTACTGGGCAGCTCCTAGTGGTCAACAGTGTCAGACTGGTTGTACTGGGCAGCTCCTAGTGGTCAACAATGTCAGCCTGTGGTTGTACTGGGCAGCTCCTAGTGGTCAGCAGTGTCACACTGTGGTTGTACTGGGCAGCTCCTAGTGGTCAGCAGTGTCACACTGTGGTTGTACTGGGCAGCTCCTATTGGTCAACAGTGTCAGACTGTGGTTGTACTGGGCAGCTCCTAGTGGTCAACAGTGTCAGATTGGGTGTACTGGGCAGCTCCTAGTGGTCAACAGTGTCAGACTGTGGTTGTACTGGGCAGCTCCTAGTGGTCAACAGTGTCAGACTGTGGTTGTACTGGGCAGCTCCTAGTGGTCAACAATGTCACACTGTGATTGTACTGGGCAGCTCCTAGTGGTCAGCAGTGTCAGACTGTGGTTGTACTGGGCAGCTCCTAGTGGTCAACAGTGTCAGACTGTGGTTGTACTGGGCAGCTCCTAGTGGTCAACAGTGTCAGACTGTGGTTGTACTGGGCAGCTCCTAGTGGTCATCAGTGTCACACGGTGGTTGTACTGGGCAGCTCCTAATGGTCAACAGTGTCAGACTGTGGTTGTACTGGGCAGCTCCTAGTGGTCAGCAGTGTCACACTGTGGTTGTACTGGGCAGCTCCTAGTGGTCAGCAGTGTCAGACTGTGGTTGTACTGGGCAGCTCCAAGTGGTCAACAGTGTCAGACTGGTTATACTGGGCAGCTCCTAGTTGTCAACAGTGTTAGACTGTGGTTGTACTGGGCAGCTGCTAGTGGTCAACAGTGTCAGCCTGTGGTTGTACTGGGCAGCTCCTAGTGGTCAACAGTGTCAGACTGGTTGTACTGGGCAGCTCCTAGTGGTCAACAATGTCAGCCTGTGGTTGTACTGGGCAGCTCCTAGTGGTCAGCAGTGTCACACTGTGGTTGTACTGGGCAGCTCCTAGTGGTCAGCAGTGTCACACTGTGGTTGTACTGGGCAGCTCCTATTGGTCAACAGTGTCAGACTGTGGTTGTACTGGGCAGCTCCTAATGGTCAAGTCAGTTTTATTTATATATCACATTTCCAGGCAGCGGCAGCTGACACCAAAGTGCTTCACAAGCAAGTTGATAAAAACAAAATAATGTGATGCAAGGTATAATATTAAAAACATAGCAAAGCAATGAAAGCAACAAAAACAAAACAATATGGTGCAAGATATAAGATTAAAAACATAATAAAGCAATGAAAGCAATAAAAACTGGTAGGACACAGTAAAACAAAGAGGATAGAAGGGCCAGGGGTCTAGTGGTAATTAAGTAGGGGGGAAGGCCAAGGAGAACAGGTAGGTTTTCAAGAGTGATTTAAAAGCCTGCACGGTCTGGGCGGTCCGTACGCTGAGGGGGAGGCTGTTTCACAATCTAGGCGCTGCGGTGGAGAAAGCTCTGTCTCCCCTAGTCTTGAGCCTGGTTCTGGGTACCACCAATAGCAGCTGGTCAGCTGATCTGAGGGATCGGTGCGGGGTGTGGCGGTGCAAGAGCTCGGACAGATAGGAGGGAGCCGTGCCATTTAATGATTTAAAAACATTTATGGCTAATTTAAAATCGATCCTAAAGCTAACAGGCAGCCAGTGGAGCGAGGCCAAAACTGGGCTGATGTGTTCGTGTTTCCTTGTTTTGGTGAGGAGGCGCGCGGCTGCGTTCTGCACCAGTTGCAGGCGCGGAGGAGGGATTTGTCGATGCCCGTGTACAGAGCATTTCAGTAGTCGAGGCGAGTGGTGACAAAAGCATATATCACTGTCTCTAGGTTACTTTGGGAGAGGAGCAGTGATGCCACAGATTACTTGTAAAAGTAATCTGATTACTGATTACTGATTACTCCTTTAAAAAGTAATCTAAGTTACTTTACTGATTACTTGATTATCAGAGTAACTTAGTTACTTTGAAAGTAACTAGGTTACGAAGTCGTCGTCGTTCCCCCAACAGTTTTTTTTAAACGCTTTATTGAAAGTGCATAAATTGTTTTTAACTTGTTTCTCTGCACATAACGTAAATTGTTAAACTAGTGCTTCAGCTTCTGTACCATCAAGTATGGTAAAGCAACAGTCTATGATGCTCACAGCATTAGAGCAGCCAGCCAGTGGTTTTACAAAACCAGTGTATCACATCTAACAAATGCAGGCTGAACTATTCAATTATATCAACTGTAACTATTAAATTGTTTTTATAAATGTCTCTCTATAAACATACAATCAGTCTCTCTTTAACATGTAAATTAACTGTAAATCTGGCAAATAAGAGCTTTTGCTCTGCCACCATCAACCCTCCTGTACCTAGTCAAAGCGTCGGCTAGTGTTGTGATTCCAGATGCTTTCAATGCAATTGGATGTGCTGTTTTTAGCGGTAGACAGTATTTTGTTTCCTCCGCCGTGAAGTAGTGACTGAGGCTACGTTTAGACGAGCGTTTTGGGGTGGAATTCTGAACAGAAACCGAAAAAGTCATCTTGCGGTTTCACTTTTAATTTTGCCAAGCGTTTTGGGGTGGAATTCTCCGACGACGGAGCCCTGCTGTCACACGATTGGCGCATATGTCACATGACGTGCTGTGAAGACCCGCCCTACTCTGCCTCTGATTCGCAGACTGTGGATGGGGAATGTGATTGGATCAAAGCAGAGTCACTCACAGACAGAGGGACCAGTCACGCCGAGGGACACATTCTTGTATTTAACCCTTTCACTGCCACACCACGTCACTCCCATAAGAAAAACAGCTCAAAATGTAAACGAAATAAAATACTGCATTCCGCCTGCATTATGAATTTATGATGAGATAGTAACGAAATAGTAATGCACAGCCACTTGGACAAGTAACTGCAATCAGATTACTGGCTTTTAAAGATTAACGCGTTAGATTACTATTTTCGGGGAAAAGTAATCAGATTACAATAATGCGTTACTTAGTAACGCGTTACTGGCATCACTGGAGAGGAGTGATCAGCAGTGTCAGACTGTGGTTGTACTGGGCAGCTCCTAGTGGTCAACAGCGTCAGACTGTGGTTGTACTGGGCAGCTCCTAGTGGTCATCAGTGTCACACTGTGATTGTACTGGGCAGCTCCTAGTGGTCAACAGGGTCAGACTGTGGTTGTACTGGGCAGCTCCTATTGGTCAACAGTGTCAGACTGTGATTGTACTGGGCAGCTCCTAGTGGTCAGCAGTGTCACATTGTGGTTGTACTGGGCAGCTCCTAGTGGTCAGCAGTGTCACACTGTGGTTGTACTGGGCAGCTCCTAGTGGTCAACAGTGTCAGACTGGTTGTACTGGGCAGCTCCTAGTGGTCAACAGTGTCAGACTGTGGTTGTACTGGGCAGCTCCTAGTGGTCAACAGTGTCAGCCTGTGGTTGTATTGGGCAACTCCTAGTGGTCAACAGTGTCAGACTGGTTGTACTGGGCAGCTCCTAGTGGTCAACAATGTCAGCCTGTGGTTGTACTGGGCAGCTCCTAGTGGTCAGCAGTGTCACACTGTGGTTGTACTGGGCAGCTCCTAGTGGTCAGCAGTGTCAGACTGGTTGTACTGGGCAGCTCCTAGTGGTCAACAGTGTCAGACTGTGGTTGTACTGGGCAGCTCCTAGTGGTCAACAGTGTCAGACTGGTTGTACTGGGCAGCTCCTAGTGGTCAACAGTGTCACACTGTGGTTGTACTGGGCAGCTCCTAGTGGTCAACAGTGTCAGACTGTGGGTGTACTGGGCAGCTCCTAGTGGTCAACAGTGTCAGACTGGTTGTACTGGGCAGCTCCTATTGGTCAACAGTGTCAGACTGTGGTTGTACTGGGCAGCTCCTAGTGGTCAACAGTGTTAGACTGTGGGTGTACTGGGCAGCTCCTAGTGGTCAACAGTGTCAGACTGTGGGTGTACTGGGCAGCTCCTAGTGGTCAACAGTGTCAGACTGTGGTTGTACTGGGCAGCTCCTAGTGGTCAAAAGTGTCAGACTGTGATTGTACTGGGCAGCTCCTAGTGGTCAACAGTGTCAGACTGTGGGTGTACTGGGCAGCTCCTAGTGGTCAACAGTGTCAGACTGTGGTTGTACTGGGCAGCTCCTAGTGGTCAACAATGTCAGCCTATGGTTGTACTGGGCAGCTCCTAGTGGTCAACAATGTCAGCCTGTGGTTGTACTGGGCAGCTCCTAGTGGTCAACAATGTCAGCCTGTGGTTGTACTGGGCAGCTCCTAGTGGTCAACAGGGCAGCTCCTAGGACTCGACCCAGGCTCTTCTTTGGTAACTCGGACTCGGACTTGTCCTCAGACTCGAACACTGGGGACTCGAGACTCGACTCGGACCTGAGATTTAGTGACTCGACTACGACACTGCCACCAAATGCCTTGTCAATCACAGACACGTTGCGTCCCTCTCTCTCTCTCTCTCTCTCTCTCTCTCTCTCTCTCTCTCTCTCTCTCTCTCTCTCTCTCTCTCTCTCTCTCTCTCTCTCTCTCTCTCTCTCTCTCTCTCTCTCCCTCTCTCGCACCAACACATATTTTTTGGGCGTGAACTTGGTCTCATAGTCTACACACTGACTGGCTGATGCTAGCTGACATGGCTGACATCATACCTCAATGACCGCTCCTACCAAGTGTCATGGAGAGGGATCCTGTCGGCCACCCGCCCTCTGCGGACGGGTGTCCCCCAGGGCTCGGTTCTAGGACCCCTTCTCTTCTCCCTCTACACTAAATCACTGGGTAACATTATCACGTCTCATGGCTTCTCCTATCATTGTTATGCCGACGATACTCAACTCTTCCTCTCCTTCCCTCCCTCAGATATCCACGTCTCTGAGCGGATCTCGGCCTGTCTGTCCGACATCTCCGCCTGGATGACGACCAACCACCTCAAACTGAACCTAAGCCAAACAGAATTGCTTCACTTGCAGGCCAAATCCTCCCCCCAGACAAACCTTTCCATCACAGTCGAGAATGCAGCTGTGACCGCGTCCCTGACCGCCAAGAACCTTGGTGTTGTCCTCGACGACCAGTTGAACTTCTCTGCTCACATCGCAGCGACAACCAGAACCTGCAGATTCCTCCTGAGCAACATCAGAAGGATCCGCCCCTTCCTGACTAAAGAAGCCACCCAACTCCTCGTCCAACGCACTGCTCGCTGGCCTCCCGGCCACTGCCACTAAGCCTCTTCAACTCATTCCGAACGCAGCGGCCCGCCTGATCTCAAACCTACCGAAGTCGGCCCATGTCACCCCACTTCTTAGGGACCTGCACTGGCTCCCTATTGCTGCACGAATCTGCTTCAAGGCCCTCGACCTGGCATACCGTGCGGCAAAGGGAACCGCTCCCGCCTACCTCCGGTCAATGGTCTCTAACTACACACCCGCAAGACCCCTACGCTCTGCATCTTCTGGCCGTCTCAGACCTACTCCTATCCAAGCTCCGGGAGGGTCATCAAAGAGAAGTCGCCTATTCTCAGTCCTTGCCCCACAATGGTGGAATGAACTACCCACCCCAGTTAGGACAGCCGAAACCCGTCCAATCTTTCGCCGTCGACTAAAGACGCACTTCTTCAACCATTATCTGAATAAAAAATTTTTTTTTTAAATCGAACCCTAACTAACCTTACTGTCATGCACTTGTCCTAATAAACTAACCTACACTGTAGCACTCAACACTTTATGAACATTGTTACTCAGCTGATAGAGTTGTGCCCTTCCTGATGACTTGTCGTACAGAACTTGTAAGTCGCTTTGGATAAAAGCGTTAGCTAAATGACTAAATGTAAATGTAGCTAGCAAGCTGGCGATAAACAACTATTTTTGGGATCATTGTTTTTTTTGTTTTCTTTTGTTAATTTACACATATAAAAACAATTACATGTGATATAATACAATATAATCCACAAAGAAATGTGAAGGAGAATTGCCTAAAAACCCTCTAGGGGCTTGCATGTGGCATTCTCCAAGAAGAAAAATTATAGTCAGAATACATGAATATTACCCAATCCCTTTTTCTCTTGAATGCGATGAAAATCACTGTCTGGATTTGCGTCTTGTAGTAACAATATAGACCTAACGTTAACTAGTTTTCATTTCACTATCAGAGTTGGGCTTTCAGTATGAAAGATGAGTCTTTAATCGTTGTTTGGCACCAAGGTAAAGTGAAGAACCAGGTTATTATAGTGAGGTACCTAAAAACATAAACAGTAATAACTCACAGTTATTGAGCCCTGACAGCCTGACAGCCCAACTCAGTTACAGCAAAACTAGTCACATCAAACGTTATGTCGTTGGATCAAACTGGATGGGATTTAGCTATTTTTAGGAATAGTGACAGCTGTCTGGTGAGTTAAAAGACAATACTTTGATACGTATTGATCGATGTTACAAAGTTACAACACGATGAAGAATCAGAACTTCACACTGACGATATACACAATGGCCATTTCAATGCAGCTCAATACGGCTTGTTTTCCACGAGAGCGAGACGCATCGTGAGAGCAATATACCTTCTGTTGCCATAGTGATGTCATGTTGAGATGTAGGATTATTGAGATAGACAGGGAGTGAGAAGGGGAAATCAGGAATAGAAGGAGCGGGACTGAGAGAGAGAGGGGGGGGGGGGGTGAATGAGAGAGAGAGTGACAGAGTGAGGGAGTGACTGAGAGAAAGAACAATAGAGTGACAGAGGAGAGAGGAGAGATAAAAAGAGACAGAGAAAGAAGTCTTGTGTTTGCAGTTTAAGTATTTAATGTTTGATATTGCCTATTAGGCCACCACCCTATTATCAACCAGGAGATGCTCAAATACAACCTAGTT
>NC_140180.1:103369413-103391913 GCF_963971535.1 Notolepis coatsorum
GAGAGGGAACTGCGCCCTGAGAGGGAGGTTTGCCCTGAGAGAGGGAACTGCACCCTGAGAGAGGGAACTGCGCCCTGAGAGAGGGAACTGCACCCTGAGAGAGGGAACTGCGCCCTGAGAGAGGGAACTGCACCCTGAGAGAGGGAACTGCGCCCTGAGAGAGGGAACTGCACCCTGAGAGAGGGAACTGCACCCTGAGAGGGAGGTTTGCCCTGAGAGGGAGGTTTGCCCTGAGAGGGAGGTTTGCCCTGAGAGGGAGGTCTGAAGGGTCAAAGTGGATATCAAACAGGAGGGAAGACTGTCGGGTTCTAAACTGTGGATACCAAAGGGAAGGTAAAGACGACTTTAAACTGTCATTCAGATTTTTTTTATTGCACTATTGCATCATTTTACTACCATTTTATTGCACTGCACTATTTCACTCTTTTTATTTTTGTATATTTTGAAACGGCCATAGAATCAAAACCATAACCAAGATGGCCTATTGGGATGTTAGATCCTAATGTGAAGAACTGTGTCTGCACTGCATGTGCTCATTTTGTACCTGTTTTTTTTCTGCTGTGAAGCACTTTGAGCTGCAATTCTTGTATGAAAGGTGCTATACAAATAAAGCTTTATTATTATTAGAAGTATGCACAGACAGATTCCTGAAGGGGATCAATAAAGGAATATTTTATCTTATCATATCTTGTTTTATCGTATACAGACTTGTTTGTGCACTTGTGCAGTCCCACAAGCGCTAGGTAAGGCCAAGGAAAACTCAAAGCCATTGAGATACTGAATTTATATCGCCTTTATTTATTGACAAAGAATGATTCAGGGCTGGCATTCATTTACAATTATGTCAGACTTATAGAGTAGAGTTAGGCCTATAAATAGCCTTGAGCTATAACAGAGAGAAAAATGGTTTCAACAATCCTTTTCCTATAGTATAGATTTTTTTTTTATATTTCTATACCTTAGTGCACTTCACTGAACCTCTTAAGCACCACCATATTTTCAGAAAAAACGCCTAAAATTACATACCTAAGTAAATGGAAGATTGCTCCACTTCTACAAGGACCATTTGCATGTTCTTAGTATCTAGGGACATCTATGGACCTCAGGGAATGTATTGGTATGAAACGGCTTGGTAAAGAAATTGAAATGAAGGTAAGAGTAGGTGAGAAGCAAATAACAAACAAGGATTCTGTAGTATATCTAGGCTGCATACTGGACAAACATCTTACAGGAGAGGCCATGACTAAAAAAGCCCACACTAAAATCTGCCAGAAAACGAAATTCCTAGCTAGACAAGGGAAACTACTGGACCAGGCAACACTTAAAATGCTAGCGGGCGCATTAGTACAGAGTCACTTTGACTATGCTGCCACCTCCTGGTTTAGTGGCACTCCACAGGTCCTGAAAAACAAACTTCAGACAGCTCAAAACAAATGAATGAGAGTAGTCCTTAAGCTACCTCCACGCACACACCTAGGGCCAACTTTCTTTAGGCAACTAAACTGGCTTCCGGTCAATAAAAGGGTAATTCACATCAAATTAGGTCTCACACACAAGATAGTTCAAAATACAGGTCCGAAATATCTATCTAATTATTTTAATCGATTCCGTGACAATCATTCATACTCCACTAGAAGGAGCAGTACGGATTTTATTCTGCCAAAATGTAACTCCCTAATGGGCACAAATACTTTTTTATATTCTGCAGCACTGGAGTGGAACAAGCTTCCAGTGGCCCTGAAAAACATCCAAGAGGGGGGACGTTTTAGACGTGCCACAAAGAAATGGCTAGCCAGTGAAGTATAGAATAGCCATAGGAAAGAGAGGGTAGGGAGTGTTTTTTGTATGGGGTTGCTATTATGTTTTATTCTCTGTTTTTTTTTATTATGATGATCTATGTTTTATTATGATGCTCTATGTTTTATTATGATGCTCTATGTTTTATTATGATGCTCTGTTTTAGTATGTTTTATTATGATGCTCTATGTTTTATGATGTCTGTCCATGTCCAAAATCAGGGACCACGATGGAAATAAGTGCTTGCACTTTCTCATGTTTTTATCCCTTGGATGCTGTCTTTTACTCCACAATAAAAATCAATCAATCAATCAATCAATCAATTCCCTGTGTCAGAAATAGTGTGTGTAAAAAAAAATCAACTTTGACGGTGAATAACACCATGCTAACGTTGACTAGACTTGAACTCGTTCAGCACCTTCTTGAGATCAAGTGTACAAAAAATCGATGCAAATGAATAAAGGGCAGATTATTTACAGGTTTTTTTGTAGATACAGTAGGCCTACTGAATTTCTCCTCTGTCCTATCTCACTATCCCTCTGTGTGTTGGATCAGCATGTGATGTCAGGTCTTTGGCAGCAGCAGATGAGAGGATATTAGTCTGAGAGGAGACGCATTGTTCTGCTAAAGGCCACTTGTATCACTAGCACTGATTATCATGCAGGCTCTAGAAGTCACAAGTCCCTGTTGACACAGATACACACACACACACACACACACACACACACACACACACACACACACACTCACACACACACACACACACACACACACACACACACACACACACACACACACACACACACACACACACACACACACACACACACACACACTCATGCAGGAAGGCACACATCCACACACAAACATATATGTGCACAGTGCGCACACACGCATACACACTCTCACACACAAAGGGGCACCTAGACGTCTCCCATTGCACACGTATAATGGACAAGCACATGCACAAGCGTGTACACACACACACACACACACACACGCACACACGCACGCACACACGCACACACACACACGCACACACACACACACACGCACACACGCACACACACACACACACACACACACACACACACACACACACACACACACACACACACACACACACACACACACACACACACACACACACACACACACACACACACACACACACACACACACACACACACACACACAAACACCCACACACACACACACACACACACACCCACACACACACACACACACACACACACACACAGACACACACACACACACACACACACACACACACACACACACACACACACACACACACACACACACACACACACACACACACACACACACACACACACACACCACCCTACTGAAGTGTTTATAAATGGGTTCTCTGCAGGTTCACTGCCCCTCAAGTTGGGGACAGTTTGTGTTGTCAGGCAGATTTCACACCACAGGCAAACAATCACTAAGTTAACTCCTTCACTGCTGCAGACGTCCTGACAGAAGCTCAGTTAACCCCTTCACTGCTGCAGACGTCCTGACAGAAGCTCAGTTAACCCCTTCACTGCTGCAGACGTCCTGACAGAAGCTCAGTTAACCCCTTCACTGCTGCAGACGTCCTGACAGAGGCTCAGTTAACCCCTTCACTGCTGCAGACGTCCTGACAGAAGCTCAGTTAACCCCTTCACTGCTGCAAACGTCCTGCCAGTAGCTCAATTAACCCCTTCACTGCTGCAAACGTCCTGCCAGTAGCTCAATTAACCCCTTCACTGCTGCAAACGTCCTGGCTCACGTACAGTAGCTCAGTTAACCCCTTCACTGGCTCACGTACAGTAGCTCAGTTAACCCCTTCACTGGCTCACGTACAGTAGCTCAGTTAACCCCTTCACTGCTGCAAACGTCCTGGCTCACGTACAGTAGCTCAATTAACCCCTTCACTGCTGCAAACGTCCTGGCTCACGTACAGTAGCTCAGTTAACCCCTTCACTGGCTCACGTACAGTAGCTCAGTTAACCCCTTCACTGGCTCACGTACAGTAGCTCAGTTAACCCCTTCACTGGCTCACGTACAGTAGCTCAGTTAACCCCTTCACTGCTGCAAACGTCCTGGCTCACGTACAGTAGCTCAGTTAACCCCTTCACTGGCTCACGTACAGTAGCTCAGTTAACCCCTTCACTGGCTCACGTACAGTAGCTCAGTTAACCCCTTCACTGCTGCAAACGTCCTGGCTCACGTACAGTAGCTCAATTAACCCCTTCACTGCTGCAAACGTCCTGGCTCACGTACAGTAGCTCAGTTAATCCCTTCACTGGCTCACGTACAGTAGCTCAGTTAACCCCTTCACTGGCTCACGTACAGTAGCTCAGTTAACCCCTTCACTGGCTCACGTACAGTAGCTCAGTTAACCCCTTCACTGCTGCAAACGTCCTGGCTCACGTACAGTAGCTCAGTTAACCCCTTCACTGCTGCAAACGTCCTGGCTCACCGCATACAGTAGCTCAGTTCTGTATCGTTAGTGGCTTAGCTTGGCATCGCTACTACTGCACTATCTCGCGTACGTGCACGCGTACTGAATAAACCACAAATGTACCTCTAATACCAGTATTAGTCTGACCACACCCCTCATCAGCTTACCTTCATAAGCAGGTGTGTGGTCACCTGCTCTCCTCCTTCTCGCTTTCACCACAAGGAAGAGGTGCCTCGGTAGATCCCCACACTTGACACCATGATGGAAGAAATTGGATTAGGAACAGCTTGGGAAACAAGGATACGTTGACATCATATCTTTATTTTCTCTCTCACTATTTTCGAGAAAATACGGCGATATTGTCTTCGTACTGGAGTGTCTAGAAGATGATGATCATTCTACAAACCCTCCACCGGTTTTCGTATTGGGAGCACGCCGCTGCATGCTTCTCAACTGCAGTTCCTTGCTGTGTTTGTTGGGGTGAAACCTGTCAGGCCACAGCTGAACTGTCGGACATGCCGCTGTTGTGAGGAGCGGTGCGTTCCAGGTTGGGTGAGTAGTGTTTGCTGGCGGGCTCCACTTGTCTGTTAGTGCTATGGGGGCTACTTGACAAAGTTTATGGAAACCGGCCCCAGGCTAGGGTCCTTTGTTTAGCCGTCTAGGCGACAGAAGGCCTTGGTCTGGCGACCATTATAGTTTTAACTAGTGGGCCGCGACCATTGACACTGGTGATCCCTGTGTGTTCTGGACGAGTGGATTCTCTCTGTCACCGTGTTAAGACCCCATCTTTCATGTCCAAATGAGAGTATTCCTTCACGAGGGGATATGTGCATGTAATGTGCGATAGCGGCAGATTCATGTTCAAAGTCAGCTATACAGGCCAGTTGGTACTGTGCTGATTCCGCCGGACGTGGTAATGTCACCGTTGTGAAGCGGTGTTGACGTCTTGTTTTCTCTTTTCTCTTAAAAAGTGAGGAGGGTTCAGAACGGCGGCCTGTCTGGGTGAGTGTTATGTCATTGTTTACATGTTCATAGCTTACGGTTAGCCGGTCGGTGGCCTGGCGCGGGGTAGCTTGGCTTCTCGCGCGCCGCCGGGAGCTCGCTCCTGATCGCGTGCGTCGTTAGATCAGCGTCTCGCGAGCGGAAGCAATAGCACCCGAACGGTTGGAGCAGCCGTTAGCTTGATGCTATTCTGTTGAACGTGCTTTGATTTTAACATGTTTTACACTCTTGACCACGACGTCATCCTTGACAGGGGATGTTCGTCGACCCTGCCTGAGCCTAGACGGGGATTGCGTCAACAAAGAGGACTGTAGCGACTGGTGGAGCGGCGACGCTGCCCGGATCGAACAACACAGGACGGCTGTGTTCTACGGTGGCTTGTGACTGCACTTCGCTGATCTGCGTTCCGGGTAGGTACGGGGTTGGCCAGACCTCATAACACGTCTTCTGGTTTTGCCTTGCTAAATGTATTGTGAATAACGGTGTTTTTTCCCAAAACGTGTGTTGTTGCAATACATTTGGGATACGTTGCGGGTTGTGTGTGAGCTGTTTTTGTCACTGGCAGTTAGCTTCTCCGTGCAGATCGTGATGTATTGATCTGGTTGTTGTGTGAGAAACATCATGGTGTTTATGTGTACCGTGTACTCACTACTAAGGCAACTAACCTATGAAGCTATGCTTGGTGACGAGTGAGTAAAAGAATGTTCTTTCTCAGACTGTAATGACAATGAACAGTGAGTTCACACATTAACAGGTTTTCCTGTTTTAACTGGCCGTATTGAGGGTAAAATAGGAGGATTGTGTTTCCCCCCCCGGTTCCCTGGGGACTTTATCACCTCCTATCAGACATGTTGTGCATTAATTGTGTCTTTTGTGTGGTAGGGATACGATGTAACTCTCAGCTTGATTGCTGAGGTTGTGCTAAATCTGCTGGAGAAACTTATTTCCTAAAGGGAAATTGGTTTGGTTGCTGTCATGTGTGCTTAGCAAGGCCTGTGGTCGATACTAATCAAGAATGATGTATTCTCTCATTGTGAAAAAAAACGGCGTTCCTCTGTTGAGTGTTTTTGCCATTTTTTGTAGGTGATGATGGGTTGTGTGTGTCATGTGACCTACAACTGGGTTGTACTGGCCACAGAAGCACATGTGTATGTTGGACCGGGGTTCTTAGAGCCCTCTCTATTCTGTGTTTTTCCTTAGTAAAAATCAGATAGCAGGTTAGCTTGTGCGCTGTGTGGAGCTGACTATGACTGTGTCATATTCTCTTTTTGTCGTTACGTCGTATCATGGGTGTGGGGTCGTAAAGGGGTGAACTGGTAACCTTTCCTCTCCCCATTGTTCTGTCGGTCAGGGGTACACCCCCTGTCCTTCAAGGTTCCCGTCACGTGGCGGTTCGGCACGTTACGGGGGGGGGGGGGGGGGGGGGGGGGGGAGGGAGTTCCTGGTCCCACGGCCTGGTATATTGGGCGTGTGCACCGCAGGAATTCCCCCGCCATAGAGTACGTCACCGTGCGCGTCTCTGTTGGTAGGACTTCCGTGTGCTGTTCAGGTCCATGTGATGGATCTGTTTTCAGGGGGGGTGGTCAGGGCTCCTCCTCACCAAGCGCCTACTCAGGCCTTCTGTGAGTTCGGACTCCTTCTTCCATGTGGGGAAGCCTCCATCAGAGTACAGAGCCTTCCTCCTCAGATTGTCAAAGTGAGTGGACCCTCTAGAAGGGTCCTTTTCTATTGTATGTATATTCGATTCAATTCGTTTATTGAGTGTGTATGGGTTCGGTGCCTCTTCCCCGGAGGCCCTAAAACCAGTTTTTTACATGGCTCAAGGTGCAATATATTCTTTTCAATCTGTACAGCTCGCGTGGGAAGTCTCTCTGGGGATCCCCGTCTCTTTCCTATGGGAGGGTGGTGGGATGTAAAAATGTGAAAATTTTTTACCCCGGCTGTGTAGACTGGGATACATACTGTTGATGCTTCCTTCTTTCTATTCCAGAAGTGTTGGAGTTAGGGAGTGTCAGACCCCTCTTGTCGTTCCCCTGGGCGCCTTGGGGATTCAATGACAGGTCTAAATAGCCTGTTCATTGATGGGGGTGTGTCCCGACGCACGTATAGTGCTAGCTCGCTGTAAACAGGCGATTGACTGGCACGCCTTGGTTGCTTGTGGTTGAAACAGCGTTTTTATAAAGCAACTGAGATGGGGGTTTTTCCTCTTCCGGCGACCACATCCCATGACCTGGGTGGGTTGTCGACGGATTCTCGTTCATGTCTGGGGGATGATGACGGGATGGATCTGAACATATGTAGTGGGGTCTCACGCCCTTGGGGTGGGCCACCAGGCGCGGTTCGTCCGAACGTCTGGGTGGCGCCTTCTTTTCATGTTAAGATCAACACGCATATCTGCCCTTCTCCTGGAGTAGGCATGTCGGCGTGGTTAGGGCACGGGACTGGTTCTGGTCACGCTGGTCCAGATCAGTTGAACCCGTTGTCCGCCGGGGATGCAGATCTGCTGTTCTGGTACCCTGAGGGACTTGGGCTTTTTTCAGGGGGAAAAATGCCAGGTCGGTCTGGGTGTCACAGGGTTAAGCGCTATGGAGACCCTGGTTGGGTATGTTTTTACTCAGCACTGTCGTCATGGCTTACAGCCATGCCATTCTGTACGCGCTCGATCTCGTCGGATCTCGGCCGCTACACAGGTTGGTCCTGGTTAGTACTTGGTTGGGAGACCGCCGGGGAATACCAGGTACGGTGTGCTTAGGGGCTGGTTCTCCATTATTTTTTGCTCCTCTCTCACGCATGGCGAAGAGGGGCCTGTGGGGGTGGTTTTTTGACCTCCTCTGGTGACCCTGTGCTTCCCGTACCGCCAGGCCCGGTCCGAAGTGATGTTTGCGACCCGTAGGCCTGGGTTAACCCTTTTTGGAAACTGAAACACTTGTACTGCGGTATAGCCGGTGTATACCCGCAGGTGTGTTTTGGAGTTTTTTCTTGAGGGGTTATAGGAACAACCACCGCATTGGGTAACACCGAGGTGGTTGATTCCCTGGTGTGTTGGAGCAGTGTCAACTCCCGGGTTCACCGTTTGAGGGTGCCCCTGCACGTTCATGACGTCTGCCAATCGTGTCAGCCTTCTCTGCCTCGACCCCTCTGGGTGGGGGTTGTTAAATGGAGGCTTGGTCATGCAACACCGCCAGCTTACGCTCCTTCCGCCGGGGCGGCTGTGTTCAGCTGTCCCCTCTGGCGCCTGTCTCGTCCGCAGTCTCCAGGCTAGGGTTAACAGCCTGTTGCCTGGTTTTTCCCCGGTGCGCTGCCTGCTTCCGTTGGTTAACCTTTTTGTGTGCTTACGGCCATGCTGACTGCCTATTCTGCAGGGTCAGTGTGCCAGGCGGTGTGCTATTGGGGGGACGGGGCCCGCTCGGCTTACGGCCATACCGACCTGAACACGCCCGATCTCGTCCGATCTCGGAAGCTGGGCAGGTTCTGGCCTGGTTGGTTCCGCCTGGGAATACCAGGTGCAGTAACTGAGGGGCCTTTGTCCGAATACGCTGGCGATGTGGGGGGCGGGGCACTACGTGCCCACCTGGTGGGGTCTTGATGCTGGCATCATGGACTTCTCCGGGCCCCCATTCTAGGGAGTCCAGTCCTTTTGGTGGGTCTGGGTCTTCCTTCGTGCTCCGCTGCTACGGCCTTGCCACGGGGTTGGGTTTGCCCTTGACCCCGTGATTCTGGGGGCAGTAACGAGGTTGTTCCTCCGTTCGTTCCCGGGTGGCATGCGGGTTGTGCGTGTGTGTAGTCGTGGGGTCGAGCCACGGTCTGCTCACCCTGTGCGTTGAGTTGCTTGAGTGCCTCTTCGCACGGTCGGGTCCGTCGCCCTCCCGTGACGTCCCTAATAGGGGGGCTACCCTCCATTAGGGGGGGTCGGGGGGGCTCGGCCCTCCCTGTTCTGATGGTTTTGGGGGGCTGTCAGCGGGGTGTATTTGTCAGCCAAGTGGCTCCGCTTGGCCTCCCTTGTGCAGTAGCGATGCCAAGCTAAGCCACTAACGATACAGAACGTTAGGTTATGACTATAACCAAGTTCTGTTAGTTAGGGGCGATGCTTGGCATCGGACGGCCGCTGCAGCCCTTGAACTCACCTTGTGGTGAAAGCTTGGGAAGGAGGAGAGCAGGTGACCACACACCTGCTTATGAAGGTAAGCTGATGAGGGGTGTGGTCAGACTAATACTGGTATTAGAGGTACATTTGTGGTTTATTCAGTACGCGTGCACGTACGCGAGATAGTGCAGTAGTAGCGATGCCAAGCATCGCCCCTAACTAACAGAACTTGGTTATAGTCATAACCTAACGTTAACCCCTTCACTGGCTCACGTACAGTAGCTCAGTTAACCCCTTCACTGCTGCAGACATCCTGGCTCACGTACAGTAGCTCAGTTAACCCCTTCACTGGCTCACGTACAGTAGCTCAGTTAACCCCTTCACTGGCTCATGTACAGTAGCTGAGTTAACCCCTTCACTGGCTCACATACAGTAGCTCAGTTAACCCCTTCACTGGCTCACGTACAGTAGCTCAGTTAACCCCTTCACTGGCTCACGTACAGTAGCTCAGTTAACCCCTTCACTGGCTCATGTACAGTAGCTGAGTTAACCCCTTAACTGGCTCATGTACAGTAGCTCAGTTAACCCCTTAACTGGCTCATGTACAGTAGCTCAGTTAACCCCTTCACTGGCTCATGTACAGTAGCTCAGTTAACCCCTTCACTGGCAGCCCTCCATCTTCAGTTCACGCCACAACAATGCATTGATCTATTGTTAGGTTTTAGTGAGTTTTTCCTTACCTTCGCGTGGGGTATGTCTGGGGGTGCTTGCATTCTTTCATTTATTTGCATTTATTTTTAATTTGTTGGACCTTATGGTGTTCTTGTTCTGTTCTTGACTTATTGTTGTGTTTCTTCTTGACCTGTTTAAAGAAGACGTGTACAGCCCATGGGGACATTAACGTGTGTTGTCGGGCCTTACAAATAAATTTGATCTCATTTGATTTGATTATGTCATCACAGGCTGTCGGGTCTGAGCCGCCCTGAAAGAAACAATACATTATAGTCTATCTATAGTAGGACTACTGCTCACTAACTATTAAAGAAACAATCAATTATATTATATATTAGTAGGACTACTGATCACTAACTATTAAAGAAACAATACATTATAGTCTATCTATAGTAGGACTAACTGGTCAGTCACTAATGATTAAAGAAACAATACATTATAGTCTATCTATAGTAGGACTACTGCTCACTAACTATTAAAGAAACAATCAATTATATTATATATTAGTAGGACTACTGATCACTAACTATTAAAGAAACAATACATTATAGTCTATCTATAGTAGGACTAACTGGTCAGTCACTAATGATTAAAGAAACAATACATTATAGTCTATCTATAGTAGGACTACTCATCACTAACTTGACTTGACTTACTTGACTTAATCCTCTTTACCCCATTGGGGGGCATAGGGCATCCACCAGCGCTCTCCATCTCACTCTCTTCTGGGCCAGGGCCTTTGCTTCTTGCCAGCTCACTCCGATGTTCTTTAGCTGGACCGCTGGAGGGAACACTTCCAGGAACTCCTAAATAGACCTCCCCCAGAAATAACACCAGAGATCAGCATCAGAAGCCTTGAAGATCAACTGTGGGAGGATATCTAAGGATGAAATAACCAGAGCCATCAAAAAGATAAAGGCTGGGAAAGCACCAGGAGTTGACAACATACCCCCTGATATTCTGAAAGCTGATCCCAAAGCGACCACAGAGGTTCTATACCACCTCCTCAACAAGATCTGGGATACAGAGGTAATACCAATAGAATGGAAAACGGGCTTAATGGTCACCATTCCAAAAAGAGGAAACCTCAGTGAATGCAACAACGGGAGAGGCATAATGCTCCTGTCCGTCCCTAGCAAGGTTCTTTGCAGGATTATCTTAGATAGGATACAAGCAGCCTTAGACGGTCAGTTGAGGAAAGAGCAAGCAGGTTTTAGTAAGG
The DNA here is from genome assembly GCF_963971535.1 of Notolepis coatsorum. Classification (NCBI taxonomy): domain Eukaryota; kingdom Metazoa; phylum Chordata; class Actinopteri; order Aulopiformes; family Paralepididae; genus Notolepis; species Notolepis coatsorum. The sequence continues at coordinate 103,380,721 of NC_140180.1, forward strand.
ATACGTCATGCACAGACCATATTGCTACTTTAAGAATTATTATTGAGCAGTGTGTTGAGTGGCAAAACTCCCTGTCCATGAATTGTGTAGACTTTGAAAAAGCCTTTGACAGCCTAGATAGGGAAGTGCTTTGGAAACTCCTAGGTCACTATGGCCTACCTTCTAAGATCATCAACCTAATAAAGAACATGTACCAGGATTTCAATGGCCGGGGGATCTGCAAGGGCAAACTGTCAGACACCTTTGCCATCACAACAGGGGTGCGGCAGGGTTGTCTTCTTTCTCCTTTGATTTTCCTCATTGCCATTGACTGGATCATGAGAAGAACAACTGAAAATCAACGGACAGGAATCCAGTGGACCTTGTTTACCCAGCTCGAGGACCTGGATTTCGCAGACGACCTTCCACTAGTCTCTGAAAACCACACACACATGCAACAGAAGACAGATTACAGACTAACAGTGACCAGCTTGGACTCAAGATCAACACCGGAAAAACCAAGACCATGAGGTTAAATCCGAAAACACATGATCCAATTACACTGAGGGGAGAGGCCATAGAGGGTGTGGAGCACTTCACCTACCTAGGGAGTAACATCAGCAGGGATGGAGGAGCAGACAGGGACATAGAGACATGCATCAGCAAAGCACAGGTAGCATTCAGGATACTCAGGCCAATCTGGTTGTCCAATCAACTCTCTAACAACACCAAGCTACAGATCTTCAATACCAATGTGAAGACTGTCCTGCTCTACGGCTCTGAGACGTGGAAGACTACCGAGGGCCTCACAACCAAGATCCAGGTGTTTGTCAACAAATGCCTGCGCTACATCCTCAAGCTGTGGTGGCCCATCAAAACCACAAACGAAGAGCTGTGGAGGATAACCAACCAGGACATCATAGCTACTACCATCAAAAGGAGAAAGTGGAACTGGATAGGGCATACCCTTAGGAAGGACTCAAACAACATCAATAGACAGGCCTTGGACTACAACCCGCAGGGGAAGAGGAAAGCCGGTAGGCCAAGAAACACCTGGGCCCTCATTTATCAAATTTTCTTAGAAAGTATTCTACTTCCGTTCGTAAGCACAGAATTTCGAATGTGTGCACGCACAAAAAAAATGGGATTTATCACACGTGCGTACACAGGTCCTATGTCTTGATAAATATCACCTTGCTCCTAAGCTGGAGCTTGTGCACTGTTTTAAGTATTTGCATACCAGAACCGCCCCGATTAACCATATACGGTAATGGAACACCCCCATGAAATGTGGAAAAGTGGACTAACCCGAGCGAACTCTGAGAGACTTCACTGAGAGCGAGATTGATCACCGAGGTCCAACCAACAAATTGAACGTATACAGCATTTCCCGTTGTGAACAATCTTATTTGGAAACATGACACACAGAATAATAGTATTTAGTGTTTTATTTTAAACAATATTTAATCGTATGATTATAGATATTTTTAGAGAATAAATAAATCCAATGAAGTTGCCAAGTTCACAGACAACTCTGCTGAGGAGGGAGCGTGCAGACTGCCGACTATCTTCGGTGCGCCGGGAGCCAAGGATGTTGACTGACCCAGTCCTGCTACAGAACCAGCAAATTGACAGAAATAAATGACAAGCTGACCCGACATTAAGCACTGTAATGACTTTATTAAATTTCAGCACTCCAACTCTGCGCTCTACAATGCCTATTATGTGCGCTCGTCATGAGCCAGTGGTTCTGGTCAGAGTCATTATGGCTTCAGTGGATAACCCTGATCTGCATTTAAGTGATGTTTTAGATACCCCAGTAATAACATTACAATTGAATTAAATACAATTAGGCCTGAATGAGACTCCGGCCACCGGCACATTATCAGCCAAAATGCGCATCGCAGATTATCTGTACATTGACCGAGTGCAATCCCATTCACATTACTGGATTTGTTTATTGATGGAGCAAACTCTGAGAGATTGTTCACAGAGGCGCTGCCGAACCAAGATATAATATGATGTGTATAATATAATGTGTGTAGAGGCATATGATACAATCTATTTTGTTGTTGGTATTAGGTAGCCTATATGAATTACATATAATAGCAGCCAGCCTACATTATGCAACAGTAACTTGCGCATATATAATAACACACAGCCCTGTGAAGCCTGCATACAGTAAACTAACTTGATCATTAATCTAGCTGTTGTTTCTTTACGCTTATGAAAACATTAAATACTATGTATAGGCTATTTAGGCCGTCGCTTTAGCCTATATTCTCAAATTGCATTTAATGGCTATCCGAGTCCTCGATATCCTCGCGGACGGACCAGTATACCTTTATATCATATCATATTCATATTCATATCATAGTTTACTCTATCAGCATACCAGCATGTAATACGTTCTTTGTTAGAACTCAACTCGTTATTATTTTGCGCATAGATTGCAGAAATACGGGAACGTTTTGATTTAGGCTTTGACATTGTAAAACTAAATAAGTGAAATTCTGTAAGCAGAATACAAGTCATGATATCACCCACACGATATATCAAGTTCAAGTTCAAGTTCTTTAATAGTTGTCATACAGAAGTACAGAATACTTTCATACAAAATGCTTCTTACTGTTACGCTCCAGAGACTGTGCTAGACAAGATAGTATCAAATAACAATAACATAATATAGCATGAATTTAGAAGAAGAATGAGGTCACAGTTGTTCGGTATAGACATATGTACAATGTTCTGAGTTACCATATAATATACAATACACAATACTATGCAGTGTACTAATGTACAGTACTATCTAGTGCAAAGCAGAAGTGGGATGAGGTACAATTTTAGGTACAATTTACAGTAAGGTGTACGAGTTGTAGTGCAATCCTTCATCCATAAATATAAAGTGTGGGGAGTGGGTGCTACAGTGTGTTTGTTTAAAGTGGGTGTGTGCTATAAAGTGTGTGTAGTGGGTGCTACAGTGTGTTTGTTTAAAGTGAGTGTGTGCGTGTGGATGTGTGTGCTATGTGTGTTTGGTGGTTGTTGTTGTGTAGTGTTCATTCATTGTTCGTTTAGCAGCCTGATGGCCTGGGGATAGAAGCTACTTCTGAGTCTTTCTGTGCTCGCCTTGAGACTCCTGTGTCGCTTGCCTGACGGCAGCAGTTCAAAGAGGCAGTTGTTCGGGTGGCTCGAGTCCTTAATAATTCTCTTAGCCTTCCCCTTGCAACGCTTGTTGTAAATGTTCTGGAGAGTGGGGAGCCCCCCTCCAATTGTGCGTTCGGCTGAACGTGTCACTCTTTGTAGTCTGCTTTGGTCTTTTGCAGTGCTATTCCCAAACCAGGAGGTGATGTTGCCGGTCAAGATGCTCTCTATTGTACATGAGTAGAAGTTCTTAAGGATCTTCTGGCTGACTTGGAACTTCCTTAGGCGCCTGAGGAAGTAGAGGCGTTGTCGTGCCTTCTTCACCACACTGTTAATGTGTATGGTCCATTTCAAGTCCTCGGATATGTGGGCTCCGAGGTACTTGAAGCTGTTGACTCTCTCAACCGGTGCCCCGTCGATGCTGAGGGGGCTGTAGTCCTTGACCCCCGACCTCCTGAAGTCCACAATCATCTCTTTTGTTTTGCTGACGTTCAGGGAGAGGCTGTTTTCCTGGCACCATCCCGCCAGGACCTTGACCTCTTCCAGGTAGGCCCTCTCGTCGTTGGCAGAGATCAGGCCCACCACCACTGTGTCGTCAGCAAATTTGACGATTGTATTGCTACTCCGCTGAGCCACACAGTCGTGTGTGTACAGGGAGTAGAGGAGGGGACTCAGAACACAGCCCTGGGGGGCCCCTATGTTGAGGGTGATGGATGAGGAGGTGCAGTTGCCTGCTCTCACCACCTGGGGTCTGCCAGTCAGGAAGTCCAAGACCCACTGGCAGAGGTCATAGCCCAAGCCCAGGTCCCTGAGCTTGGCTATGAGTATGGAGGGGACTATGGTATTGAATGCCGAGCTGTAGTCGATGAATAGCATTCTCACATAGTTCCCCTGCCTCTTGTCCAGGTGTGATGCTGCTGTGTGCAGCACATGGGATATGGCGTCCTCCGTGGACCTGTTGGGGCGGTATGCAAATTGCAGGGGGTCCATGTTGATGGGGAGGGAGGAGCAGATGTAGCCCTTTACTAGCTTCTCAAAGCACTTCATGGCTATGGAGGTGAGAGCTACAGGGCGGTAGTCGTTGAGGCAAGCAGGCTTGGATTTTTTGGGTACAGGGATAATAGTGGACTTCTTCAGGCAGGTGGGGATGACAGCCTGTTCTAAGGACAGGTTAAATATGTCAGTGAATACTGGGGCCAGTTGGTCGGCACAGACTTTTAGGACGCGGCCGGGGATGCCGTCCGGACCTGCTGCCTTCCTGATATTCACTTTTTTAAAGGTCCGCCTCACCTCATGCTCTGTTACCCTGAACACTGCGCCTCCATCAGCAGCCGACCCCCCCCCCCCCATTGCCGAGGCTTGTGAGCTGGTGTTGTTATTACCAGCATCAAACCTCGCATAGAAGGTATTGAGGTCGTTTGCTAAGGAGATGTCATTGTTCAGTTTGAGGGAGGCGCCTTTGTAGTCTGTCATCGTTTTGAGCCCCTGCCACATAGCTCTAGAGTCAGCTTGTTCAAACTGGAGTTCAATTTTATCCCTGTAGCGCCGTTTGGCCTCTGACACTGTCCTCCTTACGTTGTGTTGCGCCACCTTGTGGTCATTCATGTTGCCTGCCACTAGGCCGTCATTGTATGCTTTGGTGCGCTCTCTCAGAGCTTCACGGACGGATTTGTCTACCCAGGGTTTTTGATTTGGGTAAACTTTCATTTTGGTAGTGGGGATTGTTTCTTTCACCCTAGTACAGACATAGTCCAGCACTGTCTCCGTGTAGGCATTAATGTTATCTGTGTCGCGGAATACAATCCAGTCTGTGTTGTGGAACACTGACCGGATCGTGTCCTCTGACGTCACATCCCATTTCTGCACCTCTCGCGAGACTACGGGAGTACTTTTAATTCTTTGTCTGTACTTTGGTGTAAGGAAAATGGATGCGTGATCTGACTTGCCAAAGCCACTATCAGAATGAGCCTTGTAGCCACCTTTAAATTGCGTGTAACAGTGATCTAGGATGTTACCGCCTCTGGTGTTGCAAGTCACATGCTGGTAGAAATCAGGCAATACCTTTCTCAGATTGGCGCTATTGAAATCTCCCAGTACCAAAATGGCGGCGTTAACGTTCGTCGCTTGTATATTATTTACCTCGTCGTGGAGTCTGGAGAGCGCGGCGTTGTTGTTGGCTTGCGGTGGAATATACACTCCGACCAGGACGATCGCCGTTAACTCCCTCGGGAGGAAGAAAGGACGACACTTGATGGTTATATATTCCAGTTCTGGGGAGCAGTAGTTGGATAATTCCTTCACATTCGTTGGATCACTCCAATTTTTGTTAAACATGAAGGCAATACCTCCACCACGTTGTTTACCGGACTCTGATTGTGTCCGATCCTTCCTATGGATAAAGAAATGATCCGTTGGTTGAATCGCGTGATCTGGAACCTCCGGTGTTAGCCAAGTTTCGGTGAAGCAAAGGACATTGCAGTCCCTAACGTCTCTTTGATATTGAATCCTTGCTCGGATGTCATCCAGTTTATTGTCTATTGATTGTACATTGGCTAGCAATATACTGGGAAGTGGTGTACGGTGTCGTCTGGATCTCAGCCTGTTTCGGATCCCAGACCTTTTTCCTCGACGTCTTTTCCTGGGGTCTAGGAACAAAGGATCCGGTCCTAGTCTCCGGAGGATTTCTTCCGGCCATTGATGTGGTTCGGAAAGTTGATCCAGCGAGTAATCCAGTTGGTAAATTTCCCGTAATCCAATGTCAATGATTGACTGACGGTCATACACATATAATGCACCAACAGTTGGTGCAAATAAAACTCCTAATACTATAAAAATTAACAAAATAGAGCACAGTCTCGTCGGAGCGATCAGAAAGGCAGCCATCACAGCAGCGCCAAGTCCAGAGCATGTATGCTTTTCATTAATTTAAGAGACATTTATTGCAAGGGTTTTGTATACACATACACTCTGTTCTTGTTGCAATGCGTTTTTTATTCTTTCTTATAGGAAGGGGGAAGAACACTATATCGTGGGTGTTCATATGACTTGTATTCTGCTTACAGCTTCGGGGTTCCACTTATTACGTTTAACAATGGCAAAGCCTTTTAAATATAATCAAAACGTTCCCATATGTCTGCAATATATGCGCAAAATAATAACGAGTTGAGTTACGCGGAGCGCAGTCAGTGCTTATTTCCGCGTTGTAAAAATATTCTACCACCGGCGCCAGCTACGCATGGTCCGACCTGTGCTTACTGTAAATATACGCACAAAGTCAAGCACAAGTTCAAATTGATAAATCCCACACTTTGCTTAGAAATGATCGTACGCACGGGTTACGCACATATCTGTGCGTACGCCACGTTGATAAATGAGGGCCCTGGAGACATTCCACACTCCAAGACCTAAAGAACATCAGATTAGTAGGACTACTGATCACTAACTATTAAAGAAACAATAAAGGATGTTCTATCCATATATAGGCCTAGGAATACTGTAGCTACCAGGCAACAATGCTAACGTCACTCAAGGTTTCAGATGTTTATACTGTATAGCTGTGGAATTGTATCTGGTTTATAACCCCCCCCCCCCCATCTCTCTATCTCTCTCTCTCTCTCTCTCTCTCTCTCTCTCTCTCTCTCTCTCTCTCTCTCTCTCTCTCTCTCTCTCTCTCTCTCTCTCTCTCTCTCTCTCTCTCTCTCTCTCTCTCTCTCTCTCTCTCACACTCTATTGCTCACTCACTCACTGTAACTGTCTCTTTCCAATGTATGCTATCTAATAAAGGAGAGCGGCCATATAAGTAATCTTCATGAAGGTGGGCTGTGTGGCTTTGACATTTTAAAATCAGAATAATGGTAAAATGCAGGGACCATTTTTTATTTATCCTTTATTTATCCAGGAATGTCCCATTGAGATACAAGATATCTTCTTCCAGGGAGTCCTGACCAACACAGCACACAACAAGTTTCAACATAAAACAGGGCATTAAACAAAAAACATACAATTCAAATATAAATACAGAGGGTCATTTGTGCAGTGGCAAGGAGCATAATCACATCAACAATAGCATCAGGTAAAACAGTTACATGTTTCATAAAGGGCTAATCGTAGCATACCTTTAAAAGCATTCACAGTAGGAAGTGCCTGTAGACAAAGTTTCACTTGCAGCGTATTCCATAAAAAGGGAGCATAGTGGGAGAATGCAGCTTTACCAAGCTCTGACTGCATCAAAGGAACATTTAACAGCATCCCATTTGCTGCTCGTCTGGTATTAAAAAAGCAAGTATAAAAGGACAGAAGTCTGGAGATATATAAGGGCAGCTTACCTAGCAATGACTTAAGGATAAAAATCAACATGTGTGATTGTCTTCTTTGGTACAGAGAGGACCATCCTAATGACTGATACAAAGTGCAGTGGTGGGTGCGAGAGCCTGCACCTGTTACAAAACGTATGGCAGTATGGTACGCAGAATCCAGCTTTTTAAGCAGGGAGGAAGGAGCATGCATATAGATTACATCGCCATAGTCTAATACAGGCAGAAAGGAACTCTGCACAATTCTCTTCCTGGCTTCAGACGGGAAACATTTCTTTAACCGGAAGAAAAAGCCCAGTTTAGGTCTAAGTTTTCTCAGTAGGTTCCCAATATGAACATCAAAGGCCATCTTTTCATCAATCCATATGCCCAGATATTTATAGGATGCTACTTTGTCAAGGCATGTCCCTTCCAGTGTCAGAATCGGGGGGACAGCTGTATTAGCTCGAGAGCGAGAGAAGGTCATGTACTTGGTCTTTTTTGCATTAAGGACCAGTCTTAGCCTTAGCAAGGAGTGTTGTAGTGTATTAAAAGCATCCTGTAGAAGCTCTATGGCCTGAGTTAAAGAGGAAGCCACTGTGTAAACAACTGTATCATCGGCGTATAAATGAAAACGTGCTGGGTTTATCCCATTTCCTAGTTCATTTATAAAGATGGAAAATAAGACAGGGGCCAAAATAGAACCTTGTGGAACACCTTTGTTTACAGTAAGAGCAGCTGAGGTATAATCTTCTACTGAAACACACTGAGTTCTTTCAGATAGATAGTTTTTAAACCAGCTCAAAGCCATTTTACCAAGACCTATGCAGCCAAGCCTTTGCAGTAGCAATGCATGATCCACAGAATCAAAAGCTTTAGACAGATCAACAAACAATGCTGCACAGTGTTTTTTCTTGTCCAGTGCTTCAATTATGTCATTTGAGACTAGCATAGTTGCTGAAGTAGTACTATGGCCTGATCTGAAGCCTGACTGAGACTCGTTAAGAATATTATGGTCAGTTAGAAACTTTTTCAGTTGTTCGTTTACAAGAGATTCAAAGACTTTGGCCATTACAGACAGTCTGGAAATAGGGCGATAATTATTTAGGTCAGAGGGGTCTCCGCCCTTTAACAAGGGGAGAACCATGGCCGACTTCCATGAGCTAGGTAATTCACCAGCACAAAGACTGAGATTCAAAATAGAGGTTATGGGTTCTGCAATCAGACCTGCAGCAACTTTGAAGAAGAACGGCTCTATCTTGTCTGGGCCTGAAGATTTCTTTACATCTAGGCTCATTAAAGCTTTGTGAACCTGAGAAGTCAAGATGGGGGCAAAGGTGAACAGTTGATCAGGGTCAAGTGGCGGAGGACCTGGCTCTCCTTCTGCAGCGATCATCCCTGAGTTGCTAGAATCAAAGATTGAGCCAGCAGAAATAAAATGATTATTAAAGCTGTCTGCAATATCCATTTTGCCCTTGATTTCACTCTGATTTACCCTTAAGAGATCAGGAAGGCTGTTTGGAGTGATAGAACCTGAGGAGGATTTAACAAGTTTCCAAAACTTTGCAGGGTTATTCAAATTGTCATGAATTGCATTAAGATAGTAGGCACATTTAGAGTCACAAAGGCATACTGGGTCACAAAGGCAGAATAACTTTTAAAAGCGACAACACCTGCATGGAAACCATTTGAAAGGGAGAGAGGTTTATAAGGTGAGAGAGATGAGAGACTGAATATTGACATTCACTCAAAGGACTCATCTACCTTTACTTGCACATGATGTCCCAGCCACCAGAATGTCGCCATTTTGTGGCAGCCATTTTTAAACATTAAATAGCTCAGATATATGAAGACATGTATAGGTCAGCAGAGAAGGGGTTAAACCTCTAAACTTTTGTTGGTTCAAGGTGTTTTTATTTAGTTTTCCGTTACATATTAAAAACATATTAAACATTCATATTCCTATTCCCCACCATCCCATTTCCTACTCCAATAGAGTCCCCAGTCCCCACCCCTTTGCACCAAATGATTCACATTTAAATATATGTTATTCAAAATAAAATAAAAGGAAAAGCTAGTCATATTAAGGTGAAATAATACTATATAATAATACTTTTGTATTTAAGGAATATCCTGCCTAGGGTATGCATGTATAGAAATGTTGATTAATGTGTTTCTGCCCATAAATAAACTGAAACTGAAAGCAGGACAATAAAAAATGTAAGGCATTTTAGTCTCTTGTCCCAGAACCTAGACTGATAAAAGTATATTGTTATTCTTTAAAAAAATAAATGTATCCACTTTATGTTATGCCAATTCCCCCCCTCCCCTTCCTGGTTGTTGCTCACACTGGTCGGTCTAGGGAGTCCTGAAGTCTATCAGATGCTTCCTCCGTCACATAGGAGACAGCCAGCAACCTCTTTTCACCTGCCAGCGCGGACTCTCATTGGTGAGGTGTAACGTGTGGGAGGTCACACTACCCTCACCATCCCCCTCCCTCGCGGTGCAAGCGCCCTGACCGACCTGTAGGAGTCGCTGTTTACAACGACCAGAATACCACCCCACCGGCTTCCCTCCCGCTGACTCTGCCAATTGAGCCGGAAGCAACGCTGACAGCCGGATTCGTCTCTTGTGTTGGTGACGAGCGCTTAGACCGCTGCGCCACCCAGCCGCCTGTTATTCTTGTTGTTGTGACCAAACACAAGTCAGGTTGTGACTCATTTTGGATCCCGACCTGCACTTTAAAGCAAAAAGGTTAGTAGAACAATACAAAGGCTAATATGTTTTATTCTGAAATATCACAAACGTAGGAAACTTGATTATATGGGGAATGATTCGATTTAATTTGAAATGAGTAGAGAGGGGCAGTGTTTGGAGAGACCACTTTCATGGACCCAACTCATAACTCCAGCAAGTCCAGGAAGTCATTTCTCAGTGGTTAGAGAGACGTAATTATCAACGGTGCAATGCACCCGGGCCCGAGTCTGTCGGGGGCCCAGAGTTACTATTGTAGCCTTCAAAGTAACCATTCAACTAATTGTAATAGTATTATTTCCATCTTCTGACCGTGTGTATTATATATATACCATCTTCTAACCTTGTGTATTATAGCTATATATGCCATCTTCTAACATTGTGTATTATAGCTATATATACCATCTTCTGACATTGTGTATTATAACTATATATACCATCTTCTGACATTGTGTATTATAACTATATATACCATCTTCTGACATTGTGTATTATAACTATATATATACCATCTTCTGACCGTGTGTTTTGAGTAATATTCCCATGTATATGTTCCAAAACTGCATGTTTTATTAAAGATAAATGTAATTTCTACCCACCACATATTTAATTTGGTTACTTTCTTCTTAAAGGTTAAGAAGGAAGAAGGCTTGCTGGGAAATATGCTAATGTGAACAATGACCTCACTTCCTGTAATTTGTGATAACTTACATGTACGTGGTGGACTTAAATTGTTCCCAACCTTTAAGCAAGAAGCAAGTGGTCTTGAGCAAATGAGCGATACGTTAATAGCATAATGTTTAGCGAGCTCAAACTAAAAAGCATTGCTCAAAAGTGGAAGGAAAAAAGAGAACAAGATGAGCGTTCTGCTAAACTGACAAAATTAGATGCTGCTTCGTCGAATGCTACCAATGTTGACATGCAGCTGGAGGCTAGCGTTAACTCAGCAATGCCATCTAGCTCCATGAGTTTAGAGAGCAGCATAGGACAAGAAAGACTCAGTGGACTAGATTGGCTGTACTGGATT
>NC_140180.1:103395942-103415942 GCF_963971535.1 Notolepis coatsorum
GCTCCACCTGTACATCACACAGCCTGCTCCACCTGTACATCACACAGCCTGCTCCACCTGTACATCACACAGCCCGCTCCACCTGTACATCACACAGCCCGCCTCCACCTGTACATCACACAGCCTGCTCCACCTGTACATCACACAGCCTGCTCCACCTGTACATCACACAGCCTGCTCCACCTGTACATCACACAGCCTGCTCCACCTGTACATCACACAGCCTGCTCCACCTGTACATCACACAGCCCTGCTCCACCTGTACATCACACAGCCAGCTCCACCTGTACATCACACAGCTGCTCCACCTGTACATCACACAGCCAGCTCCACCTGTACATCACACAGCCTGCTCCACCTGTACATCACACAGCCAGCTCCACCTGTACATCACACAGACTGCTCCACCTGTACATCACACAGCCTGCTCCACCTGTACATCACACAGCCTGCTCCACCTGTACATCACACAGCCTGCTCTGCTCCACCTGTACATCACACAGCCTGCTCCACCTGTACATCACACAGCCCGCTCCACCTGTACATCACACAGCCAGCTCCACCTGTACATCACACACCCTGCTCCACCTGTACATCACACAGCCTGCTCCACCTGTACATCACACAGCCTGCTCCACCTGTACATCACACAGCCTGCGAAACAGCTCTGCCACCAAGTGCCTAATATTATAACTGTGACAGTTCACTGACCTCTACGACCAAATTACCATACATGTGGTGATGACTTAGAATTGCTTGTACACACATAGTGTCACACTTCTCTGCGTCCAGATGCGGCCGGTGGTACTCTGAGTCTCTCCCTTTCCTCGGGGGAACAGGTGCTTCCTCTGGATCGGAGATCCTGGCCGGTACCGACGTGGCATTGGAACGCTCTCCCTGTGCCTCTGGTCGTTATTCATTGAAGTTGACGTCCCGGCAGAGAGCAAAATGTCTGCTGTGTTCCCTAAACTCATCACAGCTAGAGGGATGCCCCCCCCCCCGCGCCCCCCATCACTCTCCATTGATCTGTATCTAGCCAAGGCTGGTAGAGAAGCCACTGATGCCCCCTACTGTCAGTATAAACAGGTAGAACGCTGCCCCCTATTGTTTGTATAAAGAAAGAAAGAAAGAAAGAGATAAACTGAAAATAATCGCTCTAAATTCACGGAATTCAGAAGATTGGTTAGCATATCGCTCTTTAAGAAATAAAGTGACCAAATTAAATAAACTGGAAAAAAAGGCTATACTACCAATCCAGAATTGAAGAAACAAAACATGATGGTAAAAAACTCTGGAGTACTCTGAATCAAATCATGGGTAGAGGCAAAATGGGTAAAATGCCATCATTTATTGAATCAGGGGATGGTTTCATCACTAAGCCCTTGGATATTGCAAATTATTTCAATAACTATTTCACAAATAAAGTAAATACTATAAGAGACAACATGCCACATGTAAATGGTAACTTATCAGATTCAATCATAAAAAGGCAGATCATGAAGGACAAAGAATGTGAATTTGAATTTTTGGTCAAATCTTTCAGAAATTGAAAAGCTATTGTCTGAATTAAAATGTGACAAACCCTCTGGTCACAACAATCTGGACAGTAGACTTGCGAAGCTATCAGCTGGAAGTATTGCTGGTCCGATATGTCATATATTCAATTTGAGTCTTAAGGAAGGAATTTATCCGCAAATATGGAAGGTAGCTAAGGTCACTCCTCTACCAAAAAATAGAAAAGAATCATTCACTGGACCAAATAGTAGGCCAATCAGTATTTTACCTGTTTTAGGTATACTTATGGAAAGAATTGCATTCAAACAAATTCAAAATTACTTCTCCCTTAATAACATAAATTCATATTTTCAACATGCTTACTAACCTGGCTATTCAACATGCACAGCACTTACACAATTGGCTGATGATTGGCTAAAGAAATATTGACTGTAAATTATTAGTTGGTACAGTACTGTTAGATTTTAGGCAGCTTTTGATCTCATTGATCATGAACTGCTGCTTACAAAACTAGCTGATTATGGTTTCAAACACTCCGCTACTAACTGGATGAAAAGTTATTTATTAATGAGACAACAATGTGTCCTGTTTAATGGAACTTTATCAAGCGTTAACACGCTACAATGTGGCATTCCTCAAGGAAGTTGCCTTGGACCATTATTATATTCAATATTTGTAAATGATATGCCACATAGTTTAAGAAATGCAAGCAGTTCCATTCATGCAGATGACACTACAATATATGCTTCGGCAAGCAATGCCAAAGACCTCAGCAGTCTTCTTCAAAGTGAGTTAATGCAGATTTCTGAATGGGTCACGGTAAATAAGCTGAAACTAAATGCATCCAAAACAAAATGTTTAATTATTTGTTCAAAGCATGCTCAGAGAGAGAATCACAGATTAAATATTTCTTTGCAGGGTGCAGATATTGAGCAAGTTAAGGAGGCCAGATTGCTTATAAGTTATAATAGATGAAACACTCTCTTGGTCAACTCACATTAACAATATTGTAACAAAAATTAGCAGAAGTATTTCAATTATTAGACGGAATTCCGATTTTTTAACTGACACAGCTACCAAGCACAATCACTAGTTTTGTCACATCTGGACTACTGTCCAGCAATCTGGTCAAATGCATCCAAACAAGACTTAAATAAAATACAGCTTACTCAAAATAGAGCTGCAAGACTTGCATTGCATAGCTCAATTAGAAACAGTGTTGAAAAAATGCACAAGGAACTGTCATGGATGAGAGTCAATGAGAGACTAGTGTGTAGTCTTATTTTGTTTATGAGAAATATTTATACTTTATATAAACCTGTGTGCCTCTTTTTGCAGCTGGTGCTTATTAGTGATGGTCATGGCTATGACACTAGACAAGCCTTGAGGGGTCGGTTCGCCCTGCCAAGACCCAGAACTGAAGCCTTAAAGAAAACTGTAATGTACAGGGCAATGTTTCAAGTTCAAGTTTCTTTAATAGTTGTCATACAGAAGTACAGAATACTTTTATACAAAATGCTTCTTACTGTTACGCTCCAGAGAATGTGCTAGACAAGATAAGTATGAAATAAAATAGTATAGCATGTAAATTAGAAGTAAAAAAGAGGTCACAGTGTTCAGTATAGACATATGTACAATGTTCGATGCAGAATAGAAGTAACTGAGTTACCATATAATATACAATATACTATGCAGTGTACTAATATACAATACTATATAATGCAAAGTAGAAATGGGATGAGGTACAATTTAGGTTCAATTTACAGTAAGGTGTACGAGTTGTAGTGCAAATCCTTTATCAATAAATATAAAGTGTGTTTAGGTGATCTAAAGTGTGGAGAGTGGGTGCTGCAGTGTGTTGTTTGTTTAAAGTGAGTGTGTGCGTGTGGATGTGTGTGCTGTGTGCATTTGATGGTTGTTGTATAGTGTTTATTTAACGTCTCTCTGGAATTGAATCCTTGCTCGGATGTCGTTTAGTTTATTGTCTAGTGATTGTACATTGGCTAGCAATATACTGGGTAGTGGCGTCCTGTGCCGTCTGGTTCTCAATCTATTACGGACTCCAATGTCCTACTGGAATAGACTTCCACAATATTTGGTTTCAATTACCAGTAAGGTGGGATTCAAGAGGAGACTACGAGTGGCTGTAAGGCAGAAAGAGATTGATTTTGGTTGGGTTTAATCTGTGTCTAATGAATGGGTTCCTATGTTGGGTTATGTGTTGATTTGGAATGTCTTTGCCTAGTGGTTATGAGGAGTATTAGAGTATGAGTGTATGGAATGTTGTGCTGTTTTTGAGCACGTTTTAGTTTTCTCTGAGATGTCTTCGTTTGTTGTTTTATTGATATTTGTTGTTTTATTGATATTTGTTATTGTTCTATATTAGAAAATTTGGCATACATAGTCGTTTGTATGTCTGATTTTGATTGGTTTAATGTTCTATAATTGTTAGTATATTTGATTGGTGTTTTATTGATATTTGTTTTGTTTTTATGTTGTTTTATTGAGTATTCTTGTTAAATTTGATATGTTTGGATCCAGACCCCAGGAAGAATAGTCGCTGCTGAGGCAGTGACTAATGGGGATCTGAAATAAAGAAATAAAGAAATAAAGTATAAACAGGTAGAGAGTGCCCCCTACTGTTAGTATAAACAGGTAGAGGGCTGCCCCCTACTATCAGTATAAACAGGTAGAGAGTGCCCCCTACTGTCAGTATAAACAGGTAGAGAGTGCCCCCTACTGTCAGTATAAACAGAGTGCCCCCTACTGTTAGTCCACACAGGTAGAGCGCTGCCCCCTACTGTTAGTACACACATGTAGAGCACTGCCCCCTACTGTCAGTATAAACAGGTAGAGGGCTGCCCCCTACTGTTAGTACACACAGGTAGAGCACTGCCCCCTACTGTCAGTATAAACAGGTAGAGAGTGCCCCCTACTGTCAGTATAAACAGGTAGAGAGTGCCCCCTACTGTTAGTACACACAGGTAGAGAGTGCCCCCTACTGTTAGTACACACAGGTAGAGAGTGCCCCCTACTGTTAGTACACACAGGTAGAGAGTGCCCCCTACTCTTAGTATAAACAGGTAGAGAGTGCCCCCTACTGTTAGTACACACAGGTAGAGTGCTGCCCCCTACTGTTAGTACACACATGTAGAGCGCTGCCCCCTACTGTTAGTACACACAGGTAGAGCGCTGCCCCCTACTGTTAGTACACACATGTAGAGCGCTTCCCCCTACTGTTAGTACACACATGTAGAGCGCTTCCCCCTACTGTTAGTACACACAGGTAGAACGCTGCCCCCTACTGTTAGTACACACAGGTAGAGCGCTGCCCCCTACTGTTAGTACACACAGGTAGAGGGCTGCCCCCTACTGTTAGTACACACAGGTAGAACGCTGCCCCCTACTGTTAGTACACACATGTAGAGGGTCTTATGAAGCAGCAGAAAGAGGGTGTGCCAAGGTTGGACAAAACTCATCTGGTCTCTCTCCTCTGCCCTGATTCCATCTGGCGCCCAGACAAGAAAGCACCTAAGCAAGTTCTCCAACATCAATTATGTGACCTGGCAGAAACGTTCTCCTCTGAGCATCAGAGCGCAGCTGCTGCAAGCAGCATGGCTATTTTCTCCGTCTATCTGTCTTCAGTGGTGAGAAAATGGATATCTTTGCCCGATCCACTGGTGCTATTCTTCACCTTGCTTTGTGGGAAGCGCACTGGCTACCTGTGCGTTAATACAGAGGTACATGTATTATTCATTGAAGTGAGTTACAGAAAGTTTCCCACTTTGTCTTTCAAGGAACGGCATAGGAGTAACAGGGGATTCCCTTTGGTTACTCTCTGGCACCTCCCACCTTTTCCAAGTGTGTGGAGACGACCCTCGAGCCCCTGCATCACCAAGGAACTATTCGATTTTACTTAGAAAAAGGTAATAATACTTAGCTGAGTTGCCACCATGAACTAAATACAGTACTCTAGTCTAGATTGTAACAAAGGGCTCACTGATCGTCGAGCCAACCCTGTGGTAGAGAGAGAGAGAGAGAGAGAGAGAGAGAGAGAGAGAGAGAGAGAGAGAGAGAGAGAGAGAGAGAGAGAGAGAGAGAGAGAGAGAGAGAGAGAGAGAGAGAGAGAGAGAGAGAGAGAGAGAGGGGGGGGGTTTGTTTAACCTGTTAACGTTCGGGGGCCCGGATACGCTCGCACACTTTGCCCTCGTCTGTCGGCCTAGCGCTGTATATTGGTCAACCAATACATTGTTGGAAAGTTGAATTTGCCGGGCTAATCTATTGCGGGCTTCCAGTCTCGATAACGAGAAACAAAATAACGAGTGTAATTTGACAAGCCATTCGGACAAGTGACAACGTCCACCGCTGATGGTGAAAATTATTGACCACCTTTGTAGCCAATACAATTCTGGAGCCAACGCCAGGGACACGGGAAGTCAGTTAAGTTGGGGGTGCTGAGATAGCTCATAATATAACGTCATATGCGCATGCACATCATTCGTGATTTTCCATTCATTTGAAAGGTCAACATTTTACACTACAACAGACAGCAAACTTGAATACCAACATGTGGACAGTTCACACACGAAATGCAGCAGTTATTTTCCTAATCAGAAGACGATTTATTGTGGATTTAGATGCAGCCGGGTAGCAACAAGGCACTTAACTTTCGGGCACTGCGCACAGGATCGTATAACAGATGAATATACATGAATAATCATAGGCATCTAACAGTCAGCACTAGTGACAATTTACACATTTACATATTTTTTGACAGAATTGAATTGAACACACAGCAACCATATTAATAACGAGTAACTGGACTTTTTTCTCAGTGACGTCGGGCCGCCAGCCGCACATACTATTGTTGTGACTAAGATCAAACAAGTGAGCATCCATGGCGCAGGAGAGATAATAAAAACATATTTGCCTACCTTAATTAAGAAGACGGTAGAACAGTGCCAGTTGTGCTCATGGGTCGTGGAAATAAACTCCCTCATGATAACACGAATGTCCAGTGAGTCCAGAACTTCACAGACCGAAAGGCCAGCTCAAAAACAACAGTCTGTGCAGTATTTTGGTCTTTGGCAACAACTTGTTGTGAGAGCAGCGCATTAATCGGTGTTCGTTTGAATGCTGCCAATTTGTGTGTTGACGGGACTTCTCATGCTCCCTAAATGTCCCCGTCTTTCGGCAGCTGTTAAATCCTCATTAGCTAACGTTAGCTGCTGGTGCTGAGCTTCTGACGTTCTCTCCTCCGGGTTGCTAGAGTGACAGGCGTCTGTGTCCACCGGAAAGGACTCCGAGTCTACTGTATTTTTGTTGTTTGGCTTTGGGGTCATTAACACTTTGGTCGCTGGCCAGAAATCCGGAAATGTTACCGAACGTGTTGGATGGATGGTTTGTTTGATTGATTGTTTTATTGTTTGATTGATTGAATGTTTGATGGTTTGTTTGATTGATTGAATGTTTGATGGTTTGTTTGATTGATTGTTTTATTGTTTGATTGATTGAATGTTTGATGGTTTGTTTGATTGATTGACTGTTTGATGGTTTGTTTGATTGATTGTTTTATTGTTTGATTGGTTGATTGTTTTATTGTTTGATTGATTGATTGTTTTATTGTTTGATTGATTGTTTTATTGTTTGATTGATTGTTTTATTGTTTGATTGATTGATTGTTTTATTGTTTTATTGTTTGATTGATTTATTGTTTGATTGATTGATTGTTTTATTGTTTGATTGATTGATTGTTTTATTGTTTGATTGATTGATTGATTGATTGATTGATTGATTGATTGACAGTCCGACTGACTGACTGACAGTCCGACTGACAGTCCGACTGACAGTCTGACTGACTGACTGACAAACTTGAAATGCAGTAATACTATTATATCGATCAGGTGGGAATATATTGTGTTGATCAGGTTAGTAGATATTGTACCGATCAGGTATTATAGATCATGTGCATGCAATAAACTAAAAAAAAAAACATTTTGACTGTTTCTCATTCATGTACTGTGCATAATCTGCTCCTGTGTTGTAGACACTGTGTTGCTCTGTACCTACCTGTTTTCCAATTTATTCGTCCATACATGATAAACACATTCATAAAGTAATAATATCTTGTATTGATAATATATCAATTAGTTTCACTTGGAAATACTACTACCTTATCAACCACCATGCCTGGCGCTAACGAACAAGTAACTTATAACTACTGGTGTAGGTCCAGAAAACATTATTATAAAATACAGAATGCTTTACAATGCAGAAAACTTGAAACTTTGATGAAATGAAGACATTTTTATTTCACAATATGTTCAATAAACTGGGTGACAGTCATCAGTACCAACCATTGTTGCTGTGCATTAGACACATTATGCTGGTAACATTCACAGTATAAAATTATGGTAATTTACCAAGACAATACCTTATAAAAAGTGAACACTGGCTGATGATAACCAACCATTGTTTCAGTGCATTTAGAAGTTTGCTGGTAACATTCACAGTATAGGATTATGGTAATTTACCAAGACAATACCTTATAAAAAGTGAACACTAGATGATAACCAACCATTGTTTCAGTGCATTTAGAAGTTTGCTGGTAACATTCACAGTATAGGATTATGGTAATTTACCAAGACAATACCTTATAAAAAGTGAACACTAGATGATAACCAACCATTGTTTCTGTGCATTTAGAAGTTTGCTGGTAACATTCACAGTATAGGATTATGGTAATTTACCAAGACAATACCTTATAAAAAGTGAACACTGGCTGATGATAACCAACCATTGTTTCAGTGCATTTAGAAGTTTGCTGGTAACATTCACAGTATAGGATTATGGTAATTTACCAAGACAATACCTTATAAAAAGTGAACACTAGATGATAACCAACCATTGTTTCAGTGCATTTAGAAGTTTGCTGGTAACATTCACAGTATAGGATTATGGTAATTTACCAAGACAATACCTTATAAAAAGTGAACACTGGCTGATGATAACCAACCATTGTTTCCGTGCATTTAGAAGTTTGCTGGTAACATTCACAGTATAGGATTATGGTAATTTACCAAGACAATACCTTATAAAAAGTGAACACTAGATGATAACCAACCATTGTTTCAGTGCATTTAGAAGTTTGCTGGTAACATTCACAGTATAGGATTATGGTAATTTACCAAGACAATACATTATAAAAAGTGAACACTGGCTGATGATAACCAAGCATTGTTTCAGTGCAATTATAAGTTTGCTGGTAACATTCACAGTATAGGATTATGGTAAATTACCAAGACAATACCTTATAAAAAGTGAACACTGGAGGATAACCAACCATTGTTTCAGTGCATTTAGAAGTTTGCTGGTAACATTCACAGTATAGGATTATGGTAATTTACTAAGACAATACCTTATAAAAAGTGAACACTGGCTGATGATAACCAACCATTGTTTCCGTGCATTTAGAAGTTTGCTTGTAACATTCACAGTATAGGATTATGGTAATTTACCAAGACAATACCTTATAAAAAGTGAACACTAGATGATAACCAACCATTGTTTCAGTGCATTTAGAAGTTTGCTGGTAACATTCACAGTATAGGATTATGGTAATTTACCAAGACAATACCTTATAAAAAGTGAACACTGGCTGATGATAACCAACCATTGTTTCAGTGCAATTATAAGTTTGCTGGTAACATTCACAGTATAGGATTATGGTAATTTACCAAGACAATACCTTATAAAAAGTGAACACTGGAGGATAACCAACCATTGTTTCAGTGCATTTAGAAGTTTGCTGGTAACATTCACAGTACAGGCACGTCACATGATCAACTACAGGGCATATCTTACAGTTGGTCTCTCGCATCGATGACTGCATTGTCCATTGATAAATGGATGAAGCGCCAGATGATCTGTGGACCAAAAAATATCCAATACATGCTTCCAAAGTATATAAATAAGAGGCCAATGGACTGCATTAGAAAAGTGTGGTATGTTACCTACAGTATATACTATTATAAACTGGGTGACTGTCAGCAACCATTGGTTCTGTGCAAACGGTAAAAATGAGGGGGGGAAAAGATAAATAAAAAAATAAACTATATACACACACATTGCAAATGATGAATGGAGTCGACACAGCTAGATCGCTAACATAACGTCTCATCTGCAAGTGGTCCAAACATGCCTATGCAAAATCGACAACCGTGGCCCAAATACATGTGTTCAACGCATTTGTCTTGTACAGAAAACAGTGCAACTACCCATACACTATACTATACTATACTACACTATACTACACTATACTACTCTCAGCTAGCTATACTATGTACCGGAGTGGTACACATGGTTCTGTCTGTATCACACAATGATGGATTATTTAGAAGTAATCTGTACTTCTGTGTGCCGGATTATTTAGAAGTAGTCTGTACTTCTGTATGACAACTAATAAAGAAACTATTTAGAGAAATCCCTCTTTGTGTGGTACAGAGTGAAGCATTTGTCACGATGCAGGGGGACTTTGCACAATGTCCAAAAATATCTGGTCTCACTCATGAGGCCACGCCTACTGCATACCCGACATTTCCTACACGGTAGCTTTTGCTTGGGGGTGGCTTTGTATGCAACCATTACATGATTCCCAAAGCCACCCACTAATCTGCTCTGCGGGTCCCCCGGTGGGGCCCTAGGGTCGCGCTGCCCGTCACGCCCCACCTGCTCAGCCCCTGCCTCCTCCTCACCCCCACCCCCTGCCTCCGCCTCCTCCTCCTCCTCCTCTGTCACCCCAGGAATCTTCAACTCCTGACCCCCTGTGTAGGTCCGCGCCACAGCCCTGGTGAACCGGAAGAGGTTGTAATAATACCCTTGTGGGTGCCTGGTTTTGTACAAGACAAAAGCGTTGAACATACATATTTGGATCAGATACATCACAAACTTTTTGGTCCACTTTCCAGTCTTACGTGCAGCCGGATAGTACGAGAGATTTTGATCCAACTGGTCGACGCTGTTCATGAATTTATTATAAGACATGATGGCTGACGGCTTGAGCATCTCCACCCTCACCGCTTTGCCCTTCTTCTGCTTCTGCCACACTCTTGCCATTTCCATGGTGTCCTCGCGGAAGGTGGTGATGGTCTTCACGATCCTTTTATCGCGCCATGCCAGTATCATGACCTGCTTATTGTTGACAGCAATGCGATCCCCCACACCGATGTCAGCTTTGGTCAGGTTCTTTATGATGGCTGGCTCCCCCCGGTGCTTCCTGAGGGTACCACAGACGTTGGTCCTCAACTGTCGGAGGCTGGCAGACATGCTCACCGAGTTATAGAAATGATCCATAAACAACGTATAACCGGCGCCAGACAAACGTCCAAGCAGACCGACGACCGTGTCCCCCAGGTTCGCGCCATCCCGGCAATATGGCTTGAATGCGAAGCAATATCCTGTGCGTGATTCGCACAGGAAGTACGACTTAATGCCATACCGGATTGGCTTGTTGGGGTTGTAGACACGGAAAGTCAGGCGGCCTCGCCATGCCATCATCCCCTCGTCAATGGCGAGCTCACGTTCGGGCTGGTACAGTTCCTTGCACCTCATGGTGACATGGTCGACTACAGGGCGTACCTTACACAGTTTGTCTCTAACATCTAGGGATGTGTTGTCCGCAAAGTGGAGGAATCGCCAGATCAACTCATACCGGTTGCGTGGCATGGTGGCTGAGTAGTACGGTGTGAACATCATATCATCAGTGGTCCACATCATGTCCACGCGAGGCTTCCAAAGGACACTGCTCAGGAAATTGAGTCCAAGGAACTTCTTCAGCTCCTTCAATGTGAGGGCCGTCCAATTCAGTGCCCTGCTACTGGTTAGCGTGGGGTCCAGCCGGGCAATGCACTGATCAGCGTAGAGGTTGGTCTGGGCAACAATGGCATTGAGAAAATCATCTGTCAGGAACAGATCTAGCCATTTTACAGTACGAATTCAGTGCCGCAGCGTCCTGGAGCAACCCCGGTTGGGCTGTGAAGGGGATCCTATGAGGCACCCAGCCCTCACGAGACCAGGCATTCTCCTGGTCCTGACGGCTCGCAGACCTGCTCTTCGCTCCTCTGCGTCGCACGCCACAACCTGTCAATTATACAAATATACTATAACACCCCTACTGTAGACAAACATTCATATGCCATGTAGTTACAAACTGTGTGTGAGTGAATGAGTGAGTGTGTGTGGGGTTCAGATGTCAGAGCTGGACGTGGTGTGGGGGTCAGAGGTCAGAGCTGGAAGTGGTGTGCAGAGTGAGGCCAACTTACCGCGCTTAGATGTGCGTTTCCGCCCTGCAACGGGTTCCGGCATGTCCCGACTAGCATCCAGTTCTAGAATCTCTGCAGAGTCTGCGCCAGAATCTGAATTGGATTAAATTCATTCAGTAAGTAAGTCTCATAAAACACAATAGTAATACATTTACATACATGAATGTAGTTAGTACATACCCAAGTATGTGGGTGTACCACCGCCGGACTCAGTGTCGGATCCTGTAATGCACACAAAATAAATCAGCGGCCATTGTACATCAAAGCCATGGTCACTCCTCCCCCCATATTAACTCCCCAGCACATGTGGTGGTGAATCAAGGCCTATATGAATCTCCAAATAATGTAGCTGTATCGATTTGAACCTGCATGAATAAAATAATGACAATATAATCTCCAAATAAAAGAACTTTACATTAGTTAGATGCAGATCATTGTGAATCAAGGCCTGTATGACACACACACACACACACACACATCAAAGCCATTGTACATCAAAGCCATGGTCACTCCTCCCCCCCATATGAACTCCCCAGCACATGTGGTGGTGAATCAAGAAGGCCTATATGAATCTCCAAATAATGTAGCTGTATCGATTTGAACATGCATGTAAATACACAATATTCACATTGCATTCGTCAAAATGACTTACCCTTCTCCCCTCGACCACCACCACCACCATGTCCCCCGTCATGGCCCTCGTCGTGAGATGAATCAGATTCATGGTATCTCCGACCAAGATCAAGGTCGTCGTCAGATGACTCCCGATATATAATGAATGCATACCGGCGTTGGTTGGCGAACTAGCGTTACATATTCACAGTATACAATGAATCAATTAACGTTAGGTAAAGCATCATCAAATATACACGTTTCACACACACAATCACATCTACACGACCTTACCTGGTGGTTTCCAATCGGCGCAGCCGTCAGATTCATGAACAGTTGAATCGCTGTCCGATAAGTCTGAAGAAGATATCAGCACAGCCACCTTCTTCTTCCTCGAACTGCGACGGGGAGATACGCTCCCGGTCCCGCTGGGCCCAGCTACGGTCTCACGGCTCTCCCCGGTCAGAGCTACCAACGGACCGGTCGTTGGTGCTGCAACGGGTCCAAATGCCAGCTTGGTTTGAACAAACCGATCCGCTGTCGGCCTGTCCCCTCGCCTACCTACACTACATCTCCTCATACTGAACTAATAATCTAAATGGAATAACTAACTGATCAAACTACTATTACTACTACTAAAATATACTAACTAGACTACACACTAATCCCTCACAATAGTACTACTAGTTAGCACAACTAAGTACTTCTAAAGCACAGCTGAAACCTTACAATTATTCTGATACTACCACTATACTGTATAAAACTATAACTATACGACTATAGGCTGATCTCAATGCAAATATCTCTCTCTCAATCTCTCTCTCTATCTCTCTATCTATCTCTCTCTATCTCTCTCCCCAACAAAACCTTGTCGATTCTGGGACGGCGTAAACTTTTATACCTGTGGTCAGGTATGCTGGCCAATCAAATGTCAGCTTCATTGTAGGCTGCAATATCATTATATTGGGATACAGTGTTAGAAAATAGGGGGACACTGCCACCTAGTGTAATTTGAGAGGAAATGCAGTTTCCGGTTCAAACTCAATGCCAAAAGCTCCGCGGTGAAGTTCAGACTGGGAAAATGGAAAAAAGATGTAAACAAATCAAAGACGTGTTACGGCGTCTTCGGCAGAATGAGCATGGCGGGGAAAGACGAGTTACGGCGTTCCCGGCGATTAAAGTGTTAAAGAAATCATATATTATTTTATTTTTAGAAATGTTTTGAGACACAAGTAGTAAGTACGTTATCCATTACTGTACAACCTCAACCATGATTATTTGCACCCAATCCACGTCACGAGATGTGTGTGCGCTGTGTTTGTGCGTCAGGTCAGAATCAGATACACAAAAAATATCATTTAAAAAAAATAACAGAGGTTGGATTTTAATCATTTAAAAAACAACCATGTTTTAGACTGCTTACAGTAAAATCCTAACACAATTTTTTCTTTTTTTATTGATTTAATTTGTCAACATTTTGGCCATGCAGTTACAACTCCCTGCCAACAGGTGGGGGTGCTGCAGCACCCTCAGCACCCCCCTTCCCGCGTTGCTGGCCAACGCTATATTACATGAGGGCTGATTCCTACGGTAAACGGAGAGAAGAAGACAAAGAGGTTCTTTGTTTCTCATTTCTCATTTGCCGTCAAAATCAATGAGCGGTCCGCTATTTTGGACAAATTATTACCTATACAAGCATTACAAAAACATCTCTAAAACACTCATTTTCCGTGGGATTGTTATAAACGTTGGACCTGTACTGTAGATAGGACTTGAGGCTATAGAACCATTATGTTTTCCAGTTCCTACCTCAAAAACAGTCATCTGGCAACATTAGCAGTGATTCCACACTGCCACAAAACAGTCACATCTAGAGACCTCAAAACCTACTCTAGCGAGGCCTTCAACCTTGAACTGGAGAGTCTGGACTGGTCAGATGAACTCAATGGTACACTGGTTGACGAAACATGGCTTGGTTTCAAAACCAAATTCTCAGCAATACTAAACGACATGGCCCCCCTAAGAACCACCAGGGTAAAAAATCGCGCTGAGCCGTGGATGCACTCCGAAATACTGGCCGCTATGAAAACCAGAGACAAAAAATGCTCTGAGTTTCGTAAAAGTCAGTCAAAGCTTACTAAAAGCACGAGCAGTGAACTCCAAGCCCACGTGACTGAACTCAAACTAGAAAGAAACAGACTAAGAAACGACGTAAACTCCATGATCAAAACTGCAAAAAAGAATTTCATCAATGACAAAACTGAGGAAAACAAAAACAAACCACGTGAACTTTGGAAATTACTCAATAATCAACTAGGATGCAGTAAAAAACTTAAAACCAGATTCTCAAACATAAACATAAAAACGGACAACACGCTCATCACAGACAAGCTGGATGTAGCCAATTACTTAAACATTTTCTTCACAAACATAGCCACAACACTGGTAAACAAACTACCCTCCCACTCAGGGCTTTATGGGGTAGAACACATAGTAGCTTACTACAAAAACCTAGGGGTCCGCAAGGACGACTTCAAGCTGGAAATGGTAACAACAGATGAGGTACTCAATAAACTGAGCGCCCTCCAACCTAACAAGGCCACTGGCCATGACAACATCCCCTCCAAATTCCTCAGAGACTCAGCAGCCGCCATCACACCAATCATCACACACATAATAAACCTCTCCATAAAACAGGGACACGTCCCCAAGGACTTCAAAATTGCGAGGGTGACCCCTCTGCACAAAAAGGGCAGCAAATTAGACCCAGGCAACTACCGCCCTGTTTCTATTCTCACCTCCATCTCGAAAGTCATGGAAAAAATAGTCTACGAACAGGTCGAAAAGTACCTAGCGGAAAAAAATCTAATCAACGAATTCCAATCTGGCTTCAGAACATCCCACTCCACTGACACATGCCTTCTCTATTTGAATGACCACATCAAACAAGAGGTGGACGCAGGCAAATACTGCGGCATGGTCATGCTGGACCTACAAAAGGCCTTTGACACGGTCAATCACTCCATTCTGATTGACAAGCTAAAAGCAATTGGTTTTGATAGTCTATCAGTGAGCTGGATGCAATCCTACCTTGAGGGGAGGGAACAGATGGTGGAGGTAAACGGTACCCTATCCCCCCCCCTCACAGTGAGCTGTGGTGTTCCACAAGGAAGCATACTAGGACCGCTACTGTTCCTAATTTATGCAAATGACATGTCGTCAGCTTGTGACTGCAACTTGTTCCTGTTTGCGGACGACTCAGCCCTGCTGGTCTCTGACAAGAACAAGTTACAGGTTGAAAAAACCCTCAGCTCGGAACTAGGCAGAATCTGCATATGGCTCGCTGATAACAAACTATCATTACACATGGGCAAAACAGAGTCCATTCTCTTCGGTTCAAATAACAAACTCAGCAAGACCGACGGCTTCTCAGTTACAGTGGGTGACAATATTGTCACAAGGAAAGATGAAATTACCTACCTGGGTTCCATCCTAGAGGCTAATCTCTCCTGTGACAAAATGGCATCCAATGTAATAAAAAAAGTCAACCAACGAACTCGATTCTTGTACCGGATCTCCTCTCTGGTAAACAAGAACACCCTGAAGACTCTGGCAGGAGCACTCATTCAGGGGTACTACGACTATGCTTGCACCTCATGGTACCAAAGCACCTCAAAGGCGCTAAAAACAAAATTACAAACATCTCAAAACAAACTGGTCAGACTACTGCTTGACCTTACTCCTAGAACCCACCTCACCCCTGCCCACTTTGACAACCTAGGATGGCTTAGAGTAGACGACAGAGTACAACAACTTGCAATGGGCCTGGTCTACAAGATACACTACACAACCAAGGTACCCATGTACATGTCAAAATACTTCCCAAAGGTCAGTGAATACAACGATCACAACACCAGAGGGAGCTCCACAAATCATGTTAAACCCAGATTCGGCTCAAATAAGGGACTAAACACGTTTCGCAATTATGCCACATCAATGTGGAACGCCCTACCCAAAGCTGTAAAGGAATGTGGATCACTACCCACTTTCAAAACCTCTCTCAAGGGACACCTACGGGAGACTGCAATTCAACACTGGCCCCTGTAAATATCCTAACCCAACCCCCTCCAATGTACAGTCATTTACCTAGTATGGTTTTGTCAATAGTTCAATGTACATTTGTGTTTGTTTGTACAGTGTCTCCTCCCCCCCCCCCTCAATGTACAGTGTTACTTGTTTATACAGTGTGCCCCCCGCCCCCCCCCCCCCCCCCACCAACCACCTCCAATGTAAATTACCCAGTATGGTTGTCAATATCCCAATGTACCCAACCCCCCCCACCCAACCTCCTCCAATGTACAGTTTCTACGTCAAATGTATATACTCCCTTTTCTTGACTCCTTCTGTATCACAAACAGTACTGTATTTGCAAATCTGGTATGTCATAAATGTATAGATGTAGCAGTACTGACTATCTGTATGTCATGTATGTCATATATGTCTATATGAATTGAAAATGGGGGACCCTGATGGAAACAAGACAAACGTCTTTCTCAGGTCTGCATCCCCTTAACAATTGTATGTATTGAGCCGTACTGTATTGTACCCATTCTGCAATCTGTTAAATAAAGTTTTCATTCATTCATTCATTCATTCTTCTCCTTTTGTGGAATAAAGTTCAGAATGTTTCCTTTCAAAAGAGACCAGACTCATGCATGTGCTATAAGTGGTTCAAGTAATACATCGCAAATTACTTTGGGTATGCAATTGTCAGGCGTTTTATGCTAAATGTGCCCTCAGCATAAGGGGTTAAATTACTTCATCTATTTCCAGCCATGTGCAGGAAGAACATGACACAGAACATTTAATCCACTCGTCCTTCAAACAGCAACATGGATCTTTGTTGAACTATCTCTCTATCTCTCTCTCTCTGGGTGAGAAGAGTGAAAGAGTGAGAAGAAGATAGAGAGAGGCAAAGAGTAGAGAGAGAGGAAGATAGGGAGAAAGAGTGAGTAAGAGAGAGAGAGAGAGAAATAGAGAGAGAGAGAGAGAGAGAGAGAGAGAGAGAGAGAGAGAGAGAGAGAGAGAGAGAGAGAGAGAGAGAGAGAGAGAGAGAGGGGGGGGGGTGCAACATTCCAAACAGGATTACTGTTCTCTGGTTATTGTTAGCTAAAAGGTTGTTAAGGATTAAAAAGACAGGGTACACACACAGACACACACACATGCACACACCTCACACACTTCTCAGTCAGAAAGCACGTACATTCATTCTCAAATGCACACACACCTGTGGCTTAGCCACTATGTGACATTCATAACAAAACACACACACACACACACACACACACACACACACACACACACACACACACACACACACACACACACACACACACACACACACACACACACACGTATAGCTGAATAGTCTCACTTAATCCTTAATTACTACATGCTTAACCCCTACCCTACCCGGAGAGAGAGGGAAGAGGGGAGAGGGAGAAAGAGAGAGGGAGAAATAGAGAAGGATAGAGAGACAGACAGAACTAGAGAGAGAGATAGAGAGACATAAATAGAGAGAGGGATAGAGAGACATAACTAGATAGAAATATAGAGAGACAGAACTAGAGAGTGACATAACTAGAGAGAGATAGAGAGATACATCTAGAGATAGAGAGAGAGACATAACTAGAGAGAGGTAGAGAGACTGAACTAGAGAGAGATAGAGATACATAACTAGAGAGAGATAGAGAGACTGAACTAGAGATAGAGAGATAGAACTAGATAGAGGGATATAGAGACATAACTAGAGAGAGAGAGAGAACTAGAGAGAGGGATAGAGAGACATAACTAGAGAGAGATAGAGAGACATAACTAGAGAGAGATAACTAGATAGAGAGATAGAGAGACAGAACTACAGAGAGAGAGAGAACTAGAGCGAGGGATATAGAGACAGAACTAGAGAGAGAGAGAGACATCAGACATCGGAGACATCAGAGACATATACTTCCCACAACTTGCAAACATCCAAAGAGAGTTTGAAAACATGGCAAACAACGGAAATTCCCTTACTGTACCTGGGTGAAGTACAACAAAGTGCAAACACAGCAGCACAAGCTGCTGTGACAAGAAAAGGACATTCAATGGAAAACAACCACCATAATGTCAGAGAAACAGAGATCATTGGTGCAAGAGGGAGAGATAGACAGAACAGGAAGTGGAGGGAGAGAGTGAGACGGGTGTGGAGAGCAGGAAAGAGAGGGATGGCGGACGGCAAGAAGGGGACGTGTCTGATTCCCAATCTAAATTAATTCAGGTGCTTAACCTAAATCTTTTTATAATTAAGATAATGTCTCAGCCTCAGACAGCGATGGATGGCTCATTTAAACACGCCGCTCTGATCGTTAGTCAGAGAATGTGATGTAGGCATGAGAGAGAGAGAGAGAGAGAGAGAGAGAGAGAGAGAGAGAGAGAGAGAGAGAGAGAGAGAGATAGAGCGAGAGAGAGACAGAGAGAGAAGAGAGAATGCATGTGTGAGAGGATGTGTGTGTTAGTATGTGCATGCGTGTGTGTGAGTGTAAGTATGTAATTGGACTCAATAATTGGAGTGATGCATTTGATAATTTGTCAGGGATGTGGTAACAGGACGATTAGTGTGTGTGTATGTGTTTGTGTGTGTGTGTGCTTGTGTATGCTTGTTTGTGTACAGCCCTATTTCTGTGTGTGTATGCAGGCAGTGTGCAGGCTATCCTGTGCGTGCGTGCGTGCGTGCGTGCGTGCGTGGGTGCGTGCGTGCGTGCGTGCGTGCGTGCGTGCATGTGTGTGTGTGTGTGTCTCTGTGTGTCTGTATGTGTATCTGCATGCACGTGGGACAGGGTGGAGGGGGATTATATGCTTATGAGCATTGATTATTGAGAAGGAAAGATGGAAATCGACTCATTCAAACAAACGCCCATACACACACACACACACACACACACACACACACACACAACAGCTGGCACGCACATATTATATAAAGGCAAGTGAACATGCACATACACATGCACACACGGCCACCTCATTTTTAACCTAACACAGCACATCATCTTTCAATACTACAGCACAATTCATAATCTTTGTGTTTGTTGTATAATAACCACAAACACACACACAAATGCACATGCAAGCATACCTGTCTCTATACAAGAGCACATACTGTACAAATAGGAAACGGATGACACAGAACATTTTAACACCACTCTAGCATTACACAAAGCACCTCTATTCCACACACACACACACACACACACACACACACACACACACACACACACACACACACACACACACACACACACACACACACACACACACACACACGCACACGCACACGCACACGCACACACACGCACACGCACACACACGCACACACACACACACGCACACACACACACACACACACACACACACACACACACACACATTCACACAACCACACGTACATATAAATGCTTAGGTAGCTCATTGGGCTAAGGCACAGTGTGTCACATACTTGCAGCATCATGGGTTTGA
>NC_140180.1:103420942-103437276 GCF_963971535.1 Notolepis coatsorum
TGTTGGGGTTATACATGTGTAACGGATGGTATCGTGAAGCGCAGTCAAGAAGGGCTGGGGTGAGTAGCGGTGCTATGGGTTAAACTCACTCTCACATCCCCAAAAAAAAAAGACAGATAGACACGTTGCGAAGTAGTGAATTCACCTCTTGGTATAGAGGTCTGTGTTGTTGCCCACGGCATGGGAGACCGGGGTTCGACTCCCACTCGGGGCATCGAAGTGCTTTGGGTGGAGTGGAGTGAGTTTGAGAGGGTGAGTGTAACGGATGGTATCGTGAAGCGCAGTCAAGAAGGGCTGGGGTGAGTAGCGGTGCTATGGGTTAAACTCACTCTCACATCCTCAAAGACAGATAGACACGTTGCGAAGTTATACATGCATTATTACAGTGTTGAGGTTATACATGCATTATTACAGTGTTGAGGTTATACATGCATTATTACAGTGTTGAGGTTATACATATTACAGTGTTGAGGTTATACATGCATTATTACAGTGTTGAGGTTATACATGCATTATTACAGTGTTGGGGTTATACATGCATTATTACAGCGTTGAGGTTATACATGCATTATTACAGTGTTGAGGTTATACATGCATTATTACAGCGTTGATGTTATACATGCATTATTACAGCGTTGATGTTATACATGCATTATTACAGCGTTGATGTTATACATGCATTATTACAGTGTTGAGGTTATACATGCATTATTACAGTGTTGAGGTTATACATGCATTATTACAGTGTTGAGGTTATACATGCATTATTACAGTGTTGAGGTTATACATGCATTATTACAGTGTTGGGGTTATACATGCATTATTACAGCGTTGAGGTTATACATGCATTATTACAGTGTTGAGGTTATACATGCATTATTACAGTGTTGGGGTTATACATGCATTATTACAGTGTTGAGGTTATACATGCATTATTACAGTGTTGGGGTTATACATGCATTATTACAGTGTTGAGGTTATACATGCATTATTACAGTGTTGAGGTTATACATGCATTATTACAGTGTTGGGGTTATACATGCATTATTACAGCGTTGAGGTTATACATGCATTATTACAGCGTTGAGGTTATACATGCATTATTACAGTGTTGTTATACATGCATTATTACAGCGTTGATGTTATACATGCATTATTACAGTGTTGTTATACATGCATTATTACAGCATTGAGGTTATACATGCATTATTACAGTGTTGAGGTTATACATGCATTATTACAGTGTTGTTATACATGCATTATTACAGCGTTGATGTTATACATGCATTATTACAGTGTTGTTATACATGCATTATTACAGCATTGAGGTTATACATGCATTATTACAGTGTTGAGGTTATACATGCATTATTACAGCATTGAGGTTATACATGCATTATTACAGCGTTGATGTTATACATGCATTATTACAGTGTTGTTATACATGCATTATTACAGTGTTGTTATACATGCATTATTACAGCGTTGATGTTATACATGCATTATTACAGTGTTGTTATACATGCATTATTACAGCATTGAGGTTATACATGCATTATTACAGTGTTGAGGTTATACATGCATTATTACAGTGTTGAGGTTATACATGCATTATTACAGTGTTGTTATACATGCATTATTACAGCATTGAGGTTATACATGCATTATTACAGTGTTGGGGTTATACATGCATTATTACAGCGTTGAGGTTATACATGCATTATTACAGTGTTGAGGTTATACATGCATTATTACAGTGTTGAGGTTATACATGCATTATTACAGTGTTGGGGTTATACATGCATTATTACAGCGTTGAGGTTATACATGCATTATTACAGTGTTGAGGTTATAGATGCATTATTACAGCGTTGATGTTATACATGCATTATTACAGCGTTGATGTTATACATGCATTATTACAGCGTTGATGTTATACATGCATTATTACAGTGTTGAGGTTATACATGCATTATTACAGTGTTGAGGTTATACATGCATTATTACAGTGTTGAGGTTATACATGCATTATTACAGTGTTGAGGTTATACATGCATTATTACAGTGTTGGGGTTATACATGCATTATTACAGCGTTGAGGTTATACATGCATTATTACAGCGTTGAGGTTATACATGCATTATTACAGTGTTGTTATACATGCATTATTACAGCGTTGATGTTATACATGCATTATTACAGTGTTGTTATACATGCATTATTACAGCATTGAGGTTATACATGCATTATTACAGTGTTGAGGTTATACATGCATTATTACAGTGTTGAGGTTATACATGCATTATTACAGTGTTGTTATACATGCATTATTACAGCGTTGATGTTATACATGCATTATTACAGTGTTGTTATACATGCATTATTACAGCATTGAGGTTATACATGCATTATTACAGTGTTGAGGTTATACATGCATTATTACAGCATTGAGGTTATACATGCATTATTACAGCGTTGATGTTATACATGCATTATTACAGTGTTGTTATACATGCATTATTACAGTGTTGTTATACATGCATTATTACAGCGTTGATGTTATACATGCATTATTACAGTGTTGTTATACATGCATTATTACAGCATTGAGGTTATACATGCATTATTACAGTGTTGAGGTTATACATGCATTATTACAGTGTTGAGGTTATACATGCATTATTACAGTGTTGTTATACATGCATTATTACAGCATTGAGGTTATACATGCATTATTACAGTGTTGGGGTTATACATGCATTATTACAGCATTGAGGTTATACATGCATTATTACAGTGTTGAGGTTATACATGCATTATTACAGTGTTGAGGTTATACATGCATTATTACAGCGTTGATGTTATACATGCATTATTACAGCGTTGATGTTATACATGCATTATTACAGTGTTGAGGTTATACATGCATTATTACAGCGTTGATATTATACATGCATTATTACAGCGTTGATGTTATACATGCATTATTACAGTGTTGAGGTTATACATGCATTATTACAGTGTTGAGGTTATACATGCATTATTACAGTGTTGATGTTATACATGCATTATTACAGTGTTGAGGTTATACATGCATTATTACAGTGTTGAGGTTATACATGCATTATTACAGTGTTGAGGTTATACATGCATTATTACAGTGTTGAGGTTATACATGCATTATTACAGTGTTGGGGTTATACATGCATTATTACAGCGTTGAGGTTATACATGCATTATTACAGCGTTGAGGTTATACATGCATTATTACAGTGTTGTTATACATGCATTATTACAGCGTTGATGTTATACATGCATTATTACAGTGTTGTTATACATGCATTATTACAGCATTGAGGTTATACATGCATTATTACAGTGTTGGGGTTATACATGCATTAGACAAAACACACTGTATCCTATATAATTGTATTTGAATTCACCTTGTGTTTCTGTTTTTCTGTTTATTTACATTGAGTACAGCTTGTGTTATATTACGTTTTATTGTATTTTCTTGTATTTTTCTTTTTTTATGGCCATCTTGGTCTATGTAATTTGTTAAGTAATTGGTAAAGTATATTATTATATACTTATTGTTATGTGTCTTGTAAGCCCATATGGGCTGGGCATACATCTGTATGTAAGACACGAAAATAAAAAATATCAAATCAAATCAAAATCAAATTACAGTGTTGAGGTTATACATGCATTATTACAGCGTTGATGTTATACATGCATTATTACAGTGTTGTTATACATGCATTATTACAGCGTTGATGTTATACATGCATTATTACAGTGTTGTTATACATGCATTATTACAGTGTTGTTATACATGCATTATTACAGCATTGAGGTTATGCATGCATTATTACAGTGTTGAGGTTATACATGTATTATTACAGCGTTGATGTTATACATGCATTATTACAGTGTTGTTATACATGCATTATTACAGTGTTGTTATACATGCATTATTACAGCATTGAGGTTATGCATGCATTATTACAGTGTTGATGTAACTGAGGGGTACAATTCCCTGACTGTATTACTAGATATGATACTTACTACCACTACCTTTGTACTTAATATTCGGCCACCCAGTACACGGCATAAATATATTATGATGAACACTGTCACGTAGATGAAACGGATCCAACACAAATGTACGAATTAGAAATAGGTCTTTATTTCTACACAGCGATGGTGTGTAGAGCAAGCACTTAATCAAATCAATCACATTTATGAATGGAATTAGTATGCACTTTTATGGCAAGAGTATTCGTCGGTATATCAATAGAGAATGTCCAATCTCTGAAGGCGCAGGTGGTACATATACGACCTGGAATAGTTTAAGGAATAACAGCAATGATACTTTAATGATTATATACTGGACACACTAGGGGGGGTTAATCCGGTCGCTTGTAAGCCGACAGGAGTAGGAGGGGGGGGGGTAGAATCCGGCTGCCTCATCCGGCCAAGGGTATCCCAGGTGAACCCACTGTAGTGCCGTTCAATGCGCCGGCGATCCTTGGACCACAGATGAAAGCAGGTGGACTCTTTGTGGGCCGGTGTCATCCGGTCCACGGAGGAGAGACGTGAAGCGACCTCGTCTTGCAGAGCGTCTCCTCACCTTGCGTCCTCTCCAGGGGGGGGGGTTCCAACACACGGCAGTGTCGGGGGTCTTTATCCATGGAATAATCAAAGTATACAAAGCATAATCCGTGCCTGGGAAGGCGGGCTGTCGTCGGTAGAATAATCCGGTATACAGGTCCACTCGCTCGTCGGCTCTGGGGCTCCTCGGGTGCAGCTTCACGTGGGGTCAACCACCCTGGATAAGCAGCCAGTTCTCTGCCCGAAACGATGGGGTACTGACTACGGTAGTATTCTCACCGCACGAAGCACTATATATTAACAGACTATTATTAGCTTAATAGACTACGTCCAACTCGACGATATAGTGCCAAATATGACTATTCAAATATTAATATACACGATGTCTCAATACCGATGGTAGGCGAACTTGGCCTTACTCCCACACGTGGCGTCGCGGGGAGGCTTTACGTCTGTGACTCTATTGGAGGGTAAGAAACTGGACTGAAAAGGAAGTCCTACTTTAGTAGCGCAGTATATATACGCACTATGAACAAATAGTCCCATTAGTGGTGCGGTAGTCAGATTCCTACACGGAACTAGGACTTGTTCGTACATGTGGAGCGGTACGTTTGAACTGGGTCTGAGGGGTATGGCAGCCTGGCACCAAGGTCTCGACCAATAGTAGAATGGAGACTATTATGGGATGTTCAGTAGGCTAGAATGGATATTCAATGCATATTGTACAAGGAATATACAAGGGATATCAGGGAATATTAGAGAATATACAAATACAATTAAATATATATATATAAATAAATATATATATTCGGTTTAATCTGGCCCTTCACAACAGCCACCCCCTGATTGGTCCCAGACCTAATCAGTTAAACAGAGACAGATTAATCGCGTTGTCTATTTACACATAAGGGTTTGCTGTAGGGGTCAGTCAACTTCACAAAGTCATAGGGTTATAGGGTCATGGTCATCATCGATTGTGTCTGGGAGTCGGGGCAGTTCTATGAGCCTCGCCACGGGACGGGTGTAAGTGCGACCCTGGACGAGCACTTCAGCTGCTCGGACCTTGCCGTCGGCACCGGTGATCACTTTGCTTACGCGGCCGGCCGGCCACATAGCTCTGGGCAGTGATTGATCAATAATCATGACGACTGTTCCTTCTGTCAAATTGTCTCTCTCCTTTACCCACTTCTGGCGGGTCTGTAGAGACGGTAGGTAGTGCAGTAGGAAACTGCTCCAAAACTTGTCGGCTAATACTTGGCTGTACCTCCACATTCGTCGGCCGTTCGCTTCTTCAGGCCGGTACATTGTCTGGGGTAATGCAGGATCTAGCCGCCCCATCAGGAGTGTGTTGGGGGTAACTGGGTCGATATCCGCCACATCACTGGAGACATATCCGAGGGGCTTCGAGTTAAGTACTCCCTCAATCTCCGTGAGGACTGTCATTAGGACTTCTTCCGCCACAGTCTGGGCCCCAAGTACTGCGTACAGGGCTGTCTTTATGGAGCGCACTTCTCGTTCCCAAGTGCCACCGAAGTGGGGTGCGTTTGGGGGGTTGAATTGGAAATCAACCTGTGCTGGAGCGAGGTGGGTCTTAAGTTCTGGGCCCATAGCTTGGAAGCTCTCTCTCAGCTCTCTTTCGCCGCCTTTGAAGTTTGTCCCATGATCGGACAATAGGGTAGACGGTCTTCCTTTCCGTGATGTGAATCTACGGAAGGCCATAAGGAATGAGTCTGTGCTCATGGTCGGGAGAAGCTCGATGTGTATCGCTCTGGTGGTCATGCATTTGAATACAATACCCCACCGCTTCTCGGTTCCTCTTCCTTTCTTTATGTGCAGCGGGCCAAAGCAGTCCATACCCGTTGAGTGGAATGGCTTGTCACCGATTCGGAGGCGACATGGAGGAAGGTCAGCCATCCTTGGTATGCTGGGCTGCGCGCGCCACTTGCGGCAGTCTAGACATGTTCGCTGGAAGCGTCGTACCGCCTCTCTTCCTTGTAGGATCCAGTAACGACGTCTGATTTCCGCGAAGACTCTTTCTGCTCCTGCGTGATGTACATCCTCATCGTATTTCTTTATAATCAGCTCTGTGACCTTGTGTCGGCTGTTCAATACGATCGGGTATTTAATGTCATCCGGTAGATTGGGGGCTCTGCGTAGGCGACCACCCACTCTGATGAGGGTATGAGCGTCGCTCTCGGGGGCCAGATGAATTAATCTGCTGTCGGATGGGACGGGCTTTCCTCCCTGTAGACAGGCCAATTCATCGGGGAACGAGTCTCTCTGGGCTCGCTGCAGTAGAAGCAATTCTGCTTCCTCGTAGTTAGCTGCTGACATATCAGCGGGGGACTTCCACTCCGGGTGGTACCGCAGGAATGTTCTTTGTTGTGCACTCTCTATGGACGTGCAATCGTCTATGTTAGGGTCGGTGGAGGCTACGGTGCTCAATCCACAGAACACAGACTTCTTATTTTCCACCTCCTCTGGACTTGCTTCCCTCGGGATGGGCATGGGCCACTGTCCTTCCGGGAGTCTTAGGAATGCGGGGCCGTCACTGTAGACATTGCGACGGGTGAGGTCATCCAGGGGCATCCCCCGGGAGATGACGTCTGCTGGGTTCTGTTTTGTATCAACGTAGCGCCACTCTGTTTCTCCGGTTAACTCTTCGGTTAAGTCTTGAATCTCGGTGACTCTGACTCCCACGAAGACTTTGTACTTGCATGAGTCCGATTTGATCCAGGCGAGTACCGTCGTGGAATCTGACCACAGGATTGTTCTAGACACCGGTATGGTGAGCTCACGTTGGATGAGCGTGGCTAGGTGCGCTCCGGCTAGGGCTGCGCAGAGCTCTAGACGTGGGATAGATTGTTGCTTGCGTGGGGCTATTCTCGAGCGGGCGAGGACAAATGCTGTGTAGATCTCTCCCCCCTTCTCTTGGGCCCGCAAGTAGGCTACTGATCCGTATGCGACCTCTGAGGCGTCACTGAAGACGTGTAAGTCCATTTTACATGTCTCTGGCCTCACCGTGGGTGGGAAGTAGCTTCGGCGCATATTAACGCCTGGGAGTGAGTGGAGCTCCATCTCCCACTCTCTCCAGGTGGATGCAAGTTGTGCGGGAATGGGGTCGTCCCAGCCCTGGTCCTTGTCCCACAATGCTCGTACAATCATTTTTGCCCTGGTGGTGTACGGTAGAATACATCCTAGCGGGTCATATTGTCGGGCGAGTGTTGTGTACACACTCCGTCTGGTGGTCGGCGCCGCCGCCGGCCTTCCCTGCTCCGTAGTCAGGGGCTTGTGTCTGTAGTGAAGCGAATCTGTTTTGAATCGCCACACCAATCCCAGGGTCATCTCCTGGGCTTCTCCCGGGATTGTAGCCATCCAGGTCTCGCTGCTGGCTGCCTTGTCCTCGGAGGAGAGGCTGCGCAGTACTTGCGGATCGCTGCTGGCCCACTGCCTGAGATCAAAGCCGCCTTTGATCAATGAGGCGCGGAGTTTAATCAGGAGAGCCTCGGCTTCTTCCTGGGTTGAAAGGCTTTGTAGACAGTTGTCTACATAGAAGCTGTTCTTTACGCTGTGTCGGACCTCTTCGTCCGCTGCTGGGTCCTCTGCTACATGTTTCTGTAGTGCAAATGTAGCACAGCAGGGGCTGCACGTCGTTCCGAAGGGGAGGACTTCCCATTGGTAGATGGCTGGGTGCTCATCTCCTGGCTTCTCTCTCCATAGGAACCGTAACAGGGGCTTGTCCGCCTCTACTAATCTCACCTGCAGGAACATTCCTTTAATGTCCCCGCTGATGGCCACCTTTTCCTGGCGGAAGCGGAGTAGAACGCCGAGTAGGGAGGGGCCGAGTGTGGGACCGGGCAGTAACTCTTTATTCAGATTTTGGGATCCGATCTGGTAGCTGCAGTTAAATACTATGCGGTCTTTACCGTTGTGATGGACCTTGTGGTGAGGCACGTACCACGATTCAGTGGTCTGGTCAGCCTCTTTAATGTCCATCTTTGTGACGTGTCCCGCTGTGATGAGCTTCTCAATCTCAGCGCGGTATACACTCTCTTGGGCGGGGTTCTTGGCTAAGCGCCGCTCCGTGTTCAGCAGGTACCGTTCTGTGGCGTCTGTCTTGGCGTGGAAAGTAGGCATTCCTTCTCGCCGCAGGAGTGGCGTGGCGTATCTCAACACGCCGTTGACCGGGACTCTCTTGGTCCCTGTCTCGAGGAGGTGAATGGCGTAAATGTCATCTTTAGAGTGAATGTCTTTCTTTCCGTTCTTAAAGGGCATTTGTTCCAAGGTCCATAGCCGCTCTACGTGTTGCAGGAGTGCGGTTTCTCCCTCTGTGACTCGGGAGTGGAGACATCTAGTGGCTGTACTTCGGTTGAGAGATTTGGCGAGCGGGCCTTGGAGAGTCCATCCCAAACGGGTCTCGACTGCTGCAGGACAGCCTCGGGGTCCGGTATGAACCCGGTCTATCGGGACAATGAGGTCTGCATGGTCGGAGCCTATCAACAGGGTCGGCATAGCATTGTCTATGAGCGGGATCGGTAACTTGCGCAGATGTGCATATTTCTCCATCAGCTTGGCGACGGGGTATGTGTACCGCGACAGTCCTATTTCTTGGCTGGTGAAAGCGTCTGTAATCTGGTACCGTCGCTCAGGCTGGCCGCTTGCTGCGATAGAGAATGAGACATTCTCGCCCTTTATCGTCTTCAAATCTCGTCTTATTGTCCGAATTGTCATTTGGGTTTCGCTTCCCCGCAGCCCTAGCTGGGCCGCAGCGGAGGCGAGCAGCAGGGTCTTCTCTGACCCGTCATCGAGGACGGCGTAAGTGTCCAGGACTTTATTCTGGTAGCTTAGTGTCACACGCACTACTTTTAGGAGTACTCGGGCTCCACTGCTGCTGGCGGGATCGATGTACATGACGCTCGCTTTGCTGCTGGATGGTGCGGGTGAAGGGCGCCGTCTGTTACTGTCGTGAAGTATGTCCAGATGGGCTCCATCGCACTTGGTGCACCTTTTCTTTAAGCGGCATTCGGCTGCCATGTGTGAGCGCGCACAGCGAAAACAGCGCTTGTTGGACTTTATCCATTGACTTGCTTCCTCCGCGTTCAGCTTGGGGAAGGAGTCACATTGCGCTAGCCAGTGTTCTTTCTCACAGTAGGGGCACACTATCTTCCACTTCTCCGTTCTGGAGGGGGTACTGTGGCTCCTGCTGCTCGGTACTGACTCCGATTGGTGCATCACAGTCACCGATCTTCTTCCATCATTTAGTCATCTGGTTCCTTCTCTGGAGCCAGGGGTGCTCCGTCCGAATGTATCTAGCCGTAGGCTGCTGACTTCTCTCGCCAGGAAGTCTGCTAGATCGAGGAGGTTCGGTTCGGGGCCATTCGGGTCTCGGTGGTCCCTCTGTCGCCTAAAACGCTCCTGTCGAGCGGGCGGCAGCTTCTCCAAGATCCTTTCCACATTTGAGTTGGCGTAAAGTTCATGCCTCCCCTTCTCTCTCTGCGCTCCCAACATCCCTACCAGGGACTGCACTCTGATGGACAGGTCGTCCAGTGCTCGATTGTCTATTGCTGGGGGTAAGCGGTCGATGTGTCGGATCTCCTGGATCACGTAATCCCATATGCGCCCATACCTCTGGTCCAATGCTACCAGCGCTGCTGTGTATGGGGTGGTGGAAGTCGCGTAGGCGAGCGCTATATTATGTGCGCGGGGCACCTTTAAGTGCTTCAGTAGGATGGCGTATTTATGGCGTTCATCCAATACATCCACCAACATGGTCTCCAGACACATGCAGAGTTCCGTATACTGGGCCCGGTTCTCTTGGGTGAAGTCGGGTACCATAGGCGTGCCAATGTATGACGCTGACTGTGGATACATCGGCGAGCGTTGGGGGAGAGGCCTCCTAGGCGAGTCTCCTCCCGCTCCTTGGTATGGGCTGGTACCGGCAGTGTACCATGGCCCGCTTGTCCAGGTGCTGTTCCTCGGTGCGGGTCGTGCGTCGTGCTCACCCGTGTATAGAGTCGGGGGTCTGTAGCGCAGCTCCGCGGGAGTATAGCCTGGGCTGTACCGGACCTCCTGGTCCGGTAGAGTACTGTGCTGTCGTCGGGCGTGGTTCTCCTCCTCTTCCTCTTCGTCTTCAGTTAGGTCATCCAGTGCTTGTAGTCTCTGGTTTAGCCTCTCCACAGGATATGCTGCTCCTTCCCGGTTGCTAGGTCTCGCTTGGACCGGTGGGGGGAGGTGGTCTGTGGGGGGTATAGACCTCGTCTGTTGGTCAAGTTCAGGGTTGTTTACTCGGCTAGGGGATGCCGCCCTGGAGGTGTGTCTAGACGAGTTCCTGGAGCCTCTGGCGGAGGGAGAGGGTGTTGTCCGTCTGATCAGCTGTTCTATTAGTTGCGCTTGCTGTCTGTCGCGCTCTGCGTCCCGTAGAGCACCAGCAGCTGCTCGCTGGCTGTCTGCTCGGTCTCGGGCCACATTCTCTTCTCTCTGAATGCGTCTTAGTTCTAGACGTATATGCTCTTCTTCGCTCCGCTGCTGGATCTGCAGTCGGTCGCGTTCAGCAGCGGCGTTCAGG
Source organism: Notolepis coatsorum (assembly GCF_963971535.1). NCBI lineage: Eukaryota > Metazoa > Chordata > Actinopteri > Aulopiformes > Paralepididae > Notolepis > Notolepis coatsorum. The sequence goes on from NC_140180.1 coordinate 103,432,122, forward strand.
CTGATGAGGAAGGCCTGCTGTAGGGTCCTCTCTGCCTCGCTGGGAGAAGGCGGTTGTATAGGGGAGCCTTCCCTCGGGGTACTCCTTGCGGAGCCTTGGAGCTCTATCTCCACGGTGCTCTCCCCGTCTTCTCCCGTGCCGAGTTCTCTCTCGGTAGCGTTGTATTCCTCCCGGGACTCATCGGGGACTACTTCTTCAGTACTGGCGGGGTGTGATGTCATGTCTGGTTCCCACTGGTCCCCACCGTGAACTTGGTCAGTTACATTAGAGCCCGTAGGGGCCTCTATGGTCGGGGTAGTCTGGGCGTTGGGGTTAGACATACTTTTACTTTCTAGTTTTACCGCGTTTACTGTTAGTAGAAGACTAGGTTGTTGACTGACAGCGTAGGCCTCTAAGTACTGAGGGAGCCGTCGTTCGCGCTGCGGGCGTTGGTTAGGAGGATCGTTTCGTGGAGTGTTCATCATAGGCCATTTCAATATTAATAACACTATATTAATATTACACTAATTACCCTCCGGCTCGAAGGACCAATTGTAACTGAGGGGTACAATTCCCTGACTGTATTACTAGATATGATACTTACTACCACTACCTTTGTACTTAATATTCGGCCACCCAGTACACGGCATAAATATATTATGATGAACACTGTCACGTAGATGAAACGGATCCAACACAAATGTACGAATTAGAAATAGGTCTTTATTTCTACACAGCGATGGTGTGTAGAGCAAGCACTTAATCAAATCAATCACATTTATGAATGGAATTAGTATGCACTTTTATGGCAAGAGTATTCGTCGGTATATCAATAGAGAATGTCCAATCTCTGAAGGCGCAGGTGGTACATATACGACCTGGAATAGTTTAAGGAATAACAGCAATGATACTTTAATGATTATATACTGGACACACTAGGGGGGGTTAATCCGGTCGCTTGTAAGCCGACAGGAGTAGGAGGGGGGGGGGTAGAATCCGGCTGCCTCATCCGGCCAAGGGTATCCCAGGTGAACCCACTGTAGTGCCGTTCAATGCGCCGGCGATCCTTGGACCACAGATGAAAGCAGGTGGACTCTTTGTGGGCCGGCGTCATCCGGTCCACGGAGGAGAGACGTGAAGCGACCTCGTCTTGCAGAGCGTCTCCTCACCTTGCGTCCTCTCCAGGGGGGGGGGGTTCCAACACACGGCAGTGTCGGGGGTCTTTATCCATGGAATAATCAAAGTATACAAAGCATAATCCGTGCCTGGGAAGGCGGGCTGTCGTCGGTAGAATAATCCGGTATACAGGTCCACTCGCTCGTCGGCTCTGGGGCTCCTCGGGTGCAGCTTCACGTGGGGTCAACCACCCTGGATAAGCAGCCAGTTCTCTGCCCGAAACGATGGGGTACTGACTACGGTAGTATTCTCACCGCACGAAGCACTATATATTAACAGACTATTATTAGCTTAATAGACTACGTCCAACTCGACGATATAGTGCCAAATATGACTATTCAAATATTAATATACACGATGTCTCAATACCGATGGTAGGCGAACTTGGCCTTACTCCCACACGTGGCGTCGCGGGGAGGCTTTACGTCTGTGACTCTATTGGAGGGTAAGAAACTGGACTGAAAAGGAAGTCCTACTTTAGTAGCGCAGTATATATACGCACTATGAACAAATAGTCCCATTAGTGGTGCGGTAGTCAGATTCCTACGCGGAACTAGGACTTGTTCGTACATGTGGAGCGGTACGTTTGAACTGGGTCTGAGGGGTATGGCAGCCTGGCACCAAGGTCTCGACCAATAGTAGAATGGAGACTATTATGGGATGTTCAGTAGGCTAGAATGGATATTCAATGCATATTGTACAAGGAATATACAAGGGATATCAGGGAATATTAGAGAATATACAAATACAATTAAATATATATATATAAATAAATATATATATTCGGTTTAATCTGGCCCTTCACAACAGTTGAGGTTATACATGTATTATTACAGTGTTGAGGTTATACATGCATTATTACAGTGTTGAGGTTATACATGCATTATTACAGTGTTGAGGTTATACATGCATTATTACAGTGTTGAGGTTATACATGCATTATTACAGCGTTGATGTTATACGTGCATTATTACAGTGTTGAGGTTATACATGCATTATTACAGTGTTGGGGTTATACATGCATTATTACAGTGTTGATGTTATACATGCATTATTACAGTGTTGTTATACATGCATTATTACAGCGTTGATGTTATACATGCATTATTACAGTGTTGTTATACATGCATTATTACAGCATTGAGGTTATACATGCATTATTACAGTGTTGAGGTTATACATGCATTATTACAGTGTTGAGGTTATACATGCATTATTACAGTGTTGGGGTTATACATGCATTATTACAGCGTTGAGGTTATACATGCATTATTACAGCGTTGAGGTTATACATGCATTATTACAGTGTTGTTATACATGCATTATTACAGCATTGAGGTTATACATGCATTATTACAGTGTTGAGGTTATACATGCATTATTACAGCGTTGATGTTATACATGCATTATTACAGTGTTGTTATACATGCATTATTACAGCGTTGATGTTATACATGCATTATTACAGTGTTGTTATACATGCATTATTACACCATTGAGGTTATACATGTATTATTACAGTGTTGTTATACATGCATTATTACAGTGTTGTTATACATGCATTATTACAGCATTGAGGTTATACATGTATTATTACAGCGTTGATGTTATACATGCATTATTACAGTGTTGTTATACATGCATTATTACAGTGTTGTTATACATGCATTATTACAGTGTTGAGGTTATGCATGCATTATTACAGTGTTGAGGTTATACATGTATTATTACAGTGTTGAGGTTATACATGCATTATTACAGTGTTGAGGTTATACATGTATTATTACAGCATTGAGGTTATACATGCATTATTACAGTGTTAAGGTTATACATGCATTATTACAGCGTTGAGGTTATACATGCATTATTACAGTGTTGGGGTTATACATGCATTATTACAGTGTTGAGGTTATACATGCATTATTACAGTGTTGGGGTTATACATGCATTATTACAGTGTTGAGGTTATACATGCATTATTACAGTGTTGAGGTTATACATGCATTATTACAGTGTTGGGGTTATACATGCATTATTACAGTGTTGAGGTTATACATGCATTATTACAGCGTTGAGGTTATACATGCATTATTACAGTGTTGTTATACATGCATTATTACAGTGTTGAGGTTATACATGCATTATTACAGTGTTGTTATACATGCATTATTACAGCGTTGAGGTTATACATGCATTATTACAGTGTTGTTATACATGCATTATTACAGCATTGAGGTTATACATGCATTATTACAGTGTTGAGGTTATACATGCATTATTACAGTGTTGATGTTATACATGCATTATTACAGTGTTGTTATACATGCATTATTACAGCGTTGATGTTATACATGCATTATTACAGTGTTGTTATACATGCATTATTACAGCATTGAGGTTATGCATGCATTATTACAGTGTTGAGGTTATACATGTATTATTACAGTGTTGAGGTTATACATGCATTATTACAGTGTTGAGGTTATACATGCATTATTACAGTGTTGAGGTTATACATGCATTATTACAGCGTTGATGTTATACGTGCATTATTACAGTGTTGAGGTTATACATGCATTATTACAGTGTTGGGGTTATACATGCATTATTACAGTGTTGAGGTTATACATGCATTATTACAGTGTTGTTATACATGCATTATTACAGCGTTGATGTTATACATGCATTATTACAGTGTTGTTATACATGCATTATTACAGCATTGAGGTTATACATGCATTATTACAGTGTTGAGGTTATACATGCATTATTACAGTGTTGAGGTTATACATGCATTATTACAGTGTTGAGGTTATACATGCATTATTACAGCGTTGAGGTTATACATGCATTATTACAGTGTTGTTATACATGCATTGTTACAGCGTTGATGTTATACATGCATTATTACAGTGTTGTTATACATGCATTATTACAGCATTGAGGTTATACATGCATTATTACAGTGTTGAGGTTATACATGCATTATTACAGCGTTGATGTTATACATGCATTATTACAGTGTTGTTATACATGCATTATTACAGCGTTGATGTTATACATGCATTATTACAGTGTTGTTATACATGCATTATTACAGCATTGAGGTTATGCATGCATTATTACAGTGTTGTTATACATGCATTATTACAGTGTTGAGGTTATGCATGCATTATTACAGTGTTGAGGTTATACATGTATTATTACAGTGTTGAGGTTATACATATTACAGTGTTGATGTTATACATGCATTATTACAGTGTTGAGGTTATACATGCATTATTACAGCGTTGATGTTATACATGCATTATTAGAGTGTTGAGGTTATACATGTATTATTACAGCATTGAGGTTATACATGCATTATTACAGTGTTAAGGTTATACATGCATTATTACAGCGTTGAGGTTATACATGCATTATTACATTGTTGGGGTTATACATGCATTATTACCGTGTTGAGGTTATACATGCATTATTACAGTGTTGGGGTTATACATGCATTATTACAGTGTTGAGGTTTTACATGCATTATTACAGCGTTGAGGTTATACATGCATTATTACAGTGTTGGGGTTATACATGCATTATTACAGTGTTGAGGTTATACATGCATTATTACAGTGTTGAGGTTATATATACATGAGTGCAGATGGATTGGTTGATGGGTGGATGGGTAGATAGTCATTGAGCCTCCTGATGGCCTTGTACTAAGTGTACAAAATGTAATGTCAATGTACTAAATTTAACTGAACATACTCAGGCTAAACTAAGAGTGCACTGACTCTGAAATGTTTTTCTGTTTAATGCACGCTTGCGTTGCGAGTTGAGGCACATATACATTGGAGCCCTTATGAATGAAAGATGAGCTCAATTAGCAGATACTCACAGCAGCACCGAAGCACTTTCCTTCTGCAAATCCACCGTCCACTAACCAATGTCACACGCAGGACACCACACTGACAACACAGTCTGTGGTGAAATCATAGAACTATAGATC
>NC_140180.1:103437476-103479085 GCF_963971535.1 Notolepis coatsorum
AGAGAGAGACAGAACTACAGAGAGAGAGAGAGAACTAGAGCGAGGGATATAGAGACAGAACTAGAGAGAGAGAGAGACATCAGACATCGGAGACATCTGAGACATATACTTCCCACAACTTGCAAACATCCAAAGAGAGTTTGAAAACATGGCAAACAACGGAAATTCCCTTACTGTACCTGGGTGAAGTACAACAATGTGCAAACACAGCAGCACAAGCTGCTGTGACAAGAAGAGGACATCCAATGGAAAACAACCACCATAATGTCAGAGAAACAGAGATCATTGGTGCAAGAGGGAGAGATAGACAGAACAGGAAGTGGAGGGAGAGAGTGAGACGGGTGTGGAGAGCAGGAAAGAGAGGGATGGCGGACGGCAAGAAGGGGACGTGTCTGATTCCCAATCTAAATTAATTCAGGTGCTTAACCTAAATCTTTTTATAATTAAGATAATGTCTCAGCCTCAGACAGCGATGGATGGCTCATTTAAACACGCCGCTCTGATCGTTAGTCAGAGAATGTGATGTAGGGCATGAGAGAGAGAGAGAGAGAGAGAGAGAGAGAGAGAGAGAGAGAGAGAGAGAGAGAGAGAGAGAGAGAGAGAGAGAGAGAGAGAGACAGAGATACTGCATGTGTGAGAGGATGTGTGTGTTAGTATGTGCATGCGTGTGTGTAAGTGTAAGTATGTAATTGGACTCAATAATTGGAGTGATGCATTTGATAATTTGTCAGGGATGTGGTAACAGGACGATTAGTGTGTGTGTATGTGTTTGTGTGTGTGTGTGCTTGTGTATGCTTGTTTGTGTACAGCCCTATTTCTGTGTGTGTATGCAGGCAGTGTGAGGCTATCCTGTGCGTGTGTGTGTGTGTGTGTGTGTGTGTCTGTGTGTGTATCTGCACGTGGGACAGGGTGGAGGGGGATTATATGCTTATGAGCATTGATTATTGAGAAGGAAAGATGGAAATCGACTCATTCAAACAAACGCCCATACACACACACACACACACACACACACACACACACACAACAGCTGGCACGCACATATTATATAAAGGCAAGTGAACATGCACATACACATGCACACACGGCCACCTCATTTTTAACACAGCACATCATCTTTCAATACTACAGCACAATTCATAATCTTTGTGTTTGTTGTATAACCACAAACACACACACAAATGCACATGCAAGCATACCTGTCTCTATACAAGAGCACATACTGTACAAATAGGAAACGGATGACACAGAACATTTTAACACCACTCTAGCATTACACAAAGCACCTCTATTCCACACACACACACACACACACACACACACACACACACACACACACACGCACACGCACACGCACACACACGCACACGCACACACACGCACACACACACACACGCACACACACACACACACGCACACACACACACACACACACACACACACACACATTCACACAACCACACGTACATATAAATGCTTAGGTAGCTCATTGGGCTAAGGCACAGTGTGTCACATACTTGCAGCATCATGGGTTTGAACCCGGGCTCATGACTTCTGCAGCGTACCATAGTCTCTCTCTCTCTCTCTCTCTCTCTCTCTCTCTCTCTCTCTCTCTCTCTCTCTCTCTCTCTGTCTCTCTCTCTCTCTGTATCTCTCTCTCCCAGCATTTTTTGTCTGTTAGACTGTGACTCCCTGCAGTGGTAGTGGGTTCTAGAGACATAATTCACCATGGTATTGTTTTGATGTGTTGATGGGGCACTGTCACTTTAAGGAGGTTGGTTTTGGGGTTGGGCTGAGAGGAGACGCCCTGTTTGGGGTTTCATTGATAAATGTTTGCTTACCACGAGCTGTCAGGAGCTAGCACGGCATAGTTCGGACAGCTGTCACTTGTGCCACTGCGAAATACTGTAAACGACACACAGCTTTGTGTTGTCAACTGTTAAAAATAGTGCGTTTCTCTATACCGACGATTTCTACAGTACTTTATGTATCGATAACATACTTATCGACTATGGGATAAAGGTATATATTGTACGTTATGTTATAGACATCACCAATATATTGACATGTTTATGAAAATGTATAATGTGTACATATTCAAACCTGGAACGCTGACATGGGAGGCAAGTGCCTTTAGCTCAAGACTACTGAGATACACTTTTGTGATATCCTCACCCTAACCCTAACTCTACTGTTACCTCATCCCACGACCACAATCATTGTTGGTTCGACTCCTGGTCGTGGTGATTTGGACTTTTGCGTTTAGGTTTTACATTCACATGAACAATAACCTGGACTGGTCGGACACACAGAGGCCCTCTACAGGAAGGGACTACTGCAGTCATTTTACTAGTCTGTAGCAGCCAGCGTCCTCTTCTTCACCGTGGTATGCAGCCAGTCTCCTCTTCTTCACCGTGGTATGCAGCCAGCCTCCTCTTCTTCACCGTGGTATGCAGCCAGCCTCCTCTTCTTCACCGTGGTATGCAGCCAGCCTCCTCTTCTTCACCGTGGTATGCAGCCAGCCTCCTCTTCTTCACTGTGGTATGCTGGGGAAGGTAAAGTCAAGTCAAGTCATGGTAAATGGCTGCATTTATATTGCACTTTTATCCAAAGCGCTTTACAATTTGTTCCTCAAATCTTTTTAACCATTCACTCACACATTCACACCCCAACGGCGGAGGCAACCATGCAAGGTGCCAAGCTGCTCATCGGGAGCAATTAGGGATTAAGTGTCTTGCTCAAGGACACTTTGAAACGCTGGCCGGGTGGAGCGGGAATCGAACCGGACACCTCCGTATTACTGCTCTATACCTCCCAAGTCACTGTCGCCCCTATCCGCCATGTTCAGCCATATACTCCCCCATATACATGTATGTAATATGTAACGTTTACGTTGCACTACTTTTATTGTCTTTTATACCTGCAATGTCGGCAATTTATGCATCGTTTTTTATTCTGTCAACTATATGCTGGTTTTATATGTTAATTTTATACTAATTGCTGTGGGGCACTCTAGACTGCGGTCCATGCATGAAAAGTGCTACAGTATATAGATAGAGTTATTAATATGTATTATTATTATATTGTAATAAATGTATGCATTGAAATGTCTGTAAGTCTCGACGACATTGAAAGGGTGACCTCAATTGTCCTTTCGAGAATAAATAAAGGTTTGAAATGTACTGTACATGGTGTTGACTTATGGTAGAATCTGTATATTATGCCCGGGGGCTGTACATACGCGTATTGTGTTATTATACATAGATAGTGTCCATCTCTCTGTATTTCATATCTTACCTTCAGTATTATCTACCTCATCTGTTATTCTTATGTTATTGTTATTTGTATTTATATTACCTACCTGTACCTCGTCTCCGGTGCTGCTGTGACCCCCGGATCTCCCCGAGGAGATGAATGACATCCTATCTAATCTAAGTGCATTGTCATTGTCACACACACACACACACACACACACACACACACACACACACACACACACACACACACACACACACACACACACACGCACGCATGCACGCACGCACGCACACACACACGCACGCACGCACGCACGCACGCACGCACACACACACACACACACACACACACACACACACACACACACACATATGCACACACACACACACAGACTATATGATTCAGCAGAACATGCAGCAATGTTAACCCTTTCACTGCCACACTACAGAAGGTTAACCCTTTACTATCACACTACCAACGGTTGGTAGTGTGGCAGTGAACGGGTTAAGTGAATGCAAAGTCATCTCTATGTGCGAGTTATATACAATACGCAATGCATTTTGATTGAGTGTGTATTATTGGACCATCCATATTTCCACCATATTTCTTCCTCCTAGGCCTTCCCATGGGGGTAAACTAGCACACACACACACACACACACACACACACACACATCTGCACACATACACACACACACACACACACTTATCCATGCACTGCAGCCTCTGGTGCACACACATGAAAAAAGCTGGCAAGTGCATATATAATATAACACATAGACACCCACACACACACAGGCATACAGATACACACACACACATTCATAAACTCACATGCTCTCTTATACGCTGCTTGTGCACACACACACTCACATGCTCTTTCATACGCTGCTTGTGCACGCACACACACACACACACACACACACACACACACACACACACACACACACACACACACACACACACACACACACACACACACACACACACACACACACACACACACACACACACACACACTCTACCCCAGTGGTGCAGCTCAATCCAGGGCCATGCTCTATCGTAATGCTTCCGCCCCCCTGTTACTTCCTGTCGAAGATTGATTGGCTAATTACTAAGATTAATGTCTTTTCTCTTATTTCTTAACATCCCCCCCCCCCCCCCCATCCCCCAACCTCAGGCCAGGCCTGGCAGCCACTCAACTTCAATTCTGAGAGTGGATTTTCATAAAAATCTGACTAGTGCAAATGATTGGCCAGATGAAGCTGACCACATCTGCATCTTTTAAGTGATTTGAATAATACAGAGAATGGATGAATGAAGGAGGGAACATTAACATCATCATGGATGTCAGAATCAAGTTATTTCTGCACCCAATCCATGTTATACATTAATTATTGAGTATCTGCTGATAAAGGGCCCTGATCCGATTTTTGTATTTTCTTCACTCAAAGGACCACCTCACCCAAAAATGATAATTTGTATATCAATGACTCACCCTGTGATGTCTTGAATGCATGAAGATCTATTCTCGCATGTTTCTGTGAACATAGAACATTGAACGTAGAGGAAAAAACTGGAATATAAGGCGATCATTTGAGCAGGTCAGATATGGTCCATAATTCCACTCATCATTGTGATATATATACAGCATGGTGGCAATTTCCCACCAATGGCCTATTTCACCTATCTGGTAGAGAAGACCAGCATGTCTATAAAATACATCACCATAATCCAAAACTCACTTTTTTTTAAAGGTACTTAGGTCCTGTACACCTCAATAATAAAGCTTAAGAAGGTGATATATACCTGCTAATTGTACTTCATTTCTAAGATGAGTGCATTACATACTGTGTGCCTTACATGAGTAAGACATGTAAATGTGTCTAAAAAGCCTTGAACAACAAAGAATGATCCAAACCTTCATGAAGCTAAGGAACTGAACTGGACCCAGTGGTTTTGACAGTGGTATTGTAACCGAGTGGATTTGAACCTGGGACCATAGGTTCCGCACTAACCAGCTGAACTAAAGGGTCCGACCCGTTAGCAGGTGCTGGTTGACTGCGATCGACTCCTCAGTAGTTTACAGTCTTCCTCCCCCCGGAGAAGTGCATCTTCACATGCCCTGTCCACACGCACACTTTCCAGGGGCTTAAGGCGCTGAGATCCCACCCCCATTGCTATTTGAACCTGGATACAGATTCACAGGGCAGTGAGATCCCACCGCTGTTACCAATGTAATCAAGTGGATTTAAACCTGGGACCATAGGATCCACAGGCGGCCACACTAACCAGCTGAGCTAAAGGGTCCGACCCTATTGTCATATCAAGATACAGGATTCCTTTATTGCCACACAACCAGGTTGGTGGTATTTGGAAGTCCTATTTGGTGGATTTTTATAAGTTATATTGTCGGATAATTTCTATAGGTCCTATTTTTGGGACCTTATTATTATAATTTTTGGAACTCACAATATGTCAGTAGGCCAGACGTTTTCCACTGTAAGGTCAGGTTAAGGTCATTGGTAGGCAAAGTTATACGTTTAGTGCAAGTAGTACAACCAGCTGGCAAATATCGTCAACCCAACTATTGTTTTTGTAATTTTCTGTAAATATTGGCAGATTTCCAGCGCTTCAAAATAGAATGGACGCAGAGGAATATGGTTTAGCTGACAGGAGTTATGATTACACTTTAAAATGAGGTATTGACTTACAGTAGTAATAATTACACTTTAAAATGAGGTATTGACTTAGAGTAGTAATGATTACACTTTAAAATGAGGTATTGACTCACAGAAGTAATGATGCAAAATTAGTTTATATGCGGACGACGTAATACTGTTCATGCAAAACCCCAACACCGCATTGCCTCATCTTCTCAAGCTGATTGAGGACTTTGGAGATCTATCGGGATTTAGGATAAATTGGCCGAAGTCGGCCTTCCTCCCACTCAACGCCCCTGCAAAAAGAAATATAACCCTCCCAAAAGAGATACATGCATTATTACAGTGTTGAGGTTATATGCAGTATTACAGTGTTGATGTTATACATGCATTATTACAGTGTTGAGGTTATATGCAGTATTACAGTGTTGATGTTATACATGTATTATTACAGTGTTGAGGTTATACATGCATTATTACAGTGTTGTTATCCGTGCATTATTACAGTGTTGTTATACATGTATTATTACAGTGTTGTTATACATGCATTATTACAGTGTTGAGGTTATACATGTATTATTACAGTGTTGGGGTTATACATGTGTAACGGATGGTATCGTGAAGCGCAGTCAAGAAGGGCTGGGGTGAGTAGCGGTGCTATGGGTTAAACTCACTCTCACATCCCCAAAAAAAAAAGACAGATAGACACGTTGCGAAGTAGTGAATTCACCTCTTGGTATAGAGGTCTGTGTTGTTGCCCACGGCATGGGAGACCGGGGTTCGACTCCCAATCGGGGCATCGAAGTGCCTTGGGTGGAGTGGAGTGAGTTTGAGAGGGTGAGTGTAACGGATGGTATCGTGAAGCGCAGTCAAGAAGAGCTGGGGTGAGTAGCGGTGCTATGGGTTAAACTCACTCTCACATCCTCAAAGACAGATAGACACGTTGCGAAGTTATACATGCATTATTACAGTGTTGAGGTTATACATATTACAGTGTTGAGGTTATACATGCATTATTACAGTGTTGAGGTTATACATGCATTATTACAGTGTTGGGGTTATACATGCATTATTACAGAGTTGAGGTTATACATGCATTATTACAGTGTTGAGGTTATACATGCATTATTACAGCGTTGATGTTATACATGCATTATTACAGCGTTGATGTTATTGTTATGACCCTGGCTCATGGGTACGCAACCTATGTGTAATCAACACCAAAACCCTGTGCTCTAATTCAAAAATGCTACTAAACCAAGGAACTACTAATATACTATAAGCTAATGTACTGGTAACCCAACGGACAAGGACTGTAAGAACCTGACAGCTCTTTCACTAGGCACAGACAGTGCATGTGTGTTTCTGGGTCTGCCTTTGAAGCTCCCCAGCAGGTGACACTAATTGGCTAATTGGCAGCCCTCACCTGCCTGCCCTGGTGACACAGGAGTGACCAGGCCTCTAGTACATAACACCTCCCCCACCAAACTGGTTGCCCAAGAGGCAACCACTACACAACAACCCATAAACAAAACAAAAACAACTGTGACCCCTTAGTTGTCAGGGCCTCTACCACAACAGCGATAACGGGTACCACAAACACCGGTACTACGATCGTGAGAGGGCGTCTGCTAGCACGTTGTCCCTCCCACGAATGTGGCGAATATCCAAGTTATACGCCTGGAGGAACAAACTCCATCGCATCAAACGATGATTCGAATTCACCATGCTGCGAAGAAAAACCAAAGGGTTATGGTCTGTATACACAACAAGGGGTAAACTGGAGGATCGAACGTAAACATAAAAATGGTTCAAGGCAAGAACCAAAGCGAGCGCCTCCTTCTCTATAGTAGAGTAGTGCAGTTGATGCCTGTCAAACTTTTTAGAAAAGTAGCACACTGGGTGCTCCACCCCTAATGCATCCTCTTGCAGGAGGACGGCTCCAGCACCGAGGTCACTAGCATCCACTGCCAACTTGAATGGCAGTTGAAAATTGGGAGCTGACAGAACGGGAGCGCTAATCAGAATACCCTTGATGCTCTCAAAAGACTGTTGACAAGTCTCAGTCCACACGAAAGGTACCTTAGGACTGAGCAGATTGGTCAAAGGGGCAACAACAGAAGCAAAGTTCCTACAGAAACTCCTATAGTACCCTGCCATACCTAGGAAGCGCTTTAACTCCCGCCTGGTGATGGGAGCAGGGAAACCCACTATAGCCTCCACCTTAGCTGTAATGGGGCACACATGCCCACGTCCAACCACCTTACCCAGGTAGGTAACCGTGGCCTGTCCAAATTCACATTTCGCAAGGTTAACTGTCAAGTTAGCATCACCCAACCGCTTGAACACTTCGGCCAGATGCTCCACATGTTGTGACCAAGAGGAACTGTGGATAACCAGGTCATCCAGATATGCCTCACAGAACGCTACCCCGCCCAGGACCTTGTTCACTAGCCTCTGAAACGTCGCTGGGGCATTTCGCATGCCAAAGGCCATCACTGTATACTGGCAGAAACTCTCTGGTGTGACAAAAGCGGATATCTCACGTGCTCGCGGAGTAAGCGGAACCTGCCAGTATCCCTTTAGCAAATCCAATTTACTTACAAAGGCTGCTGAACCCACCCGATCGATACAGTCGTCCATCCGAGGCAGAGGGTACGAGTCCGGCTTGGTTACTGCATTAACTTTACGGAAATCAGTACAGAACCGATGAGTGCAGTCTGGCTTATCAACAAGCAGGCAGGGGGAGCTCCACGCACTAGAACTGGGCTCCGCAATGCCATGTCTCACCATATAGTCTACTTCCTTACTCAAGATCCTTCGTTTTTCCGGATTCACCCTATAGGCATGTTGCTTAATTGGCCCTGCACTACCAACATCAATGTCATGCTCGAGTACATTAGTACGACTAGGGACATCAGAAAACAAACGTGTATGCTGTCTAGGTAGGCGCACCACATCCGTACGCTCAGGAAGTGGTAAGTACGACAGGTGTGAGTCCAAGTCACCTAGTATCTGGGTGTTTGGCAACCGGCCCTGAGAAATCTCCTTCGACACAGAACAGTCGGCTACAATAGGAGATGCAGAAACTGTTAGAACAGCCACAGGCTTGACCCCTGACTGGTCAATCTGAGCCCTATCATTGTACGCCTTCAACATATTGACGTGACATAATCTACTCTTGCGCCTGCGGTCGGGAGTTTTAATCAAGTAGTCGACCTCACCAACTTTGCGCTCAATGGAGTATGGCCCACTGTATTTAGCCTGTAATGCAGACCCAAGAATAGGCGAGAGAACCAACACCTTGTCTCCCGGTGAGAACACCCTATGTCGGGCCCGCCTATCATACCACACCTTCATTTTTCCTTGGGCTACCTTTAGGTTCTCTTCCGCTAGTTCACATGCTCTACTAAGCTTAAGCCTGAAGTCACACACATAGTCCAACAAATTAGTAGAGGAAGGAGTCTGGTCAGCCAACCACTTTTCCTTCAGCAGTTTCAAAGGACCCCTCACTGTGTGGCCGAACACCAGCTCAGCCGGGCTGAATCCAAGAGACTCCTGGGTTACCTCCCTAGCAGCAAACAGAAGCAAAGGAATTCCATCATCCCAGTCTTTGTCAAACTCCGTACAATATGCCCGCAGCATTGTTTTGATAGTCTGGTGAAATCTCTCCAGCGCCCCCTGGGACTCTGGATGATAGGCAGAGGAAGGGCAATGCTGGATAGACAACTGCTGGAGGACCTGAGCAAAGAGACGGGACATGAAGTTAGACCCTTGATCTGATTGAATGACCTTTGGTAGACCAAAAGTCGAAAAAAACCTAACCAGAGCTTTGGATATAGCTGGGGCTGTGATCTTGCGTAAAGGAATGGCTTCAGGAAAACGGGTCGCTGCACACATAATAGTCAAAAGGTACTGGTTCCCTGTCTTTGTTCGAGGGAGGGGACCAACACAGTCAATGAGGATCCGCTCAAAAGGTTCCCCAACGGCAGGGATAGGCTGCAGAGGAGCCTGAGGGATCTTCTGGTTTGGTTTACCAACCACCTGACACACATGGCACAAGCGACAATATTGTGCCACATCTGACTTCAAACCAGGCCAACAAAAATGTCTCAGCACACGGTCATAAGTCTTCCTGACCCCCATGTGACCAGCAAGATCATGATCATGTGCTAGATGCAGTATATCAGGACGATACACGGCTGGAACAACAATCTGAAACACACTGCCCCAGTCATCTAGACTGGACAGGTTAGGTGGTGTCCACTTTCTCATGAGCACGTCATTGCTAACAAAGTATCCTTGAGACGTATCTACCATTTCATCCTCTAAAACTGCCTCTTCAAAGAGGGACGACAAGGAGACATCCTTGTTTTGCTCTAGTACCAACTGCTCATGAGACGGAATCACCTTACCAAACCCCTCATCAGGGCCACTTTTCAACTCAACAAAGAACGTGTCACTAAGTGTCATATCACCATCTAAGTTAACAACCTCATGGGTGTCACATTTGACCTTTGACATTGCGCGTGTTACCGCACACACAGGAAACACTCCTGGATGCTTCTGTGCGAGCTCATCAGGAACCTCAGAAACTACAGGGACGGGAATTACAACTGGAGTAGCCAGCACTTTGCCACCGGCCAAATCGTTCCCTAGAATGAAGGACACCCCCTTTATGGGAATGTGAGAACACACTCCTACGACAACATTGCCTGATACTAAGGGAGAGTTTAGCGAGACCTCATGCAAAGGAGTATTCACAAAGCCTCCTCCAAAGCCCTGAACAATGGCACCGGAATGCAATGAAGAATCTTCCGAAAATGGCAAAATCCCATCCAGAATGAGAGACTGGAAAGCTCCTGTATCTCTCCATATTGTAATAGCCTGCCTTGATCCTAATTCACCAACCAGTGAAACAAATCCATCCATCCTAAATGTTGAGGAGCCCTCTAGCTCCCTGTCTGCACCTTTGATACTTCGCACCCCACTCTCTAATGTCGGCATAGGTGTCCTGTCTATGATTTCTACCAGAGCCACCGTTTTTACATTTTTCTGCTTAAGCACAGGGCATCCAGCAACGATATGACCAGGCTCCTTACAGTAAAAACAGATAACCCCCTCTGGGAAGGCACTAGCAGAGCCACCTTGCCTAGGAGTCGAAGTAAACCGACCAGCAGACACGGGTGCCGGGAACCGGCTCCCCTGAGAAGGACGCCTACTACCCCTGGACTCCACACGGCCCTCCTCTACAAAGACAGATTTGTGTGTTAACACAAACTCATCAGCCAAGACAGCAGCGTCGGCTATCTTCGATACCTTATGCTCATTTAGATGTGTGGAAACGTTATCAGGAACACACCTCTTAAATTCCTCTAGGAGAACCAACTGTCTGAGCTGCTCCCTTGACTCTGCTTTTTGCGAGGTGCACCACCGGTCAAACAGGTTCTCCTTCTCTTTTCCAAATTCAACATAAGACTGCCCCTCCTGCCTACGATAACCTCTAAAACGCTGACGTTAGGCCTCGGGGACCAACTCATAAGCCCTCAATATGGAAGCTTTAACCAGCTCATAATCAGCGCTTTGTTCAAGGGACAGAGCAGTGTAGGCTTCTTGTGCCCTACCAACCAAAACACATTGCAGCAGCAGTGTCCAGGCGGTATCAGGCCACTTCAATGTGGTTGCCACCCGTTCAAAAAGGGGAAAATATCTTTCCACGTCTTTCTCAAAGAATGGTGGCACCATCCTAATATTCCTGCCTACATCAAACCCGGAACGTGACTCTGGATGCAGAGAACCCGCCTGCAAGGCAGCATGCTTAAATGCAAGCTCCTTCATTGCACGATCGTGCTCTCTCTCCTCTCCTCTCCTCTTGTTGTAGCTGTTTTTCCTTAAGCTCCCGCTCTCTCTCATCTCTCCTCTCCTCTTGTTGTAGCTGTTTTTCCTTAAACTCACGCTCTTGTTGTAGCTGCTTTTCCCTAAATGCCAACTCCCTAGGCCCCCAATCGATGGCAACACCTTCCGCCACGCCAGAGAGTTGTGGAGACACCTCAGACAAAAGAAGCTCATCCACCGTTGCCACAATCACCTGCTCCTCAATGAGTATAGCCCTCAAAGTCCCCAAGGCAGTCGTTTTTAACCGCTTCTCACTGGCAGTAAGCTCCACATTGTAGTGCACAGCAAGCTTCAGAAGCTGCTCTTTGGAAAACCTTCCCAACATCTCGTCAGAGGGGTTCTCAACAAAATCCTTAATGGTAGCCATCGTTACTGTACCAGTCACCACAAGCTACTCACTTTACCCTACAGTCACTAAGAACCACTAACAAACCACGAAGAACCACCAAAGAACCACTGAAAAACCACTAAAGAACCACTGAAGAACCACGAAGAACCACTGAAGAACCATGAAGAATGCTAATGCCAATAATAACAACCATAAAGGGACGCGGTGGAAATGTGAGCTCTACGGAGCGCACCTTTCCAGGTTGCACAAACAAACAAACAAAAAATTTTAAAAAAACACACCCACCCTAAATAGACGTGTCATACACGCAGGGTGTTAGGTGCTACCAGGTATGCTCACCAAACACTTAAACAAACAAAATAAATCCAACAAAATATTCCAAACAGGTGCGCCTTCTAACCTGATGTGACCACATATGCTTCTACGTCTAAACTGCAGAAAACCCCGGCCTACCACATGTCTACCCTAAGAAACACTAAATCAAGCCCTACCACACTACCTGTGTTTCCTGGCCGCCCTAACCTACCTACCCTTAAACTAATGCCCTGTAGACCTAACTTTCTTCAACCACACCTGCTACCAGTCAAAGATCATATACAATCATTTCATTGACCGCCCCAGGAGTACGCGGTGCACCGGACGCTAACCAACAACCAGAAAATAATATCCCTATCTACATGTGGTGCCTACTAAACTATATATTTTAACAGCATAAGTAGTCACATCAAATTACAAACAAATACGGCATACTCACCTGTTTGATGAAAATGGCTCAGCCCCCACGTTACACCATGTGTAACGAACACCACCCAAACCATAATATGATGACACCCCGTGCAACACAAAAAAAAATCACCAAACAAAGTGCTAGGGGTAAAAGATCCCGGACGAGCGCCCAATTGTTACGACCCTGGCTCATGGGTACGCAACCTATGTGTAATCAACACCAAAACCCTGTGCTCTAACTAAAAAATGCTACTAAACCAAGGAACTACTAATATACTATAAGCTAATGTACTGGTAACCCAACGGACAAGGACTGTAAGAACCTGACAGCTCTTTCACTAGGCACAGACAGTGCATGTGTGTTTCTGGGTCTGCCTTTGAAGCTCCCCAGCAGGTAACCAATCAGCACTAATTGGCTAATTGGCAGCCCTCACCTGCCTGCCCTGGTGACACAGGAGTGACCAGGCCTCTAGTACATAACAGTTATACATGCATTATTACAGCGTTGATGTTATACATGCATTATTACAGTGTTGAGGTTATACATGCATTATTACAGTGTTGAGGTTATACATGCATTATTACAGTGTTGAGGTTATACATGCATTATTACAGTGTTGAGGTTATACATGCATTATTACAGTGTTGAGGTTATACATGCATTATTACAGTGTTGGGGTTATACATGCATTATTACAGCGTTGAGGTTATACATGCATTATTACAGCGTTGAGGTTATACATGCATTATTACAGTGTTGTTATACATGCATTATTACAGCGTTGATGTTATACATGCATTATTACAGTGTTGTTATACATGCATTATTACAGCATTGAGGTTATACATGCATTATTACAGTGTTGAGGTTATACATGCATTATTACAGTGTTGAGGTTATACATGCATTATTACAGTGTTGTTATACATGCATTATTACAGCATTGAGGTTATACAGTACATGCATTATTACAGTGTTGGGGTTATACATGCATTATTACAGCGTTGAGGTTATACATGCATTATTACAGTGTTGAGGTTATACATGCATTATTACAGTGTTGAGGTTATACATGCATTATTACAGCGTTGATGTTATACATGCATTATTACAGCGTTGATGTTATACATGCATTATTACAGTGTTGAGGTTATACATGCATTATTACAGCGTTGATGTTATACATGCATTATTACAACGTTGATGTTATACATGCATTATTACAGTGTTGAGGTTATACATGCATTATTACAGTGTTGAGGTTATACATGCATTATTACAGTGTTGATGTTATACATGCATTATTACAGTGTTGAGGTTATACATGCATTATTACAGTGTTGAGGTTATACATGCATTATTACAGTGTTGAGGTTATACATGCATTATTACAGTGTTGGGGTTATACATGCATTATTACAGCGTTGATGTTATACATGCATTATTACAGTGTTGAGGTTATACATGCATTATTACAGTGTTGAGGTTATACATGCATTATTACAGTGTTGTTATACATGCATTATTACAGTGTTGTTATACATGCATTATTACAGCATTGAGGTTATACATGCATTATTACAGTGTTGAGGTTATACATGCATTATTACAGTGTTGAGGTTATACATGCATTATTACAGCGTTGAGGTTATACATGCATTATTACAGCATTGAGGTTATACATGCATTATTACAGCGTTGATGTTATACATGCATTATTACAGCGTTGAGGTTATACATGCATTATTACAGTGTTGGGGTTATACATGCATTATTACAGTGTTGAGGTTATACATGCATTATTACAGTGTTGTTATACATGCATTATTACAGCGTTGATGTTATACATGCATTATTACAGTGTTGTTATACATGCATTATTACAGTGTTGAGGTTATACATGCATTATTACAGTGTTGAGGTTATACATGCATTATTACAGTGTTGGGGTTATACATGCATTATTACAGTGTTGGGGTTATACATGCATTATTACAGCGTTGAGGTTATACATGCATTATTAAAGCGTTGATGTTATACATGCATTATTACAGTGTTGAGGTTATACATGCATTATTACAGTGTTGGGGTTATACATGCATTATTACAGCGTTGAGGTTATACATGCATTATTACAGCGTTGAGGTTATACATGCATTATTACAGTGTTGTTATACATGCATTATTACAGCGTTGATGTTATACATGCATTATTACAGTGTTGTTATACATGCATTATTACAGCATTGAGGTTATACATGCATTATTACAGTGTTGAGGTTATACATGCATTATTACAGTGTTGTTATACATGCATTATTACAGCATTGAGGTTATACATGCATTATTACAGTGTTGAGGTTATACATGCATTATTACAGCATTGATGTTATACATGCATTATTACAGTGTTGTTATACATGCATTATTACAGCATTGAGGTTATACATGCATTATTACAGTGTTGAGGTTATACATGCATTATTACAGCGTTGATGTTATACATGCATTATTACAGTGTTGTTATACATGCATTATTACAGTGTTGATGTTATACATGCATTATTACAGTGTTGTTATACATGCATTATTACAGCATTGAGGTTATGCATGCATTATTACAGTGTTGAGGTTATACATGTATTATTACAGTGTTGATGTTATACATGCATTATTACAGTGTTGAGGTTATACATGCATTATTACAGTGTTGAGGTTATACATGCATTATTACAGTGTTGAGGTTATACATGCATTATTACAGCGTTGATGTTATACGTGCATTATTACAGTGTTGAGGTTATACATGCATTATTACAGTGTTGAGGTTATACATGCATTATTACAGTGTTGTTATACATGCATTATTACAGTGTTGTTATACATGCATTATTACAGCATTGAGGTTATACATGCATTATTACAGTGTTGAGGTTATACATGCATTATTACAGTGTTGAGGTTATACATGCATTATTACAGTGTTGAGGTTATACATGCATTATTACAGCGTTGAGGTTATACATGCATTATTACAGCATTGAGGTTATACATGCATTATTACAGCGTTGATGTTATACATGCATTATTACAGCGTTGAGGTTATACATGCATTATTACAGTGTTGGGGTTATACATGCATTATTACAGTGTTGAGGTTATACATGCATTATTACAGTGTTGTTATACATGCATTATTACAGCGTTGATGTTATACATGCATTATTACAGTGTTGTTATACATGCATTATTACAGTGTTGAGGTTATACATGCATTATTACAGTGTTGAGGTTATACATGCATTATTACAGTGTTGGGGTTATACATGCATTATTACAGCGTTGAGGTTATACATGCATTATTACAGCGTTGAGGTTATACATGCATTATTACAGTGTTGTTATACATGCATTATTACAGTGTTGAGGTTATACATGCATTATTACAGTGTTGTTATACATGCATTATTACAGCGTTGATGTTATACATGCATTATTACAGTGTTGTTATACATGCATTATTACAGCATTGAGGTTATGCATGCATTATTACAGTGTTGAGGTTATACATGTATTATTACAGTGTTGAGGTTATACATGCATTATTACAGTGTTGAGGTTATACATGTATTATTACAGCATTGAGGTTATACATGCATTATTACAGTGTTAAGGTTATACATGCATTATTACAGCGTTGAGGTTATACATGCATTATTACAGTGTTGGGGTTATACATGCATTATTACAGTGTTGAGGTTATACATGCATTATTACAGTGTTGGGGTTATACATGCATTATTACAGTGTTGAGGTTATACATGCATTATTACAGCGTTGAGCTTATACATGCATTATTACAGTGTTTGGGTTATACATGCATTATTACAGTGTTGAGGTTATACATGGATTATTACAGTGTTGAGGTTATATATACATGAGTGCAGATGGATTGGTTGATGGGTGGATGGGTAGATAGTCATTGAGCATCCTGATGGCCTTGTACTAAGTGTACAAAATGTAATGTCAATGTACTAAATTTAACTGAACATACTCAGGCTAAACTAAGAGTGCACTGACTCTGAAATGTTTTTCTGTTCAATGCACGCTTGCGTTGCGAGTTGAGGCACATATACATTGGAGCCCTTATGAATGAAAGATGAGCTCAATTAGCAGATACTCACAGCAGCACCGAAGCACTTTCCTTCTGCAAATCCACCATCCACTAACCAATGTCACACACAGGACACCACACTGACAACACAGTCTGTGGTGAAATCATAGAACTATAGATCACGGGCCCTAACGCTATCTTCATCAGGGGAATTAAGTTGTGTTACCGAGCCAACACTGTGGGCTAAACATCCGGCTACAGACGCCCACGGTTGATTGTTTAAATGTTCTATTTCAAACCTTTATTTATACTCGAAAGGCAACTAAGGTTTCCCTCATCTACAGTCAGGTCAAGTTTACATACAGAGAGAGACGCATCGTAAATACAGCATAGAAATCACACAACATACTGTATAAAAACACGAGACAACAAGATGAGCGGACAAAAGCGACCGATAACAAATCAATTAAAACACATACAACTTAAACACACTCTTTTCACTTGCATACAGTTCCATTCTGCTATAAGCGACATGCATTTATTGACTGTAGGCTACATTTCTCTCTTCTTTTCTCTCTTTCAGAGAGCTCAGAGGTCAACTAATGTGCAAAATGGGTCAGAAATACATTTATTTCATAATTTAATATTATAATTATTGATTAAATATGTCGTTTTTGATTACCAAATATTTTTACTTTATGAACAAACATCGTTTTTATATAACTACATCACATTTACACACATGGGTCCAAGATTAGTGTGATTTAAATAAGAAATTAAGACATACTATATAAATAGTATGTATATAGTATAGTAAAGACCCTAACCCTATCAAAACAGCAGTCAAAGTGTATATTTTCAGCACTACGTTTGTTTACCAATGATTTGAAGTGTTATTAGCAAAATATGAGTTTATATGCATTGCACCGGAAAACGGACCATTTAGACGCGAGAAGAAGAACCACTCATGAAAAATTGCTGCCCTGTGACGGGCACCTGGTGGTACTAAATCCAGATGTAACTCTGCCATTGGATCCATAGATGTATGAGTTGGCCATAATAAGGTAACTTATAGGCCAAAACCAAAATAAGCACAATCTCGACGGAGCCCACAGAGAGACAGCCGATCAGCACGGTGTCATCTATTGTGAGTAGCAACGACCAGGAATCATACCCCACCGGCTTCCCACCCGCCAACACTGCCAATTGTGTTCGTAGGGATGACTGACCAAGCTGGAGGTACCGCTGCAGGCAATGGAACCCAGCTCTATGTGGTGGTGGACGAGTGCTTAGACCTCCACACTACCCAGCTTCCCCCATAACAACTTTCAAAAGAAAATGCCTAATTTCTGTGCAGTGGTAGAGAGTAGGTAAACACTGGGAAAGCACACTCACTATTACTATTCTACTGTGAGCTTCAGCCAAATGATTATGTTTCTGTTCATATATTTCTCATATATCAACACATAGCAACCAATGTTTTTCACATAGCAACCGTTGTCCCTTCCATTGCCATGTAAAAAACAATGGTTGCTACGTTACAGGCAGCCATGCTGGAGGACAGAGGACTACACGAACATTCTGTGCAAGGCCTCTAGTTGATTTGAAGGTATTTCATGGACCACAAAGTTACGGAAGTCACTCGACACACAAAAGGCCCACGAGGTCATTACATCAGAGTAGAAACTAAAGAAAACCCAAGGGACAAGGTCTTTGCTCGACAGAAACAATATCCATTATTGGTGTTTTTGATGATGTGAGTGAGAAAGCGCCCTCTACTGCCATCAAGGTTAACGGCTATGGATTGATCGACACATTAGTAAGGTTGACAAATGTCGGATGCTTGTGGAGAAAATGGCTTTTACACTAAACATAAAGAAGTGAGGGGGGGGGGGCATATTGGTGTTTATGATTATGTGGATGAGTACATGTCTCGTATGGACATGAAGGTGGAGGTTATGTGTTGATGAATGGAGAGAGAGTGCTGGGCGTGGAGAGATACGTCAACCTTTGTGGGACGTGTAAATGGACGTCTAACGGTGAGTAATGAAAAAACGACTAAAGTCTGCCCCACATCGCAGAGGGGGTGTTCTCCATCATCTCTCTCACTCGCTCTCCCTCTCTCTCTCCCTCTGTCTCTCTCCCTCTGTCTTTCTCGCTCGCTCGCTCGCTCTCTTTTGCCTCTTTCTCTGTTGCCTCCCTCTCTCTCGCTGTCTGTCTGAGTCTCTCGACCAAACTCTCCCACCATATCTGCCCCCCTCCCCCCGCTCTCTCTCCCCATCTCTTTCCTCTCTCTTGTCCGTCCCCCTCCATCTCTCTCTCTCTCCCTCCTCCCCATCTATTTCTCTCTCTCTCTCTCTCTCTCTCTCTCTCTCTCTCTCTCTCTCGCTTGTTCCCCCGATTGGCCCCCAAAACATTACCAAGCTAATCAAAAGTCCAGAGACTCAATGAATGATTGATTGGAGAAAACACTCTTTGTAATGGTCTGGGGACTTTTTGACAGCACAAGGTCCATCAAATTTGGCAAACTTGTAAAGCATCTAAAGTCACCCATGCTTTCAAATTGAATCTATTCTCTCTTTGTTTTTCTCACTCATTCACTCACTCTCTCTCTCTGTTAGGGTTAGTCATCATGTTAGGTAGCTTGGTAATAACCAGCTCCATCTCTGAGACATCATGTTAGGTAGCTTGGTACTAACCAGCTCCATCTCTGAGTCATCATGTTAGGTAGCTTGGTACTAACCAGCTCCATCTCTGAGTCATCATGTTAGGTAGCTTGGTACTAACCAGCTCCATCTCTGAGTCATCATGTTAGGTAGCTTGGTACTAACTAGTTAGATCTCTGAGTCATCATATTAGGTAGCTTGGTACTAACTAGTTATATCTCTGAGTCATCATATTAGGTAGCTTGGTACTAACTAGTTATATCTCTGAGTCATCATGTTAGGTAGCTTGGTACTAACTAGTTAGATCTCTGAGTCATCATGTTAGGTAGCTTGGTACTAACTAGTTATATCTCTGAGTCATCATGTTAGGTAGCTTGGTACTAACTAGTTATATCTCTGAGTCATCATGCTAGGTAGCTCAGATACTAACTAGTCCCCGCTCGTTCATCCACTCACTCTCTTTGTCTCTCTCTCTCTCCCTCTTTCTTAATCTCCCTGGCTCTGCCCTCTTCTCTTCCTCTCTTCCAGTCTATTTCACTCTTTTTCTGCCTTAGATTACCTGTCTCTCTTACCCTGTCCCCCCCATCTCTCTCTCTCTCTCTCTCTCTCTCTCTCTCTCTCTCTCTCTCTCTCTCTCTCTCTCTCTCTCTCTCTCTCTCTCTCTCTCTCTCTCTCTCTCTCTCTCTCTCTCTCTCTCTCTCTCTCTCTCTCTCTCTCTCTCTCTCTCTCTCTAACTCATTCTGCGCCATTGCTTAATCCATGAGATGACGCTAGTACGCCACCGCTGTACAGTAAGTCAATAGGGGGACTGCGAGATTTGCGAGTCCTTAAAATATATCTTAAATTATAGCTATGGGTCTAATACACCCGTAGATTATCAGTTAGTTGCATCCAGTCAACATGTACAAAACGGATTGTTTTTTCATCTGTACATTTCCGTTTTATAGGCTTTTGAATATGAGTATAACTTTGGGTGCTTCTGAGTAATTCCAGAGAAAGACGCGATAATAGCGTTTTTGTGAGGTTTCTGTCCTTGCGCTCTCACTCGTTCTGTTCCTTTAACCACCCTCGCTTTGTTTTCATTCATTTTCTGTCAATTGGTTCTATCCCCTCGTTCACACGTTTCTCCCCGTTGACGTCATCAGAGACGTCGCTGATTGGTTCTCTCACTTCCCCACGCTTTTCAATCACATTCCCCAGCTGTCACTGCTTTCTCCCCGTTGACGTCATCAGAGACGTCGCTGATTGGTTCTCTCACTTCCCCACGCTTTTCAATCAATCGATCCCTCATTATTTATACCCCGTTTTTCCCCACCCTAAGTGGTTGGATCGTCTTGTTTTGTCGCTTGATTTGTCTCTGGATATTTTTCCCCGTTGCTGTTGCTGCTGCTTTTTTCTCTGTGCTGTTCTCCAGGAATTCCTAGAAGCCTTCGCTTGGATACCTGCTCCCGTGGCACGCGCTCGCCTCCACAGTTGTTCCAGTTCCAATTACGCATCTCGTCTGGGTGAGTTATCTATTTGACTGTTCTTGACCTATTCCGTTTTTCGTGTGTAAACTTACACTGAAGACTACCACCTTTTTGTCAAACAGTCACTCACCCAGCCATTATCTATTTTTGCTTGTTCCTTTATGGAATGATATTTTGGGATCTACCATCTCCCTCTGTGTGCTAGCTCACACCGAAGATATTATTCCACAATTGGACTGTGTGTTTACATGAAGATATCCACTGTGTGTTTGCTCACACCGAAGATATTATTTCACAATTGGACTGTGTGTTTACATGAAGATATTCACTGTGTGTTTACATGAAGATATTCACTGTGTGTTTACATGAAGATATTCACTGGGACTGTGTTTGGATTGTGCTCTCTGTGTTGTTAACACGAAGAGATTCACTTGGGCTGTGTTTGGAACTGTGCTCACTGTGTTGTTAACACGAAGAATTGTACACCCTGTTCTCCTGCTCGTTTAAGACTGCTCTGTCACTGACTCGTTCCCTCTCTCCCTCTCTCGGTCTCGCCACAACATCTGAGAACCCGCCGAGAGGATTCTGCAGAGCGGTTCAGAAGTCAACACCTGCTTCCCAAGACAACCCTCACGGGAGAAGCTGCAGAGCAGCAGAACTTTGCCCCTTGATCATTGTACCTGTCTTGTTTGACCTGCTTTCCCTGTTTCTCTTATTCTTAGTACCAAATAAACAAGCCCTCGTTTTTGGCAACTCTGAATCCTACTCTCTTGTGTCGTTGCGTTTGGGGTCGGTGTAAAACTATAACATTACGATCCAACCAATGACGACCCCAGCCGACACAGGGAGAGTAGTCACCTTGGGCATCGAGGGGGTGGTAAGGCGTGCCCTACGCTTCCATCGCGCTCCAGGCAATGTACCTGTTAACCGTCTCTTTGTCCCCAACTCAGTCCGGTCCCGAGTCCTCCAGTGGGGCCATACCAGCCGGTTCGCCTGCCACCCGGGCGTTCATCGCACGTTCTCCTTCCTGGCTCGTCGATTCTGGTGGCCCACCATGAGGAACGACGTCAAGGGGTTCGTACTGGCCTGCGCAGTCTGCGCCCGCAAGAGAGTCAGCACAGCAGCGGCAGTCCAGTTAGAGTCAGCCAAGGAACACGCCCTACAGCTGGATGCGGCTGCAGCTGCTGTACAGGGACTCCGAGAGCAGGTCCTGCTTATTCAAGGTTCAATGGCCGCTTTGGCGGGACAACAGTCCGACATTCTCGCTCAGCTTCACTCGCTGGGCGACACCGTTAATGCCTTTCACCTCTCACACCCTTCAGGAACATTCCCCGCAGCCCCAGCAGATCTCGCATCTCGGGAACCCCTTCTCTCCGTCCCACGGCTGTTCGACGGTAATCCCGAGGAGTGTGCCACATTCATCATGCAATGTGAGTTGGTTTTCCGTCATCAACCAAGCCGTTTTTCTGCTCGTGGGTCCCAAGTGGCTTATATAACCAACCTACTTTCAGGCCATGCTGCCCAGTGGGTCACTTCCTCCTGGGCAATGGAGGCAGATTTTTTGTTCTCCTACCCAGACTTCGTGGCGGAGCTCCGCAGAGTGTTCCACCATCCAGCCCGAGGTCTGGACCCTGGAGCCCGGTTGGGGACCTTCCGACAGGGGAGCGGCAGGGTGACGGACTATGTCATGGAGTTTCGACTGGCGGCGGTGGAGAGTGGATGGAACGAACCTGCTCTTCGCCTAACCTTCATGAGGGGGCTCTGTGACGCAGTCAGGGACCAGCTCGCGACCCAGGAGGAACCTGATTCCCTCGAGGACCTGTTCAGCCTCGCCATCCGCGTCGACGGACGCCTCCAGGAGAGAAGACGTGAGAGAACCCGACGGGGACCCCCAGACGCACCCCCCGAGGACCACGACCTCGAGGAGGATTTCGGTACCCCAGACGTACCCCCCGAGGACCACGACCTCGAGGAGGTTTTCTTTACCCCAGACGTACCCCCCGAGTACTACGACCCCGAGGGGGTTTTCAGGGAGTCCAGGGCTCAGGTCTTTCCGCCTCGCCGGCCTTACGACTGTGCCGTCGACCGCCGCTCAGGGGCTCCCTTTCCCAGCGGCCGCCTCTACAGTGCTGTCCGTCCTGCCCCCTCCGTGACTGGTGTGTTTGTTCCCTCCCGAGCCGTGACCAAGGAGGAACCCATGCAGCTGGGACGCAACCGCCTTAGCCCGGCCGAACGGGAGTCCAGGCTCTTCTCCGGCCGTTGCCTCTACTGTGGCCGGGATGGACACCGTGTCTCCAATTGCCGTGCCCGGCCAAGAGGACCAGGCTCGCCAAGACCCCGGGAGATCCTGGTGAGCCGTCTTTCCTGTCCCCCGCCCCGGAGGCCCGCTGGTGAGTCGCCTCCGGACCTCTCGTCCATACCCACCCGTGTACCACCCAACCGTCTGGCGGACGTCACCCTAGCCTGGGCGGACCAGCGGGCGACGGTGGGTGCACTCATGGACTCTGGTGCTGAGGGGAGTTTCATGGACGTTGGGTTTGCCACCCGGGCCGGCATTCCGCTTGAGGACCTCGAGAGGCCCTTGGAGGTCTTCGCAATGGATCATCGCCGCCTGGCTGACGTCACTCAACGCACCTGTCCAGTCCTTCTCACCGTTGCTGGTGACCACGTTGAGAGGCTCCAGTTTTTCATCACCAGCTCTCCTCTTGTCCCTGTGGTCCTGGGCAGGCCCTGGCTCGCGCTGCACGAGCCCCACATCGCCTGGTCCTCCGGTGCCATCAAGGGGTGGAGCCCCTCCTGTCGTGCCCGGTGTCTTCGGGTGCCGTCCAGCCCCCTCACCGGGTCCCAGTCCTCGTCTCCGGCCTCCCTCGCCGGTTCTCTGTCCCTGTGCCCGGCCTCCGCTGTCGGGTCCCAGTCCCCGTCTCCGGCCTCCCTCGCCGGTCCTCTGTCCACGTCTCCGGTCCCCCTCTCCGGGCCTCTGTCTTTGTCCCCCTCTCCAGTGCCCCTGATCGCCGGCTTCCTTGGGTCCCGTCCGGGCAGGCCGGGGCCGTGTGGGTCGCCGGGTGCTGTAAGGTTTGGCTCTTTCCCCACCACGGGCTTCTTGAAGTACTGTGATGATTGGTCCGCTGCTCCAGACATCTGAGCGCGCCTGTCGTGGTGCCGACCGGCGCCGGGTTCCTGCGCCGACTTACCGCCCTGGGCAGAGGGTGTGGCTCTCCGCAAGGGACCTCCCGCTACGGTCCTCGGCCAGGAGGCTCAAACCCCGTTTCGTCGGACCTTTCGAGGTCCTGAAGGTACTCAGTCCGGCGGCCCTGCGCCTGAAGCTTCCTGCATCCATGCACATCCACCCCGTGTTCCATGTCTCCCGGGTTAAGCCCGTCTCCCTCAGTCCCCTTTTGCCTCCAGCTCCTGATCCGCCGCCTCCCGTGTTGGTGGATGATCACTGACTTCCATCGAGCCCATCCTGACGGGCCGGGTCGGCCTGGTCGCCAGGTGGCTCCCGTGGAGGGGGGGGTACTGTGAGGTTTCTGTCCTTGCGCTCTCACTCGTTCTGTTCCTTTAACCACCCTCGCTTTGTTTTCATTCATTTTCTGTCAATTGGTTCTATCCCCTCGTTCACACGTTTCTCCCCGTTGACGTCATCAGAGACGTCGCTGATTGGTTCTCTCACTTCCCCACGCTTTTCAATCACATTCCCCAGCTGTCACTGCTTTCTCCCCGTTGACGTCATCAGAGACGTCGCTGATTGGTTCTCTCACTTCCCCACGCTTTTCAATCAATCGATCCCTCATTATTTATACCCCGTTTTTCCCCACCCTAAGTGGTTGGATCGTCTTGTTTTGTCGCCTTGATTTGTCTCTGGATATTTTTCCCCGTTGCTGTTGCTGCTGCTTTTTTCTCTGTGCTGTTCTCCAGGAATTCCTAGAAGCCTTCGCTTGGATACCTGCTCCCGTGGCGCGCGCTCGCCTCCACAGTTGTTCCAGTTCCAATTACGCATCTCGTCTGGGTGAGTTATCTATTTGACTGTTCTTGACCTATTCCGTTTTTCGTGTGTCAACTTACACTGCCACCTACCACCTTTTTGTCAAACAGTCACTCACCCAGCCATTATCTATTTTTGCTTGTTCCTTTATGGAATGATATTTTGGGATCTACCATCTCCCTCTGTGTGCTAGCTCACACCGAAGATATTATTCCACAATTGGACTGTGTGTTTACATGAAGATATCCACTGTGTGTTTGCTCACACCGAAGATATTATTTCACAATTGGACTGTGTGTTTACATGAAGATATTCACTGTGTGTTTACATGAAGATATTCACTGTGTGTTTACATGAAGATATTCACTGGGACTGTGTTTGGATTGTGCTCTCTGTGTTGTTAACACGAAGAGATTCACTTGGGCTGTGTTTGGAACTGTGCTCACTGTGTTGTTAACACGAAGAATTGTACACCCTGTTCTCCTGCTCGTTTAAGACTGCTCTGTCACTGACTCGTTCCCTCTCTCCCTCTCTCGGTCTCGCCACAACATCTGAGAACCCGCCGAGAGGATTCTGCAGAGCGGTTCAGAAGTCAACACCTGCTTCCCAAGACAACCCTCACGGGAGAAGCTGCAGAGCAGCAGAACTTTGCCCCTTGATCATTGTACCTGTCTTGTTTGACCTGCTTTCCCTGTTTCTCTTATTCTTAGTACCAAATAAACAAGCCCTCGTTTTTGGCAACTCTGAATCCTACTCTCTTGTGTCGTTGCGTTTGGGGTCGGTGTCAAACAATAACAGTTTTAGTGGTTGTTGCTTTGCTTTTGTAGATTAAAAAAAGTAAATTGTGTTTCTGAACCCCGATGGCATCTCTTTTTTCTCAAAAGACATCTGGTGGTCGACAGCAGGGGTATAAGAATCTGAATCATAAAAGAATGTTTTTTACTTCATTGTTTTGTAAACAACAGTATTTTAGTATGTATTTGTATCCAGACACAGAATAAGTGCAGGCTGTAGGCTGTAGGGAGCCACACAGGCGGAGCCACACATGCTGTAGGGAGCCAAATTATGCCAAAAAATGATTAGGGCCTATTACAGAGAAAACATATAAAATGAACAACTGTATTTATAAATTAACAGGTCCGAGTCCTCGTATGCGCCTGCACTCAATGCTCAAGTCCAAGTCCGAGTCGGAGTCATCAGTGCTCCAGTCCAAGTCAAGTCACAAGTCCTAAAAATGCGTCCAGGACTCGGACTCGAGTGCTACAACACTGACACCTACAGACAACAGCTAGAAGATAGAATATAGGTCTAGTCACAAGTAGTGTGCCATTCGAGGCAACTCCATCTGTTTTCTACCCAGACAACACTGCTTCTTCCTCGTTTGAGATTCAGTGGTGGTTGGAACCATATATATATAGAACACTAGATAGCTTAAGGCGGAGTCACCAGCGTCGCTGAACCGCTGCCATCTTGCCCCAGTCAGCCTTGAGTGAGGGTGAGTGATCTGCACAGACAAAAATACTCATAACTCGCTGAAATATTGACGGATTTACAAACGGTTTGGTTTATTACAAGCATTATTAACGTGGCAGTATTAAGTATGCAGTATCATAACTACACCTTTGATGTTTATAGCAAACCAACCCGTTTGAAAATCGGTAAAGAATTGAGCAATCTATGGTTATTTAAATAGTACATGCACCATAGACATTAATGTTATCAGTAGCTGAGCTGCATGGGGCAAGATGGCCGCCCTATGACGACGTCGCTCTCCATTGGCCGGCAGCGCGGGTAAGCTATCTAGTGTTCTATATATATCTATGGTTGGAACGCTGAACAGTATGCATCACTGACTCTTAGTGGAAAGAGTGATGGGGTTCAGTAACCTCCTTGCAAAATAAATCAGAGCCTCTAGGTGGCGGTATACACGTGAGAAGAGTCAATCGTCCCTGTACACAGGAGAAGATCGTCTGAACTGTACCAAACAGAGACAAGGCAGAGACATACATTATCAAGATGTTAAACATGAAGCATGCAGACCCAACGTTTCGTTATAATGCCCCTGCTGATCACAGATTAATGCAACTGTATCCTCTGGGAGATTTAAAAATGTAATTGCTGATCTGGATATAGAAATTGTGCAGGATGTTACCGTCCATTCCAAATGTATTGAGCTTTATTATAAATAATAGATATTGTTGTGCCTTCTTAGCCAGACGAGTCTGTTAGTGTTACTGTACCAGGAAAGGTCTGATTATAACCAAGACATCTAAAAGTGCCAACTCGCTGTTTGTGTCTGTGTCATGGATAAAAACTGGGGCAAAGTCTGCGCTCTGCCTTCTGAAATTAATAATAATCTCCTTTGTTTTCTTGTCGCTCAGCTCTAAGTTGTTTTGCTCACACCACTGCACTAAATTATTCATTTCCAGAATAAATAAAGGTTTGAATGAAAGGCAATGCAGTATTCAAAGACCACATTGCTGAAAAACCTGTGATTCTCCCGTTTTTACTTTAGTTTACCTGGTCCTCTACACGTGCTTGAGCCAGTATCATGGCCCTATGAGGACAATGAAACCTGTTGTGAAGGGCCAGATTAAACTGAATATATATATGTATCGTTTGATATACCTTGTATATTATTTATATATATACACGGAATATCCCTTTACCTGCGTACAGACCAGAGTAATATTCGCTCTCCTATTGGACAGCGGCCCCAGGCGCCAACGACCAAGCCCCCAACGGCAAGTTCAAAGACAACTCCGGGCATGTCAGAACATGCCCAGAGTCTGCGTAGTAATACGAGACAAGAACTGAGGTTGGGACTAGATATTCACTTATAAATACGGCGCAGGTGTAAACGGCAGTACCTTACCTAAACCTTACTTACCCTTCACCACGAGTCAACGTGCAGTGAAGTGAGCAACCTTGCATCTAAATAGAGCATTGAGAACCGCGTGCGAATAGAATAGTAAAAGTGTCAGAGTTTAGTGAAGTAACGTCAAGTTCGACCTAGTTTAATGTGAAGTATAGTGCACAGGAGAATCGGCGTCGGCGATTGCAGAACCATTCCTGGTTGGATTATATTGCTTTGGGACCGTGACCACCGGAGAAGAGCACCGTTGATTCCACTATCGTTCGGGATTTAACCTCGTGAGGATTACCACTCGGGCCTGCCTCGTGGAAGGGGCTGGCTAGCTGTCGTCAATGCTGTCGAGCATCTTGTATTACAACTATTGCTTTTTTCTGCTGATCAAGGGAGTACAAGCACCGACTCCTGTACCTGGAGCCTCTTTATTCCTCGTTGACTCAGACGGAGTACCCGAACTTTCCTCTACCCATTGTCTCCAGTTGGTACCGGTGTTGCCCTATATAATTGCTACTATACAACAGGTGGCGTCAGCTTAGACCCATCATAGGATTCCTGCTATTCTTAGTGACTTATGCTCTTGACTGACTTTACGTATATTCTTCGCCATACAAGCGCGACCCTAATTCTCATTCTGTAACCTAACGTTGCCTAATAATAATAAATAACCCTCCAATAGAATTTCTGTGTCAATGCCGTGTTCTTGTGAGTGTTCACCATCAATATTTGATGTACTGTTTGGCCAGTAATTAAAGTACATAACTAGCAGTGGTTTAATATATCACAATCTTTAATACAGTCAGGGTTTTGTAACCCCTCAGTTACAAAACCCATTAACCATTTCACTACCACACTACAGCATGTAGCAGTGAAAGGGTTAACCTTCTGTATTGTCGCAGTGAAAGGGTTAACCCTTTGGTAGTGTGGCAGTGAAAGGGTTAAAATCCTGACGTGGAACTTCAAAAACACATGGACGTAACCCTCACGGAGATACCAGGTTTTTCCACCCGTCCACGGCGACACGTCTTCTACCTCGTTATCCCGTCCAATAGATCTCCATTAGTCATGAGTGGCTGGCTATTACCTTTCTCCTACATAAGAGGGAGCATTCATCATGTAAACTAGGCTACAGGTATAGCAGCAATGAGGCAAAGTCAATAGACATTAGGAAGGCAAGGCACTCTACCAGAGTCAGATAATAGATCTACACCTCACACCTCATTAGGCCATAACAAGCTTTCACCCTAAAAGCACAGGTTGCACTTGAGTGTGCAGTCCTGAGAACATAATGTTCCTCTGTTCTATAGGTCACTGGTTTTATCCATCAAATCACACAAGCCATTATAATTTCTGAGATGTAATTGGAGTGGGACATTATCATGTCTAGGGAAAGGACAGCGATGTGGTGGACAGGAGGCCTGAGCCTATATTACACCTAGGTGGTTCATCAAATCACCATCAACCTCTTAAAGGGGAACTCCACTTTTTTTGGAAATTAGCTTATTTAACATCTTCCCTGGAGTTAGACAAGAAGATGCATACCTTTTTTGTCTCTGTGCGTGCATTTTAGCTTTGGGAATAGACACTCCGTTAGCATAGCTTAGCTTCATCACTGGAAGTGAGGCAGGACAGTAGCCTTACAGTGCCTTACAGTGTATTGCAAGGTCTGACATTGACCAAACTTAATATGCATGACCTTGGTGGGCTCTAGGTCAACTCCTGAAAAGGGGGTCAATGTCAGACCTTGCAATCAAAAGTTAGGGGGCGCACTGAAATTATGGCAAGGGTTATTAGCCCCCTAACTTTTGATTGCAAAGTCTGACATTGACCCCCTTTTCAGGAGTTGACCTAGAGCCCACCAAGGTCATGCATATCAAGTTTGGTCAATGTCAGACCTTGCAATACACTGTAAGGCACTGTAAGGCTACTGTCCTGCCTCACTTCCAGTGATGAAGCTAAGCTATGCTAACGGAGCGTCTATTCCCAAAGCTAAAATGCACGCACAGAGACAAAAAAGTATGCATCTTCTTGTCTAACTCCAGGGAAGATGTTAAATAAGCTAATTTCCAAAAAAAGTGGAGTTCCCCTTAAGCATTGTTAAGCTGTCTTTCACAGGATCTGGCTGATGTTTTAACCACTTAACTGGCGCCCAGAAAAGTGGCCATTTTTAAACATGAACTTGAGGACTGCATATTTTTTTGAAAAGCGTATCTTTATACTTTATACTTATAGCACACGCATACGCCTGGTCTCTTTTGAAAGATAACATTCTGAAGTTTCTTGCACAATAAAGAAAAATCACTTTTAGTGCTAATGAAATAAAGTAACATAGGTCTGAACTTGAGTTGTAGAAAAACTGTTAGTGTGACGGTAGTGGTATCATATGAAACAATAATGCTACCTCGCCGGGAAAGGGGGTAAACGTTGTTTACATTTTGATGGAGTGGGGGGTATGACCATTTCAAAGAAGTCCCTTGACCTCTCACCTCCATTTCCAAACACCAACTCTCACCATCTCCCTCTGGTGGCCAATAAACACAAAGCAGTTAACACATTCAGCGCCAAGGATGAGTTAACTCGTTTTTGTCCGCCATGCGTTGAGCGCCAAGGACGAGTAAACTAGTTTTTGGATCCTTTTTTCTTTTATTCGATTTTTTTATTCATTACAGGTTCACAGACCTCGTGTTACCATATGAAATCATTCTGAGATCGCTAGAGTGCAATACCGGCTGCATCCTGCTAGGTGGCAGTATCGCCCACCCTTTGAAACCTTATTTCACACCGTGTGTTACATCTAATTTCCTCTGGTCGGATCATTTTGGTACAGGCATGTCTAGCGGTTCACTCGATCACATTGGAACGTGTCCAGGATGCGTCTATTCGTATCCTAACGGATTTATGCTTCCGCGTTCGCGCTTTGCGATGTGATTGGCCACTGACGTACGCTAGTTTTGCCCCCGGTAAGTTATCTACGCCAGTTACACCCAGCTCGCGCCTGCATTATCTAATTCATCTTTGAAATGAATCATTCCAGCAAAGTAGGCTTCTATTATTCGAATTACTGTTTTAATGGGTATCACAGTAGTAAGTCCTACTGTAGAACATGACATATTAGCATGACATCTGATTTATTAATGCCAATACTAAAGATTAGGGACAAACGCAAATGGCACAAGTGTAAATCATGGACAACAAAGTGCAAGGTGGAAGTAATATGCTATGTGGTGTTTTTTTGTGCTTAGTACGGCTGGTGCTTTACCCACAATGCACTGGGTGTCTGCCTGTGCAAGTCAAATCAATCCCAGTGGATCCAATACATTCTCATGATTAGTATGAATTATTTTGGAGAGCTTGATTCCTACATACTTGACACTGTTGCTTTAGCTGAATCTGCTCTCATGTCTCTCCTACTACCTGACAAGTTTCTATCTGAGACCTTTAAGTTTTCTCCTAGTTCTAGGGATCACATTCCTCGAGTCGCACCACATTACTGCTACCTAACATGATAGACTCAGAGATAGAGCTGGTTAGTACCAAGCTACCTAACATGATGACTCAGAGATAGAGCTGGTTAGTACCTAAGCTACCTAACATCATGACTCAGAGATAGAGTTGGTTAGTACCTAAGCTACCTAACATGATGTCTCAGAGATAGACCTGGTTAGTACCTAAGCTACCTAACATGATGTCTCAGAGATAGACCTGGTTAGTACCTAAGCTACCTAAC
Organism: Notolepis coatsorum; assembly: GCF_963971535.1. Lineage (NCBI taxonomy): Eukaryota > Metazoa > Chordata > Actinopteri > Aulopiformes > Paralepididae > Notolepis > Notolepis coatsorum. Next base: position 103,469,195 of record NC_140180.1, read on the forward strand.
ATGATGACTCAGAGATATAACTAGTTAGTACCTAAGCTACCTAACATGATGACTCAGAAATATAACTAGTTAGTACCTAAGCTACCTAACATGATGACTGAGAGACAGGGCCGCCTGGGAGAAATGCGAGGCCCTGTGCGAGATTTAACGCGAGCCCCCCCCCCCCCCCCCCCCCCCCAAAGGTAAAAAAAAAAAAATTATATATATATATATATATATATATATATATTTTTTTTTTTTTTTATACAGTCAACATATTCTTAAATAATAGCGCTGCCCGAGGCGGGGCATGATACAGTCAACATATAGCAAAAGAGAGAGCGAGAGAGAGCTCCCGTTCTACAGTCAATATACAGTGTACAGAGAGAGAGAGAGAGAGACACATTGGAAAGAAATTGAAATGCTATTTGGCCCTAAACAGAGAGTACACAGTGGCAGAATACCTGAGCACTGTGACTGAAGATCCTTGAGCACAGCCTAGCCATCGAGAAAGGCCGCCATAGGCAGACTGTGTGTGTTAGAAAGAGAGAGAGAGAGAGAGAACATGTGTGTTTGTCATGTGTGTGTGTGTTAGAGAGAGACTATAGCATGTATGAGAGATTCAAAAGGACAAAGATCAACACTTAAATCCAACAAGAAGAGGGTCTATACCAGAGAAACCAAAGCAGCAAGAAGCCAATGGCCGACATCAGCTAAATAGGCTAGCCAGGTACTGTGACACCAGGCCACGTGACACACAGCTTTGGCCAACGGCCCAACGCTACCCAAACGACCATTCACACACAGCACATGTCGTATCTCCAAATGTTGTGAAGTAGCATATGTTTTGCCTGGGAAAAAACATCGTTATTAACAAAACATTCGGGAGGGGAAGGAAGGAAGAGTGGGGTAATGTCATGACATCTTACCTGCACGAGGAATGCAGGGCGAAAGGCCGCAACACAGGTCTCCACGTTGACGAAAGGCCTCTCGCTGTCGGGACAAAGCTATGGCCAGAGCCTTGTCATGGTGCAGGCCCGACTACATCTTCTGTCAAAGATGATGTCGTAGTCAGAGTGCCAGGGCCTGCTATTCTCAAGGCTAACTGATAGCATCAAACGAACGTTCCCAGCTGACGCTAAACAGCTAACTGGCTAACAGTTAGCTCAATCAGGCACCTGGCTGTATGTAGTAGCCGCATAGCTTGCTTCTGCGTTAGCTAACAGCTAACAAGCTATGCGGCTACTGTCTACATACAGCCAGGTGCTCTCACCAGGCACACACAGTTAGCTACTAGTAGTACTATATATTAGCTAGTCGACCAGTTTGGCTCCAGAGAGAGAGAAAGATAGATAGGTCAGGTCCACGGCGGGTATATAATCATAGGTTGACTCACCATAACGCAGTATCAATGAATGCGGCGCGGCGGCGCCAATGGTAAAGTTGGAAGGAGACTTGGCCCACGGTGTAATTTCTTCTTCTTCTTCTTCTTCTTCGAGTACTTTCCGGCAGACTGGACACCTTTCGGCGTATTGCTGCCTAACAGATTTATCTGCTCACAAGTTCTCTTCTCCTTCTTTTGAAAAGACATCCACTCGCCTCGCTCCTCTGAATAGCGCTGAATTAGATAATCCCTGTACCTCGTGTAGCCTTTAGCTAAGCTAGCTACTAGCCGACATCATCATGGCTATATCCCGACTGAACCACACGTTAGCACTCAATATTATAACGTAGCTAAAGCTAACTAGCTGTCCCTGTCTTTAGCTGGGATGGCTAGCCTGACTGAACTGTCTACCATGCAACAACTTTCATCTTCAGTCCATCTGCCGAACAATGTCCTCTTCATCTTGGCTGGCATAACCTCCAATGCTGCACGCGCGAAATAGTCAGACTCTACCTTACCTGTAACCCCTCCCCTCATTGAAACCAATTCTGCTGCAAGCCTCAGAGCTGCCTCCAATAGTGTATCTGCAGAGCCAATAGTGTATCTGCAGAGCCACAGAGCCAGGAACAAGTCAGACACATTCTACAAACGTGTCTAATGTGAAATATATAAGCATATAAGCAAAACTAGATTTTAGGTCTGTGATGAAAAAGGGCCTCGCGGGAAGGGGGGCCTCGCAAAAAAAATTAAAAAATTAAAAAAAAAATTAAAAAAAAATTAAAAAGATTTTTTTTTTTTTTTTTTTTGCGAGGCCCCCCTTCCCGCGAGGCCCTGTGCGACCGCACTGCTCGCACACCCCCTGAGGCGGCCCTGCTGAGAGATATAACTGGTATAACTAGTTAGACGGTTTAAAACAGGGTTTTGACATTAACACATTGGGTGCCAACGACGAGAAATGTCGTTGTTGGCCGCCATGCGTTGAGTGCCAATGACGAGAAATCGAGTTATTTAATCGCTATTTCTTTTATTAGCGAAATCCATTCATTTTTCATCCATCCAGCCTCACGTTATCATTGGGACTGGCTCTGAGTTCGAAAAGGGCAAATACCGCCCCATATCGTCTCCCGGATGGTATTGCACCCATTGGAATGGAGTCAATGGAAATCCATGAGAAAAAAAAACTCTGGGCTCCACATTTGACTTCTGAGGCATGTAACCTGAGACTATTGCCTCCACTGAGGGAACTGGAAGAAGCGCCGATTATGTGTTTCGAGGTATAACGTTGGATCAATAAACGTGATCGATATTTGGAATGGCGATCAGGAATTGGATTAATCTTTTGGCAGAACATCTTACATTTATTTGACCAGTATTGGATTAATCTTTTGGCAGAACATCTTACATTTATTTGACCAGTATTGGGTTAATCAGAGTTTTTTTTCACGCCTCCTATGTGTGTATGTGTGTGTGCGTAACGTTAGCGCCAGGCAGGGCATAGAAAATCGATTTTCAGCCCGCTTCTCTAGCGTGCATAAGTACACATATACTATCGATACTATCACATCTCAAATCACCATCACTGACCACCGCTATCAAATGAGCTCCACCTGAGATTGACAGTAAGGCAGTATTGAACAAGGTAGACTTTCCCAGTTTGGCTGGTGGATGCCCTATGCCCCCCAATGGGGTAAAGAGGATTAAGTCAAGTAAGTCAAGTCAGACTTTTCCAGTTAAAAGAGAGAGAGAGAGAGAGAGAGAGAGAGAGAGAGAGAGAGAGAGAGAGAGAGAAATACACATAAACAAGTTGTATTTCCATGTACACAGAGCATATGCTTGTAAGAAAGCAAGCTAGCAGCATCCCTGTTACCTAGATACATGACGCTAAGCATTGATCCTAGAAACCGTTGGAGATCCCCTCTTTAGATCTTTTAGATGGAAAGAAACCTCTGGGAACGCTACCGTACAGCTCCTCACAATGCTCTAATACTGCCGTATCTCTCGCTCCCACGTAGGCTGACGTCTGATCCGACAGCCCTCCCGGACGTTCCCCGTTCTTGCACACGCGGTGCGGCAACACCTCAGAGAACGCAACGGTAGCTGCTCACTGTGGCCTAATCTCTGCGTCTTAGCATCTCCCGTGTGCCGAGCTTTGATTGGAGAACCCATCGGAGACGTGTAGTTTGCACACAGACGGAGCAAAACCACTGGCGTTCTCAGCGGTAGATTCTCAAAACACAGGAGACTGTCTGAACATCTCTCGTCTCAGTTTCTCCGACGTGTTGCATTTTATTTTTATCTGCCAAACCACCAGATCATGTTGGAATCTTTGTGAAAACCTGTGAGAATTCTACAGTAGAACGGCAGCCCTTTAAATCTCTCAATGTGTTTTGCATTGTGTTGCATTGCGTTGTGCAATTACGTTGCATTGCATTGTGTTGCATCGTCATCGTCACGAGTTTACTTGTGATTGGCGCCCAATGAGTTAAAGGTGCTATAATTTTTTTGTTATAATACATAGAAATAATTTTTAGAAAGGTGCAGAATAAAAGTATTGCTTTCCCCCCCAAATATATTGATGAATATTGATTATCATAAAAAAAATTTGCATGTCTAAAATGTATATTGTTGTTTACATGTGGAATGCACCTGATTGGATAAATTATATGCTGGTGCTCTAGTGCGACATCTAGTGGCTGAATATTAGCACCTTTATGCACTTCTTTATCTTTGCAGTGAGTGTGATTTAAATAAACCCTTTAAATAAACAGAACATTTGTTTTTGAATTGGAAACCTTATTTACAAGAGAACCTACGTTATTCTCCTTGGAGGTAATGAAACTAGAGAACCTACGTTATTCTCCTTGGAGGTAATGAAACTAGAGAACCTACCTGTACGTTATTCTCCTTGGAGGAAATGAAACGAGTTATGAAACGAGTTATGAAACTCCTAAAGTGGCGTAGTGGTGTTTGACTGAGGTTGGAGGTAATGAAACGAGTTATGAAACTCCTAAAGTGGCGTAGTGGTGTGTGACTGAGGTTGGGTATACTATATCCCTGGTCACATTTCTATAAAAATGTAAAAGCAGGCCAATCTATCACCTTTTCTCCATATTTTCCTCTATCTGAGCACCCCCCAATATGCTGAGTTTAATTGGATAATCCATCAATCAGAAATGTACATACACTTACTGTAAAAAAAAAGAGACAGTGAATATTTTTTTACCCAATGATGGCTTATTTTTCCACATAATCTCACACATATCCAAAAACCCTAAACAGTCATTCATTTTGACAGATATTTGACAGAAAGTAAATAAGTTTGACTATTACCACCAGTGATGTCATCGGGGACATTGAATCCTTGTGTTGTGTTAATTACAGCACCATGAAATGATAAGCAGTCCCTATAAGACAATGGTGCAATGTCCCAGATGACATCACTAATCAAACGAATTTACTCCCAATAACTGTCAAACTAAATGTTTCAAGTTTTAGGATGTGTTATGTGCAAAATAAATCAGCACTGATTTTTGTGAAGTGCCCGTTTAAATATTTAAAAATAAAGTTTACATCACTCATATGTAGTTGATACAACTACTATTGTGTTGATTCAATTGATTTACCTTTAAGAAAAACATGACAGGTATACCTTGCCATTTTTGCATTGACAAAGAAAATACTACTAATATAAATAATACTAATAATAAAACATGTTTGTTGAATCAAGTAATGTAGACTTAAACTTAATGTAAAATATGATGTAAACTTGAGTTAATTGAGTTTAGTTGATTCAACAAAAAGACAACAACATGTGTTTTTTAAAGTGTAGGGCAAACACTGTGAATGTAGCCTCCCATGTCCACATGGTTCTGTATCAGACTTAACATCTCTCCTTGACTTCTGATCTGAGAAAACCATGTAGGAATACGTGTTTATGGTCAGATGAAGTGAACACATAAAAAAATCTGTATTTATACTCAAAATGCAACTGAGGTTTCCCTCATTTACAGTCACGTCAAGTTTATATATAGAAATAAGATATAATAAATAAAGCATATAAAATCACACAGCATTTGAAAACACAAAAAGACAAGACGAGGGTAGACAAAGGCAAGGGGTAACAAATCAATTAGAACACGTACAACTGGTTCTACAAAGATCAAGGTTTTAAACTCTGCAACAGAGGGGATAATCACAATTGTGACTGTTTGAGTTCATTTTGTAGGGCGACAGTGGTTTTGGAGGTAGAGCAGTCGTCTGGTAATCCGGAGTTTCCCGGTTAGTTTCCCACTCCTCCCGGGCAGCGTGTCGAAGTGTCCTTGAGCAAGACACTTAACCCCTAATGGCTCCCGATGAGCAGGTTGGCACCTTGCATGGTTGCCTCCACCATCAGTGTGTGAATGTGTGAGTGAATAGGTCAAATGTGAGGAATAAATTGTAAAGCGCTTCGGATAAAAGGCCTATATAAATGCAGCCATTTACCATTTATTCATGATCTAATAATATTAATAATAATAATAAATCTCATTTCTATAGCGCCTTTCAGGAAACCCAAGGTCGCTTTACAATCAAGAGGTCTAGGGAAAGGGGGGCAATAGGGGAAAAGGGGGGCAATATGGGGAAAGGGGGGGAGGATGAGGGCAGGTAAGGGATAATGAACTTAATCTAATCTAAACTATTATGATCTAGGGACATCATAGTAAAATGTACCCTTTTCAAAGTCAGGGGACTGTAAGGCCAGTCAATCACTAAAACGGGTTTCAATGTTCCATTCCAATAATTGAGTAGGTTTCTGCTGGTTGTGTGATCCCAAAGTTCCTGTTTAGACTCCATTTTGAGATCTCTTGGGTCAGTTGAGAGCATAACACGACACAGCGGGAAGTGCCACCTCTTTCCATCCATCCCTGTTTATGCCTTGGAAAGCATTATTTGTGAGTGGAATATACTTACCTCCCATTGCCCATTTTATATAATGCTATGTTTTATGTTGTAGATTGTTTATTTATTGCGTACCCTAGCCTAAGCAGCTCACCGTGCGTCATAGACATGTGTTAGCACATGTTCCTAGCTGAAGTACAATAGTACATGTTGCTAGCTGAAGTACAATAATACATATTGCTAGCTGAAGTACAATAGCACACGTTCCTAGCTGAAGTACAATAGTACATGTTGCTAGCTGAAGTAACAATAGTACTTAACATTGGATGTTGTGTTTTATATTGTGCCAGTAGTAAGAAAATGTCAACATGAGGATGTGTACTTTATAAGAACATTTCAGTTCCACAAAGAGGTGTAGCCTAAAGAGGTGTAGCCTAATGCAGTGGATATCCATCAGTTCAGCTGTCAGTAGAGTGTGACAAACGGCTGAGGCTGATACTTAGTCAGGGTCAAATAATAATGTCTGCATCTGGACATCTCTTCATAACATGGCCGCATGAGCCGCATGACTCTCTATCTGGAAAATCCTTTTGCTCTTCTCATATAAATGAGACCTGTGTGACTCAAACCCATCGGATAGATCTTGGTTCAGCTCAGAAGGATGGGGTAGAATCTGGGAAAGCAACGTTATGGCTCATCATAATACGGCTAACTGTCTATCCCGCCATCTCCCACGTGTTTGTATTTCTACTGAAGATCCCATTAGAGATTCGCTTGTTTACACTGAAATGGGGCAAAAGCTCTGGGAATCCACTGCTACTTTCTCATAACAGAACTATCGGAACATCTCTAATCTCACGCATCTCTCATATAGGCTCAAGTTTGATCCCACAGCCCACCGGAGATTCCACATTTGCATGAAGCCTCTGGGAATATCGGAGTGTAGCGGTTGTCTGGTTGGTGCCACAACGCGCCCCTATCTCGGCATCGCTCTCCCGTATGATTGGTTTTGATCTGAGGACATCGCCAGAGAAACAGAAAGCTGTTTATGCTCAGAGTAGACGGAGTGGAGCCTTTTGGGAACTCCGTGGAAGTCCTCCTCCCTCTCTGGGTCGTCCTTTTTCAGTCTAGGATTTGGATTCTTTAATTGACTGTTGGAAACTGTTTTGCAGCCAAGTTATACGAGTGCGGTGTCTGATATCACAAAAAGAGCTAAGTCAAGAAACGGATCAGTTGAAACTTTGCTGAAAGCATATAACTTTCGGATTCCAGTGTGTTATAATAGTGTGTTTGTTTGTTACGGTTTCACCTCCACAACCCTCTATACCGTCTTCACCCCCCCCCCCCTCCCCCCCTGCACTTCGGGCACGCAATCGCCACAGGTGATGGGAATTACGCTGAGCGAGAGAGAGAGAGAGAGAGAGAGAGAGAGAGAGAGAGAGAGAGAGAGAGAGAGAGAGAGAGAGAGAGAGAGAGAGAGAGAGAGAGAGAGAGAGAGAGAGAGAGAGAGAGAGAGAGAGAGAGAGAGGGCGGGGCGGGGGTTAGAGCAGGTTGGGGCGGGGGTCCAGAGTAGAGGCAGACAGGTGAGACCTTCTGTATCATAGGAGAAAATACAGAATTAGTCAAAAGCTAAATCTGCTGATGAAACAGCTACCAGGACCAAGCCAGAATGCTGACAGCATGGCAACGAGGAACTCCGTCTACGAGGGAAAACCAGGGTAGATCGACTGCAGAAGTGATGATGTGATGGTAGGCAGCTGTGCAGGCTGAGCAGGTGAACAGGATGTGCCATGATGAGGAGTGAACAAGATGGTGCCCCAATTATTTGGTAACAGGAAGCCTCTGTTCTGAGAGAGAAGGGGGGGGGGCTGAGGGCTAGGCAGGAGTGGAGCTCACCACAGTATCAGATTTGAATGTGAGCTTCCTATCCTAAGGACTTGTATTGTGGTGTGGAAGGCTAAACCACTTGCCCATTTAAAAATGTACACAATCCATTTTTCCCCTGCCAGCAAGGATGTGTTTGGTGTTTGTTTGGTGTTGTCAGTGTACCATTCTATTTCCAGAATTACAGAATATGCTTTGAATGGATGCCTTGGGCCTACAGTCTCTTTTGTGTAACATCGGAGGTCCAACTCGATGTCTTGTAGCCCTTGTCTCTGGTCCCACGTCAAAGAGGCTCGACCTACAGTAGGTTCGAGAGAACACCTGAACACACACTGTCATCCTCTTGCCTTCTTCTGTTCAGGAGCTGAAGTGCCCACCAGTGTTGTAGTCGAGTCACTAAAGCTCAAGTCCGAGTAGAGTCCCCATTACCCTAGTCCGAGTCCGAGTCTGAGTCGTCAAGGTTGAGTCCACTCCACTCTGGCAGTCAAAGAGCTGTCATACAAATAAAAAAAGGTCTACATTATACGTAAATGACACAGCGGTCACCATTTCATAGGGAGTTGATTTACTTTGTGACACAATAGCCAAACAAATGCACTAGCCATCAATATCGTATGCCAAATTATTAGGGCCTATTACAAACTGTATTCATCGATTAACAAGTCCGAGTCCTCGTCTGCACCTTCCGAGTCCGAATGCAGTCAATGCTCGAGTCCAATCCGAGTCCGAGTCGTCAGTGCTCAAGTCCAAGTCGAGTCACGACGAGTCCTGAATATCAGTCCTGGACTCGAGTACTGCAACACCGCTGCCCACAGATCTGTCTGGAGGCTCTGATGAACATCAGTCCTGGACTGGAGTACTATAACACCGCTGCCCACAGATCTGTCTCTAATAACAACTACCTTGCGGCCTGAGAAGCCAGAACAGACGGATGGTGAGACGGCAGCCAAGCTCTGTTTCCTGCTGTCCTCGTCTAACTCAACAGAACTGTTGTTGACAGATAACTGAGCTTCTGCTTCATCCGTTGATGTGATTCTGTCAGTGCTCCATTTCTGACGTACCATTACGTGAGCGCTGCTCATCCCTTTCACTGCCACACTACAGAAGGTTAACCCTTTCACTGTGACAATACAGAATGTCAACCCTTTCACTGCCACACTACAGAATGTTAACCATTTCACTGTGACAATACAGAAGGTTAACCCTTTCACTGCGACAATACAGAAGGTTAACCATTTCACTGTGACAATACAGAAGGTTAACCCTTTCACTGCCACACTACAGAAGGTTAACCTACTGTGACAATACAGAAGGTTAACCCTTTCACTGCCACACTACAGAAGGTTAACCATTTCACTGTGACAATACAGAAGGTTAACCCTTTCACTGCGACAATACAGAAGGTTAACCATTTCACTGTGACAATACAGAAGGTTAACCCTTTCACTGCCACACTACAGAAGGTTAACCTACTGTGACAATACAGAAGGTTAACCCTTTCACTGCCACACTACAGAAGGTTAACCCTGCCAATGCCACACTACAGCAGGTTAACCCTTTCACTGTGACCATACAGAAGGTTAACCCTTTCACTGTGACAATACAGAAGGTTAACCCTTGCACTGCCACACTACAGAATGTTAACCCTTTCACTGTGACAATACAGAACGTTAACCCTTTCACTGCCACACTACCACAGGGTTAACCCTTTCACTGTGACAATACAGAAGGTTAACCCTTTCACTGCCACACTACAGAAGGTTAAC
>NC_140180.1:103479285-103521785 GCF_963971535.1 Notolepis coatsorum
GGCTTCGAAGTGCGCGCATCCTATTATTATGCAAAGTCTAGGTGATAAGTACCGTTTGGCCTCCGCCCATATTACGACTGCACCCCTGGGAGGGGGGATGGGGAGGTACAGGCACATGGGGGAGGGGGAGGGGGGGATGGGAGGTACAGGCACATGGGGGAGGGGGGAGGGGGGGATGGGGAGGTACAGGCACATGGGGGAGGGGGGAGGGAGGGACAAGGGGGGGGGGTGGGGAGGTACAGGCACATGGGGGAGGGGGGACGAAGGGGGGGAGGGGGATGGGAGGTAAGGTACATGGGGGAGGGGGGGATGGGGAGGTACAGGCACATGGGGGAGGGGGGAGGGGGGATGGGGAGGTACAGGCGCATGGGGGAGGGGGGGATGGGGAGGTACAGGTACATGGGGGAGGGGGGGATGGGGAGGTACAGGCGCATGGGGGAGGGGGGATGGGGAGGTACAGGACATGGGGGAGGGGGGGATGGGGAGGTACAGGCACATGGGGGAGGGGGGGATGGGAGGTAAGGCAGGGGGGAGGGGGATGGGAGGGACATGGAGGGGAGGGGATGGGGAGGTACAGGTACATGGGGGAGGGGGGGATGGGGAGGTACAGTACATGGGGAGGGGGTGATGGGGAGGTACGTACAGGGGGAGGGGGGATGGGGAGGTACAGGTACATGGGGGAGGGGGGGATGGGGAGGTACAGGCACATGGGGGAGGGGGGGATGGGAGGTACAGGTACATGGGGGAGGGGAGGGGGGGATGGGAGGTACAGGCACTGGGGAGGGGGAGGGGGGGATGGGGAGGTACAGGTACATGGGGGAGGGGGGGATGGGGAGGTACAGGCACATGGGGGAGGGGGGGATGGGGAGGTACAGGCACATGGGGGAGGGGGGATGGGGAGGTACAGGTACATGGGGAGGGGGGGATGGGGAGGTACAGGCACATGGGGGAGGGGGGATGGGGAGGTACAGGCACATGGGGGAGGGGGAGGTACAGGCACATGGGGGAGGGGGGATGGGGAGGTACAGGCACATGGGGGAGGGGGGAGGGGGGGATGGGGAGGTACAGGTACATGGGGGAGGGGGGATGGGGAGGTACAGGCACATGGGGGAGGGGGGGGATGGGGAGGTACAGGTACATGGGGGAGGGGGGATGGGGAGGTACAGGCACATGGGGGAGGGGGATGGGGAGGTACAGGCACATGGGGGAGGGGAGGTACAGGCACATGGGGGAGGGGGGATGGGAGGTACAGGCACATGGGGGAGGGGGAGGTACAGGCACATGGGGGAGGGGGAGGTACAGGCACATGGGGGAGGGGGGAATGGGGAGGTACAGGCACATGGGGAGGGGAGGTACAGGCACATGGGGGATGGGGAGGTACAGGCACATGGGGGATGGGGAGGTACAGGCACATGGGGGATGGGGAGGTACAGGCACATGGGGGAGGGGGGGATGGGGCGGTACAGGCACATGGGGAGGGGGGGGATGGGGAGGTACAGGTACATGGCGATAGTGGAAGACGTGATCCAGGTCATACAGTGGAGAAGTACAAATAAAAATAGGCAGTGTAAACGATATAACAATATAAGTAACTCTGAGTATACGCATGTGAGCAAGTAGGCAGGGTAAACACATCAAGGTGCAGATGAGCGTCTGTGTGCCCCTCTCAGTTATATTTGCATTATAATAAATATAGTATCTCATATGGCCCGAGTGGCAGGAGGGCTGATGTATGTTCCGCGGCGACCTGTTTATCTTCCTGCGAGACAAGTGTGCTCTGTGTTCTGCCCGGCAGGAAATTACATCCTGGCTGTCGTATCAGATAACAGGGCCTGGAAAATGCTTCACTGCATGCTGAAAAGATGCCAAGCTGTCCGCCTGTGTGTGTGTGGGTTCATGTACAGTATGTATGTGCGTGTGTGTATGTAACTATGTATGTATGTATGTGTGTGTGTGTGTGTATTTGTATGTATGTATGTATGTATGTATGTATGTATGTATGTATGTATGTATGTATGTATGTATGTATGTATGTATGTATGTATGTATGTATGTATGCGCGCGCGCGTGTGTGTGTGTGTGTGTGTGTGTGTGTGTGAGTGTGTGTGTGTGTGTGTGTGTGTGTGTGTGCGTGCGTGCGTGTAACTCGGCCTCCAAATTGCATAACGTCTAAAGATAATGTATTGCTGGCATTAGCTCCAGTGTACACAGAGTGGTTGGTTCATGTTTTATACATGAGGTTAGTTATGAAATGGATAAACATTCTTGACTTCTTACCCTTCGATGTGTGTGTGTGTGTGCGTGTGTGTGTGTGTGTGTGTGTGTGTGTGTGTGTGATCATCAAGCACAGGTCCCTTCTAACATATGTCAGGTATTTTATAGTAAAACAACTAAAGTGATGGATGGTCATGTTTATTGGCATGTCTGCATGTTACCTACCATCTAGGACCTAGATTCTAGGTGATGGGAGCAGCAACCACTGGTAACCACCAGGGGGCACTCTTAACTGTTTTATTATTATAATTATCACCATCATCATCATCATCACAATCATCATATTTATTATCACCATCATCATCACCATCATCACCACCACCATCATCATCATCATCATAACCATCATAACCATCATCATCTTTATTATAACCATCATCATCATCATCATCATCATCATCATCATCATCATCATCATCATCATCATCACCATAATCATCTTTATTATCATCATCATCTTTATTATCATCATCATCACCATCATCATCAGCATCATCATCATCATCATCATCATCATCATCATCATCATCATCATCATCATCATCATCATCATCACCATAATCATCACCATCTTTATTATCACCACCAAATCATTGTTAATAGGATTTAGAACAAAAATGATTAAAGAATAATAAAATGGAAGACACTAACTCACTGGAGCACCTCCTCCCTCATCCCCTCTCCTCCCTCATCCCCTCTCCTCCCTCTTCTTCTTCCCTGCTCCTCTTCCCTCCTCCTCCTCTTCCCTCCACCTCCTCCCTCCTCCTCTTCTTCCCTCCTCTTCTTCCCTCCACCTCCTCCTCCCTCCACCTCCTCCTGTTCATGCATCATGGCTTCAGAAGGCCGTCTCTGAAACATCTGCGTATATCATGGCAGCTCATCTGCTTGCTTTTCTAATAGATTGCGACATTGAATCAGTTGTTTTATGCCACATAAAGCGTTTGACATGTGGTACGAAGAATGACAGGAAAGTCTGACATGCATGAAAGCATCAAGCCATGGTTAATCTGCATCGAATCACTGTAATCATATGACATAATGATTAATTTGTGTCAGAGGCACTGGAATTATATGAGATCATAAACGGACATAGAATGAAGGCAAGTGTTGTACACACACACACACACACACACACACACACACACACACACACACACACACACACACACACACACACACACTATCTCTCTCTATCACACACACTCTCTCTCTATCACACACTCTCTCTCTCACACAAACACTCTCACACACATACAACACACACATATACACACACTCACAGACACTGTTTCTCACACGCACACACACACACTCTCTCACACACACACACACACACACACACACGCACTCTCTCTCGCTCTCTCTCTCTCTCTCTCACACACACACACACACGCACACACACATGCACACAATGTCTGATCCTCATGATTAATTCCAGGCATACCCAACACACAGTCAAACGCACACATAGACACATGAAACCTCATGAAACTAAATCAGTTTCCATGCCAGAAATCCCTGGAACCTGTCTGGATGTATGCAGGAAGCAATGAGTCATACACATCAAAGGCCAGTATATAGGTCTACATGGATGTGATCATCTGGGTTATGATGTAACCTGTATATGTATGGGATTGCATTCTAATGATAAAACATTTTCTGTATTATCTATAGCACTTTTAACCCAATTGAAATTAAGATGATTATGTAACAAGTGAGAAAGGGAAACATTTTAAATGTCATTTTTTTTTTTTTTTTTTTTGATATTTTTGTACAAATCTTTCCATTATTCACAGTGTATCTTTTCACAGCATAGTATCCAACATCCAAGATTCGCCTTTTTCATTTTTGTAGCAACATACAAAACATGTAAGAGACTCATACAAACACATTAATAACTGACATGGAAATAAAAAAAAAACACTTACAAAAAAAAACATACTATACATTGTGCATATACATCCCTGTTATATATATATATATATATATATATATATATATATATATATATATATACGTCATACGTTACATGTAGGCCGATCTACCTGCGGGCAGGTATGTGCTGCATCTTTTCTTTTTTTTTTTTTTTTTTCTTTTCCTTTTTTACTTTTTTCCACGTTTCAGCTACGTATGTGTGTGTCTCCTATATACTTGTGTATCCCCCTATGTGTCAGTTAAAGCCTATATCTCAACTATGTGTATATGTAGGTGTATGTATGTCTATTTCCTATACATGAGTATGTGCATGTATGTGTGCCCCTGACGTGTATACCTTATCCTTGTGTATATGAGTGCGTGTAAACCTATTATGTACACATATGAATATGTGTATCCTAGATACTTGTATGTGGCTATATCTGCGCACATGTGAGTGTGATAGAGACATTGACCATTCCATAGACACCCCATCCGGACATAAAATATATGTACATATATACATAATATATTACAGAGCACAAGTATAATCAGATTAAATCCCCTTTTTCATATTCATCCTTGATAATATTGTATTCCCATCTTAATCATTTGTCCTCAGATCGTTCAGTCAGGTGTAGAAAACTGTCCCATATCTCGGCGAAAATATCCTCTCTCCCTGCGACTCTATACGTCACCCTTTCATATGATGCTGTCCGAAACATTAGTTCCATCCATTCTTTAAAAGTAATATCAACAGGTGATTTCCAATGTCGTAATGCAATTCTACATCCTGATATCATGGCCATTCTATACCACATTCCCCGGTATTTAGGCAGCTTAATCCCTTTCGGTACTATACCCAAAACACATGCCATTGGGGCGTTATTTATCTTCACATTCAGGACCTTACTTAGGAATATCACAATTTGATCCCACATTTTCCGGACCTTCTCACATTCGTACAACATGTGCAGTAAAGTGCCTGTCTCCTTCTCACATCTCCAGCAGATGTCACTGTCCCTTAATTTCAGTCTGGCCAGTTTACTAGGCGTCCAATAGCTTCTGTTCAGTACTTTGTAAAAAACAAGTTGTGATTGCGCCTCCCTAGAGAATTTACTCCATTTGGATACCAGTTTCTCCCACATTTCCTCAGTAATCTCCTCATGTACATCGTTCTCCCAGCTCAATCTCAAACCCGCCAATTTGGGTGCATTGTATTCTCTTATAACATCATAAAATCTTGACGCACCGCCTTTCCTGCGCCATCCTTTATAGAATATTTCTTGAATTGCAGTAATTGGGCCGCACTTTGGTCCTCCTATTGATGACGATATACAATGTCTAATCTGTAGGAATTTATAAAAGTTTTTATTATCTATATCAAAATCCTCCTTAATATCCTCAAAAGGCAAAACCCCATCCTCCCCGGCTATATCACCCAGTACATGTATCCCCCTTTTAACCCAATCGTCCCATATGACTGATTTCTTCCCAATCTTTAGTTTCTTATTATACCATATAGAGGCTCTCGTAGTTAAGTATGGGCTATCACCAGTCATTTTGTGCGATTGATTCCAAGTTTCCCTGATAAATGCCATCAAAGGGTTTTTAAGAGGTGTAGGTCTGTCTGATTGTGTCAGGAAGGATTCCAGAGATGAGGGATATATCATTTCCTCCTCCATCCTGACCCAAGCAGGTGCCTCCTCAGACGAGTGATTCAGTTTGGAGAGCTGGGAGAGCGAGAATGCATAGTGATACCAGTCTAGTTTAGGCAGGGATAAACCGCCATTTTCCTTTGCTGCATACATTTTGGTCCGTCCAAACAGCGGCCTTTTGCCCCCCCCACAGATATACATTAATGACTTTGTCATACTGTTTGAGTAACTGGGTCGGGAGAGTCAGCGGCAACATATATAGGATATAGTTTAATTTGGGAGCTAATATCATTTTCACTAGGTTTATCTTTCCCAGGAGGGACATATTCATTTTGGCCCAATTCTGGGTCAGAGCACTAATGTGTTCGATTATAGGGGCAATATTGGCTTGCATCAACTCTTTCAGACCTGGGATCAGCTTTATTCCTAGGTATATCAATCCTGACGGCATCCATCTGTATTGCCACCCCCTTCTGATATCAGGGGGACAGCATTTAGAGAGAGGCATTGCTTCTGACTTGCTCCAGTTGATTGTGTATCCAGATATTTCGGAGAAGGACTCGATAACATTTCCAATGATCCCAACTGCTGTTCGGGGATTGCTGGATACCAATAAGATATCGTCCGCATATAAAAATAATTTATGTTCTACCTGCCCCGCTATTATCCCTTTGATGTCCTGATTATTCCTCAGTGCGATAGCAAGTGGTTCGAGGAAAAGCGCAAACATTTGGGGAGAAAGCGGGGAACCTTGTCTCGTCCCCCGCCCTAGGTTAAAGGGCGAGGACACGATCCCGTTGGTCAATACTGATGCCATCGGATTTGTGTATAACAGTTTTACCCACCCAGTAAACGATGGACCAAACCCGAAGCGCTCTAGCGTGTGAAATAAGAATGCAAATTCCACCTTATCAAAGGCCTTTTCGGCATCCAATGAGAAGGCCACTGTAGGTTCTGTATCATTCCTTACCTTCCACATTATGTGTAGGAGTCTGCGGATATTATCAGCTGAGTTTCTCCCCTTCACAAAGCCCACTTGATCTGAATGCACCAAAGTTGGTAGTACATCTTCTATTCTATTCGCAAGTATCTTTGCCAATACTTTTTCTTCCAAGTTGCTCAGGGATATAGGTCTATAGCTTCCACAGCATTGAGGGTCTTTGCCCTTTTTCTGTAGTAATGTAATAGTGGCAGATCTCAGGCTAGTGGGCAATCCCCCCTTTATCAGTGAGTCCTCATATACTTTTAATAATCTCGGAGCGATTATATCACTGAATTGTTTGTAGAAATCGGGAGTAAACCCGTCGTCTCCTGGTGCTTTACCCAATTTAAGGCTGTTGATTGCCGCGTGTATTTCTTCTATCGAGACCCCCCCCTCCATTGATTTTACCTGTTGTTTCGATAATGACGGTAATTTGATTTTGTCGAAGAACGCGTCCATTTTTAGCTGATCCACCGCCTTCTGTGGGGTATATAAGTCCTGGTAGAAGCACCTGAAGACATTATTAATTTCCTTTTTGTCTGTAATAATCTTGTCATCTTTATTACGAATCGAGGATATAATATTCTGATTATGCATTTGTTTAACCCGATTCGCTAATATTTTACCCGCTCTCTCCCCTTGTTCATAATATTTTTGGTTGGTCCTAAACAACGCATATTCAGCCTTCTTTTGATATATGTTGTTCAATTCGTATTTGGATTTGCTCAGGTTCCTCCACGTTTCTGGGTCTGGTCTTTGGCTGTGCTGTTTCGAAAGTATTTTAATTTCCTCATCTAACATTGTCATTTTTTGTTTCTCCGCCCTTTTTAGTATCGCACCGTATTGTATGAGTCGTCCTCTCATGTAAGCTTTACATGTGTCCCACATTATGCCACTATCATCTATTGACCCTTCATTAAGTTCCCAAAATTCCTTAAATATAGTTCTAATGTATGTACACGATCCTTCATCATTTAACATTAGGTTATTGAATCGCCATCTCCGAGATCGTTGCCCTTCTTCCATGGATGTGATCACTAAATCAACCGGAGCATGGTCAGATATTACAATGTTCCCTATCCCGGTACTTGCAACCTGTTCTACAAGTGCGCTAGAGATCAGGAAATAATCTATTCTAGAGTATGAGGAATGTGGGTGAGAGTAAAACGTGTAGTCTCTTTCTTGTGGGTTCATAACCCTCCAAACATCCACTAGACCCAATTCCTCTATCAGAACACCAACCGCCAGTCTCCCTGTGTTGTCAGCGGTTTTGGGTTGGTATGATCTGTCTATCAAGGTGTTTCCAACCAAGTTGAAGTCCCCCCCTATGATTACGTTGCTATTCCCTATTTTCCTGATCACCTCACATACCTCATGGAAAAAGTCTGAGGACGACCCGTTGGGCGCATATATATTAGCTAAAGTAGTCCTCTGTCCCTCTAAATCAGCATCCAGTATAACCCATCTTCCCTCATCATGTGAGAAGCTATTGTGTACCTTTAGGTCTAAGTTTTTTTTCACCAATATTGCCACCCCCCTCTTCCTAGAAGAGAACGTGCTATAGTATATTTGTCCCACCCAATCCCTTTTAAGCTTGGCCGACTCTCCTTCATCCAGGTGGGATTCCTGAATTAGTGCAATATCTGCCTTTTTTTGTTTCAAGAACGTCAATATCTTCTTTCTCTTAATGGGATGATGACATCCGTCTATATTCCACGATATTATTTTAATCAGCCCCATATTTCTCGTAGTGCATCTCCCCTGTGCAATCCATGACGTAGTCTAGTGCCTGAGAGTGTGAAGATATATATACAGTAGTATAGCATACAATGAAATAAAAAAGAACATATAAAAACATAAACACACTTCCCCCCCCCACATTTACCCAAGCTACGTTCGATATGACCCCAGATAGAACAGTCGTACCGAGGGTGAAATCGATACTCACCCATGCACCTTGATCCCCCTCGACTAACAGAGGAGTGCATACAGCACGAGGCAGATTGCCCAAAACTGTGCCCCTATTATCTTGTAAACCCTGACGTAACGTATGGCTCACACTGTAATCTATATACAGTGCGATCAATTCAACTGAACTTGACAAAACGGTAACGTTTCCAAGCATTAACATTTGTATATCTTTCAGATATATCTTGGTACATTGTAACTTCTATGACATAGCCATGATGGCCTGTGGTTCATTTCGTTATATTTTTCCTGTATCCATCTGGGATATTTCCCCTCCCATACTTTTATTATATTCTTCTAACCATTGCCCTCTATTTTCACTTCACGTCTTTTTCTTCTCTTTTTTTTTTTTTTTTTTGTTTTTCTTTCTCTTTTCTAATCACTTTTTTTTTCTATATACATATTGACATTTTTTGATGTTATTTACTCTATGACGATGCCCCCGTGACTTATCTGTATTCATGCGTTTCATGAACTTTATCTCAATTGTCCGCCTCCGACTGTCCCCGTCTGAATCCCTGCAGTTTCTCCCGGTATCCGTGATGACCATTGCCCTGCTGTGTGGGGCGCTCAGTCCCCGTCGTCTGCATGTCGTCCCCCGGTCCCCGTCTTCCTCCCATTGTCTGCCAGGTAGACAGCCGCATTATCTCCTCTCGGTCCGGGTCGGTAGTCGGGTTCACCACGGTGATCTTGAATCCACGCTTTGCCATATCCGCCGTCGCCTCCGCCGCGCTCTGGTACAGGCGGGTGCCATCTTCGTAGAATACCCTCATCTTCGCTGGATACGGTGTCTGGAACTTGAGATTCTTCTCCTTCATTATTCTCTTGGCCTCGGCATATTCTCCTCGCTTCTTCAGTATTTCAGTGGGGAAGTCATGGTCGACATAGAAGCAATCGTTGCCACATGAGACGTTCTTCTTCTGCCATGTTCGGCGTATTATCTCTTCCTTCATTTTGTAACTCCCAAACTTAACCACGATTGACCGTGGCTTCAGCTGTGGGTTGTTAGGCCTCGGGGCCAGTGCCCGGTGTGCTCTTTCGATACGAAGGTCCATGTCATGAGGCAGACCGAGGGCATCTTTAAACAAGCCGTCTAGAAATCCATGCATGTCTTTCCCCTCTTTTTCCTCCGGGATACCATACACCCGCAGGTTCTCTCTCCTCGTCCTGCCCTCCTGGTCGAGTAGCTTAGCCTCCACGTCGGCCTGCCTCTGCATTAGCTTTTTTATTAGAGCCGTCGCCGCACCAAGCACGTTTTCATTTTCTCCGATTCTCCCCTCAGTTTCATCGAGCCTGTCGTTCATTTTGTTCATGTCATTTCTTATCTCCCGAAATTGACGCTCATTGTCTTTTTTGAAGTCTTTGAGCTCGTTGAATATGTTCAGCAGCGTGGCTTCTTGTTCACAATCATCGTCGCCATCTTTTTCTCCCGTTACGTCTTCATTCTCTGCCATTCCGTCGTCCTTTTCAGTTGGAATCGTGTGCGCCATACGTCTCGTGATAGCCCCTTTTTTCATCCCTATTAAATATGTACCCTGGTGTTGTTAATAAATGTTTTCCGGGGCTAAGTCATTTTGCTGTCGGGGAGCTCGCGAGTTAAGCAGCCATGTTCTTCCGCGGTCAAACCGGAAGTCTTAAATGTCATATTCTATACATGAGGTAATATTCCAAAAAGAATCCCATCAATAAAAAATGAGGAATGCTTTTCTGTGCCCCAGGACAGTTTGGTCAGTATCTTCTTCTTTTGCCCCAGGACAGTTTAGTTAGTATGTTAGTATGCCCCATCACATCTCTTACTAAGCCCCCCTCCCCTCCTCTCTCACTGTTTCTCGTGTGAGAACAGATGCGGCTTAGAGCGGGAAAAACATTTACAAACAGAAGAAGCGTAAAGGGGGTGCGGAGAAATTGCGGGCGAAACTTTTTTTAAATCTAGAGGCAGATGCTGCCAAATGTAATAAAATAACAGACATGTTTGCTGCAGCTTCAACGTCGTCACCCACAGTAGTGCAGCAACAGCCTCAGGTGCCCCACTGCCAGGCAGAGGAGACACAGGCAGTGGGGCAGCATGTGAGCTTGACAGGGCCGAGGGACAGTGAGCAGGAGGAGCCTGAGGTAGTGTGTGTGCCATGCCATGCCATGCCATGATGATGTCGATAATAATATGAATGATAACATACTCATAATAACGCTATAATGAGACTATTGCTGGTGGTGTCTCAGTCAGTCAATGTCAAATAGTGCAGCATAGCATAAGCTATTGGCATTGTTTTTGTAGCTAATGCACAGATAACTAGCTAACGTTATTTGGTCAGCATCGTGTTGGCTAAACTCTTCTTCCTGTGCCCCAGGACAGTTCAGTTAGTATGTTCTTCCTGTGCCTCAGGACAGTTCAGTAAGTATTTGTGAACACGCACCATTCTATCCTAAAGCTAGAAATCAGAGATTTATATGGAGAGAAGTTGAACCCTGCAATCTGTGATGTCACTGGGATGTAAAATCTGCAGCTGCTACATAGACAATGAATGGGGCTCTAACTTTATGAGGCCATACAATGTTTGTTAAGCTCTTAGACCCAAATGAGGTTTTGATTCTGGTTCAGACCTTCTAGCAACGATAGAATATAACCCTGTAACTGAGGGGTACAATTCCCTGACTGTATTGATAAGTATGGTATCATTAAACCACTACCGTCTTATGTACATTCCTACTGGCCATACAGTACACAGGTATCTAATGATGAACACTTCCCCACAATGACTCGGTTCCACACAAAGCTGTATTTAAGTATTTATTAGCAGCAAAAGGTACATAATATACTTTACTTTACTTCACTTTGGATGCGCTTATAAGGCAAAGGAATGTGCGTAGGCAAATCAATAACGAATGTCCATTCTCATATTACGCAGGAGATAATCATACAACCTGAATCTTAGGGAATTATATCTATGGTACACTAGTAATACAGCGGGAGATACTGGTAGGGTCCCCCCGGTTGTAAGCCAGCAAGGGTAGAGGATCTGTCGGTAGTAGAGTCTGGGTCAACGATGATAAGGAGACTCCGAGTGCAGGAGACGGTGCAATAAGATCTTGATCCACAGACGAATACAGCTGTTCTCCGTAGCATGTAGCTCCACATGGAAGAAAGCTAGCCGGCCTCAGACTTCTGAGAGGCAGACTCGACGTGGCTCCTCACAGGTTAAATCCCACACACTTGTGGGTGTCGGCGATTCTCCGCTCCATTAATTACAGGACCAAAAGCAAATATAATCCAGCCGAAAAGGGCTATGCAGTCGTCGGTAGGTTATCCAGTGTACATAATCCACACGGTCCTCGTCTAGGGCCCCTCGGGTGAAAGCGCCATGATAAGCAGCCCAGCCTGGATAAGCACTCTAGCTGATACGAAGAAACGTTGGTGATGCTGGTCACTGTAGAACTTTAGCCGCACGATACACTATACACAAATAGACTAATACTGACTTAATAGAATAGGTCGAACTCGACGGTACAGCGTTAAACTCTGACACTTCAGTTATTAATTCGCACGCGGTCTCAATGCTCTATTTGGGGCCAAACAGGCCATACTGCACCACACGTCGTATCGTGGGTGAGGCTTCAACTTTAGTTACTAAGACTTCTGACTAAGTGCTTCTGTATTCACCTGCGCCGTATTTATACGCTTAGATGAATAAACTAGTACCAGATTTATTCCTGTCTCATATCCTTACGCAGTACCGTTCATGTCCAGGCATGTCCCCGGCGGTGACTTTGAACCCGACATTGAAGGTATGGCCATGGCGCCTGTGGACCGCTGTCCAATAGGAGAATGAAATATTATGGTCTGTACTAGGCTAAAGGGATATTCCGTGTATATGTACAAGGAATATACAAGGGATATCAAACGATATACAAATATTATGCAATATATATCAATCAATAAATATATATATTCGGTTTAATCTGATCCTTTGTAACAGCCGCCTCCTAATTAGTCCCACCTAATTAGCTAAGCAGAGACAGATTAACCGCACTGTCCACTACTCAATGTCTGTTGTGAGGGTAGGGCAGTTCACAAAGTCATGGGGTCATGGTCGTCATCAATAGTATCGGGGAGCCTTGGCAACTCTATTAGCCTCGCCACGGGTCGGGTGTAGATCCGCCCTTGGACGAGCACTTCGGCCGCTCTGACCTTTCCGTCGGCACCGGTGATCACTTTGCTTACGCGGCCAGCCGGCCACATAGCTCGGGGTAGTGACTGGTCGACAATCATGACGACTGTTCCTTCTGTCAAATTGTCTCTCTTTTTCACCCATTTCTGGCGGGTCTGTAGAGACGGTAGATAGTGGAGTAGGAAGCTGTTCCAAAACTTGTCAGCCAATACTTGACTGTACCTCCACATTCTTCGGCCGTTCGCTTCTTCAGGCCTGTACACTGTCTGTGGTAGCCGATCTCCGTGAGGACTGTCATTAGGACTTCTTCCGCCACGGTCTGGGCCCCAAGCACGGCGTACAGGGCTGTCTTTATTGAACGTACTTCTCGTTCCCAAGTTCCACCGAAGTGAGGTGCATTCGGGGGATTAAACTGGAAGTCAATCTGGTATTGAGCGAGGTGGGTCTTAAGTTCTGGGCCCATAGCTTGGAAGCTCTCTCTCAGCTCTCTTTCTCCGCCTTTGAAGTTTGTCCCGTGATCAGACAATAATATAGACGGTTTGCCTTTCCGCGATGTGAATCTTCGGAAGGCCATAAGGAATGAGTCTGTGCTCATGGTTGGAAGGAGTTCTATATGCATCGCTCGGGTGGTCATGCATTTAAATACAATACCCCACCGCTTCTCGGTCCCTCTTCCTTTCTTTACATACAGCGGGCCGAAACAGTCCATACCGGTGGAGTGAAAAGGCTTGTCGCCGAGTCGGAGGCGACAGGGAGGTAGGTCAGCCATCCGGGGTATACTGGGCTGTGCTCGCCATTTACGACAGTCTAGACAAGTCCGCTGGAAACGTCGTACTGCTTCTCTCCCTTGCAGTATCCAATAACGACGTCTGATCTCCGCGAAGACTCTCTCTGCCCCGGCGTGATGCACATCCTCGTCGTATTTCTTTATGATCAGCTCTGTGACCTTGTGTCGGCTGTTTAAGACTATCGGGTACTTGACGTCATCCGGTAAGTCTGGAGCTCTCCGCAGACGACCACCCACTCTGATGAGACCATGGGCGTCGCTCTCGGGGGCTAGGTGGAGCAATCTGCTGTCTGACGGGACGGGCTTTGCTCCCTGTAGACAGTCTAGCTCATCGGGAAACGAGTCTCTCTGGGCTCGTTGTAGGAGAAGAAGTTCTGCTTCTTCGTAGTTAGCTGCAGTAATGTCAGTAGTGAGCTGAACCTCTGGGTGGTGCCACAGGAATGTCTTTAGCTGCGCACTCTCAAGGGTGAGGCAATCGTCTATGTCGGGGTCTGTGGAGACGAGTGTGGTCAATCCACAGAAAATAGATTTCTTGTTCTCTGCTTCCTCTTTACTCGCTTCCCGTGGGGTGGGTGTAGGCCACTCTTCTTCCGGGAGCTTGAGGAACTCTGGCCCGTCACTGTATAGGTTGTGACGGGTGAGGTCATCCAGGGACATTCCCCGGGTGATGACGTCAGCTGGGTTGTGTTTTGTGTCCACATACCTCCAGCTTGCTGCTTCTGTTAAATCTTGGATCTCTGTGACTCTGACTCCCACGAAGACCTTGTATCTGCACGAATCAGACCGGATCCATGTGAGTACTGTCGTGGAGTCTGACCACAAGATTGTTCTTTGCACCGGGATGGTGAGTTCACGTTGGATTAACGTGGCGAGTTGCGCTCCTGCTAGGGCTGCGCAGAGCTCCAGACGCGGGATAGATTGTTGCTTGCGTGGGGCTATTCTTGAGCGAGCCAGGATGAAAGCAGTATGTATTTCTCCTCCCTCCTCTCGGGCACGCAAGTAGGCCACCGAACCGTAGGCTACTTCGGAGGCGTCGCTGAAGACGTGCAGGTCCATCTGGCACGTCTCCGGCCTCACTGTGGGTGGGAAGTAGCTGCGGCGTATGTTGACACCTGGGAGTGAGCTGAGTTCTGTCTCCCACTCTCTCCATGTGGAGGCAAGGTGTTCGGGTATGGGGTCGTCCCAGCCCTGGTCCTTGTCCCATAACGCTCTTACAATCATCTTTGCCCTGGTGGTGTAAGGTAGAATACATCCCAACGGGTCATATTGTCTGGCGAGTGTTCTGTATACACTCCGTCTTGTGGTCGGTAGTGCAGTCGACCTTCCCTGCTCCTTGGTCAGGGGCGTGTGTTTATAATGGAGCGAGTCTGTTTTGAAGCGCCAGACCAGTCCTAATGTCATTTCTTGGGCTTCTCCTGGGATGGTCGCCATCCAGGTCTCGCTGCTTGCTGCCTTGTCCTCGGGGGAGAGGCTGCGCAATACTTGAGGGTCGCTGCTGGCCCACTGCCTGAAATCAAAGCCGCCTTTGATCAGGGAGGCGCGGAGCTTGAGTAGAAGGGCCTCGGCTTCTTCTGGCGTCAAGACGCTTTGCAGACACTTTGTCGGACCTCTTCATCAGCTGCTGGGCACAGCATGGGCTGCATGTGGTTCCGAAAGGGAGGGCTTCCCATTGATAGATGGCTGGTTGCTCGTCCCCGATCCTCTCTCTCCATAGGAACCGCAGCAGGGGCTTGTCCTCCTCTTCTAGTCGCACCTGCAGGAACATCCCTTTGATGTCGCCGCTGATGGCCACCTTGTCTTGGCGGAAACGTAGTAACACGCCTAGTAGAGAGGGGCCGAGTGTTGGGCCGGGCAAGAGCTCTTTATTCAGATTTTGTGATCCGATCTGGTAGCTGCAGTTGAACACAATACGATCCTTGCCGTTGTGGTGGACTTTGTGGTGCGGCACGTACCATGATTCGGTCGTCTGATCGGCCTCTTTAATGTCAATTTTCTTTATGTGTCCCGCTGTGATTAGCTTGTCAATCTCAGCGCGGTACACAGTCTCTTGAGCGGGGTCTCTGGCTAGGCGCCGCTCTGTGTTCAATAGATACCGCTCCGTCGCTTCTTTTGGGGCGTGGAAGGTAGGCATACCCTCTCGCCTCAGGAGTGGAGTTGCGTATCTCATCACTCCGTTGACTTTGACTCTCTTTGTCCCCCGCTCGAGGAGGGCTATAGCATAAATGTCTTCCTTGGAACGAATGTCTTTCTTTTCGTTCTTAAAGGGCATTGTCTCTAGTGTCCATAGCCTCTCGACATGCTGTAGGAGGGTGGTGTCTTCTTCTGTCACTCTGGAGTGGAGGCAGCTAGTGGCTGCTGTTCGGTTAAGAGACCTAGCGAGGGGGCCTTGTAGTGTCCATCCTAGGCGGGTCTCGACTGCTGCAGGACAGCCTCTGGGCCCTGTGTGGACCCGGTCCATCGGGACGATGAGGTCTGCATGGTCGGAGCCTATCAGCAGGGTCGGGGTGGCACCGTCTATGAGCGGTATAGGTAGTTGACGCAGGTGCACATATTTATCCATCAGCTTGGCGATGGGGTAGGTGTACTGCGACAGGCCTATGTCTTGGCTGGTGAAAGCGTTAGTGATCCTATACCGTCTCTCTGGCTGCCCGCTTGCTGCGATAGTGAAGGAGACATTCTCGCCCTTTATCGTCTTTAGATCTCTTCTTATTGTCCGAATCGTCATCTGGTCTTCGCTCCCCCGCAGCCCCAGCTGGGCCGCAGCGGACGCGAGGAGAAGGGTCTTCTCTGACCCGTCGTCAAGGACGGCGTAAGTTTCCATGACCATGTCTTGGTAACTCAATGTTACGCGGACCACCTTTAAGAGCACCCGGGCGCCCCCGCTGCTGGCGGGGTCAATTTACATAACACTTGCCTTTGTGCTGCTTGAGGGTGCAGGCTTTCTTCTGTTACTGTCGTGTAGGTCGTCTAAGTGGGCTCCGTCACACCGACTACACCTCTTCTTTAAGCGGCAATCGGCTGCCATGTGACTGGGCGCACATCGGTAACAGCGTCGGTTGGACTTTATCCATTGACTTACCTCGTCGGTGGTCATCTTCTTGAACGTGTCACAGTGTGACAGCCAGTGTTCCTTTTCGCAGTACGGGCACACCATCTTCCACTTCTCTTTCATCGAGGGGGTACTGTGGTTCTTGTTGCTCGGTACTGATTCTGATTGGTGCATGACGTTCACCAATCTGCGGCCATCGTTTGCTCTCCTAGGTCCCTCTCTGGAGCTTGGTGTGCTCCGCATGAACGTATCCAACCGTAGGCTGTTGACTTCTCTCGCCAGGAAGTCGGCTAGGTCTAGGAGGGATGGCTCGGGACCGTTAGGATCACGGTGGTCTCTTTGCCGCCTGAAGCGATCTTGTCGGGCGGGCGGAAGCTTCTCTAAAATCCTCTCGACATTAGAGTTTGCGTACAGTTCGTGCATACCCTTTTCCTTTTGTGCCCCCAGCATCCCTACCAGGGATTGTACCTTGATAGACAGGTCATCTAGTGAGCGATTGTCTGTGGCTGGGGGTAGGCGGTCAATATTCCTTATCTCTTGTATTACGTAGTCCCATATGCGTCCATATCTTTGGTCGAGTGCTGCTAGAGCCGCGGTGTATGGGGTAGTAGAGGTGGCATATGCCAGCGCTATATTGTGCGCTCGGGGCACCTTGAGGTGCTTTAGTAGGATAGCATATTTGTACGGTTCATCAGCTACATCGGACATCATTGTCTCTAAGCACATTCGTAGCTCTGTGTACTGTGCTCTGTTCTCGTGTGTGAAGTCCGGGAACGTCGGTGTGCCAATGTACGATGCCATGGATGGCTGGCACATCAGTGAGCGTTGGAAGAGAGGCCTCCTAGGCGAGTCTCCTCTTACGTGTCTTGGTGGGCTGGTACCTGCTGGGTACCATGGCCCGCGTACCCAGGTGCTGTTCCTCGGGGCTGGTCGTGCGTCAAGCTCACCCGTGAATTGAGTCGGGGGTCTGTAGCGCAGAGCCGCGGGGGTAAAGCCTGGGCTGTACTGGACCTCCTGGTCCTGTGGAGTACTGTGCTGCTGTTGGGCTTGACTCTCCTCCTCTCCCTCTTCTTCTTCCTCTGGCAGGTCATCTAGATCCTGTAGTCGTCTATTTAGCCTCTCCGCGGTGTAGACTGGTTCTTCCCTGTAGCTGGGTCTCGCTTGGACCGGTCGGGGAAGGGGTTCGGAGAGGGGTATAGGCTCTCTCTGGTGGTCGGGCTCAGGGTCGCTTGATCGGGTAGGGGAGGGTGCCCTTGACCCTTGTTTTGACGAGGCCCTGGAGCCCCGTGCGGAGGGAGGGGGGGTTGCCCTGGTAATCAGCTGCTCCATTATCTGCACTTGTAATCGGTCGCGCTCGGCTTCGCGCTTGGTGAGAGCGAGGTCGCGCTCTGCTTCTCTTTGGGCACCGGCAGCGGCGCGCTGGGCTTCGGCGGCGGCGCGCTGGGCTTCGGCCCGGTCTCTTCCCATATTCTCTTCCGTCTGAAGGCGTCTAATCTCTAGACGTATACGGTCTTCGTCACTCCGTTGCTGCGCTTGAAGGCGTTCTCTTTCCATGGAAGAATGTTCGCGCTCACTAAGCGTCTGTGCTTGGAGTCGATCGCGCTCGGTTGAGGCTGCCAGGCTGGCGAGGAAGGCCTGTGCCAGCATCTTGTCCGCCTCGCTGGGGGAAGACGCTAGTTGAGGTGATCCGCTCCTGGTAGTACTCGTTGGAGATCCGTTCTCCTGTGGCGAGTCGAGGAGATCCATCTCTGGGGTGCTCGTCCCTGCTTGTAGTGGGTCGAGTTCCATCCCTGGAGGGCTTTCTTTATCCTGGAGCTCTCCGGGGACTACTTCTTCGGTCTTGGCGGGGGGTAAAGTCATGTTAGGTCCCTCCTGGTCCCCACCGTGAGCTTGGTCAGTTACGCTAGAACCCACTAGGGCCTCTACTGGCGGGGTAGCCTGGTCGATAGGGTCGGACATAATTTTACTATCTACTTTTTCCGCGTTTACCGTCTGTAGAAAGCTAGGTAGTATACTGGCAACGTAATCCTCTAAGTACTGAGGTGTCTGCCGTCTACGCTGCGGGCGATCTATTTTAGGAGAACCGTTTTGTGGAGTGTTCATCATTGGCCATGTCAATATTAATACCACTATATTAATATTACGCGAATTACCCTCCGGCTCGAAGGACCAATTGTAACTGAGGGGTACAATTCCCTGACTGTATTGATAAGTATGGTATCATTAAACCACTACCGTCTTATGTACATTCCTACAGGCCATACAGTACACAGGTATCTAATGATGAACACTTCCCCACAATGACTCGGTTCCACACAAAGCTGTATTTAAGTATTTATTAGCAGCAAAAGGTACATAATATACTTTACTTTACTTCACTTTGGATGCGCTTATAAGGCAAAGGAATGTGCGTAGGCAAATCAATAACGAATGTCCATTCTCATATTACGCAAGAGATAATCATACAACCTGAATCTTAGGGAATTATATCTATGGTACACTAGTAATACAGCGGGAGATACTGGTAGGGTCCCCCCGGTTGTAAGCCAGCAAGGGTAGAGGATCTGTCGGTAGTAGAGTCTGGGTCAACGATGATAAGGAGACTCCGAGTGCAGGAGACGGTGCAATAAGATCTTGATCCACAGACGAATACAGCTGTTCTCCGTAGCATGTAGCTCCACATGGAAGAAAGCTAGCCGGCCTCAGACTTCTGAGAGGCAGACTCGACGTGGCTCCTCACAGGTTAAATCCCACACACTTGTGGGTGTCGGCGATTCTCCGCTCCATTAATTACAGGACCAAAAGCAAATATAATCCAGCCGAAAAGGGCTATGCAGTCGTCGGTAGGTTATCCAGTGTACATAATCCACACGGTCCTCGTCTAGGGCCCCTCGGGTGAAAGCGCCATGATAAGCAGCCCAGCCTGGATAAGCACTCTAGCTGATACGAAGAAACGTTGGTGATGCTGGTCACTGTAGAACTTTAGCCGCACGATACACTATACACAAATAGACTATTACTGACTTAATAGAATAGGTCGAACTCGACGGTACAGCGTTAAACTCTGACACTTCAGTTATTAATTCTCACGCGGTCTCAATGCTCTATTTGGGGCCAAACAGGCCATACTGCACCACACGTCGTATCGTGGGTGAGGCTTCAACTTTAGTTACTAAGACTTCTGACTAAGTGCTTCTGTATTCACCTGCGCCGTATTTATACGCTTAGATGAATAAACTAGTACCAGATTTATTCCTGTCTCATATCCTTACGCAGTACCGTTCATGTCCAGGCATGTCCCCGGCGGTGACTTTGAACCCGACATTGAAGGTATGGCCATGGCGCCTGTGGACCGCTGTCCAATAGGAGAATGAAATATTATGGTCTGTACTCAGCTGGGTTGTGTTTTGTGTCCACATACCTCCAGCTTGCTGCTTCTGTTAAATCTTGGATCTCTGTGACTCTGACTCCCACGAAGACCTTGTATCTGCACGAATCAGACCGGATCCATGTGAGTACTGTCGTGGAGTCTGACCACAAGATTGTTCTTTGCACCGGGATGGTGAGTTCACGTTGGATTAACGTGGCGAGTTGCGCTCCTGCTAGGGCTGCGCAGAGCTCCAGACGCGGGATAGATTGTTGCTTGCGTGGGGCTATTCTTGAGCGAGCCAGGATGAAAGCAGTATGTATTTCTCCTCCCTCCTCTCGGGCACGCAAGTAGGCCACCGAACCGTAGGCTACTTCGGAGGCGTCGCTGAAGACGTGCAGGTCCATCTGGCACGTCTCCGGCCTCACTGTGGGTGGGAAGTAGCTGCGGCGTATGTTGACACCTGGGAGTGAGCTGAGTTCTGTCTCCCACTCTCTCCATGTGGAGGCAAGGTGTTCGGGTATGGGGTCGTCCCAGCCCTGGTCCTTGTCCCATAACGCTCTTACAATCATCTTTGCCCTGGTGGTGTAAGGTAGAATACATCCCAACGGGTCATATTGTCTGGCGAGTGTTCTGTATACACTCCGTCTTGTGGTCGGTAGTGCAGTCGACCTTCCCTGCTCCTTGGTCAGGGGCGTGTGTTTATAATGGAGCGAGTCTGTTTTGAAGCGCCAGACCAGTCCTAATGTCATTTCTTGGGCTTCTCCTGGGATGGTCGCCATCCAGGTCTCGCTGCTTGCTGCCTTGTCCTCGGGGGAGAGGCTGCGCAATACTTGAGGGTCGCTGCTGGCCCACTGCCTGAAATCAAAGCCGCCTTTGATCAGGGAGGCGCGGAGCTTGAGTAGAAGGGCCTCGGCTTCTTCTGGCGTCAAGACGCTTTGCAGACACTTTGTCGGACCTCTTCATCAGCTGCTGGGTCCTCTGCGACGTGTTTTTGCAGTGCAAACGTAGCACAGCATGGGCTGCATGTGGTTCCGAAAGGGAGGGCTTCCAATTGATAGATGGCTGGTTGCTCGTCCCCGATCCTCTCTCTCCATAGGAACCGCAGCAGGGGCTTGTCCTCCTCTTCTAGTCGCACCTGCAGGAACATCCCTTTGATGTCGCCGCTGATGGCCACCTTGTCTTGGCGGAAACGTAGTAACACGCCTAGTAGAGAGGGGCCGAGTGTTGGGCCGGGCAAGAGCTCTTTATTCAGATTTTGTGATCCGATCTGGTAGCTGCAGTTGAACACAATACGATCCTTGCCGTTGTGGTGGACTTTGTGGTGCGGCACGTACCATGATTCGGTCGTCTGATCGGCCTCTTTAATGTCAATTTTCTTTATGTGTCCCGCTGTGATTAGCTTGTCAATCTCAGCGCGGTACACAGTCTCTTGAGCGGGGTCTCTGGCTAGGCGCCGCTCTGTGTTCAATAGATACCGCTCCGTCGCTTCTTTTGGGGCGTGGAAGGTAGGCATACCCTCTCGCCTCAGGAGTGGAGTTGCGTATCTCATCACTCCGTTGACTTTGACTCTCTTTGTCCCCCGCTCGAGGAGGGCTATAGCATAAATGTCTTCCTTGGAACGAATGTCTTTCTTTTCGTTCTTAAAGGGCATTGTCTCTAGTGTCCATAGCCTCTCGACATGCTGTAGGAGGGTGGTGTCTTCTTCTGTCACTCTGGAGTGGAGGCAGCTAGTGGCTGCTGTTCGGTTAAGAGACCTAGCGAGGGGGCCTTGTAGTGTCCATCCTAGGCGGGTCTCGACTGCTGCAGGACAGCCTCTGGGCCCTGTGTGGACCCGGTCCATCGGGACGATGAGGTCTGCATGGTCGGAGCCTATCAGCAGGGTCGGGGTGGCACCGTCTATGAGCGGTATAGGTAGTTGACGCAGGTGCACATATTTATCCATCAGCTTGGCGATGGGGTAGGTGTACTGCGACAGGCCTATGTCTTGGCTGGTGAAAGCGTTAGTGATCCTATACCATCTCTCTGGCTGCCCGCTTGCTGCGATAGTGAAGGAGACATTCTCGCCCTTTATCGTCTTTAGATCTCTTCTTATTGTCCGAATCGTCATCTGGTCTTCGCTCCCCCGCAGCCCCAGCTGGGCCGCAGCGGACGCGAGGAGAAGGGTCTTCTCTGACCCGTCGTCAAGGACGGCGTAAGTTTCCATGACCATGTCTTGGTAACTCAATGTTACGCGGACCACCTTTAAGAGCACCCGGGCGCCCCCGCTGCTGGCGGGGTCAATTTACATAACACTTGCCTTTGTGCTGCTTGAGGGTGCAGGCTTTCTTCTGTTACTGTCGTGTAGGTCGTCTAAGTGGGCTCCGTCACACCGACTACACCTCTTCTTTAAGCGGCAATCGGCTGCCATGTGACTGGGCGCACATCGGTAACAGCGTCGGTTGGACTTTATCCATTGACTTACCTCGTCGGTGGTCATCTTCTTGAACGTGTCACAGTGTGACAGCCAGTGTTCCTTTTCGCAGTACGGGCACACCATCTTCCACTTCTCTTTCATCGAGGGGGTACTGTGGTTCTTGTTGCTCGGTACTGATTCTGATTGGTGCATGACGTTCACCAATCTGCGGCCATCGTTTGCTCTCCTAGGTCCCTCTCTGGAGCTTGGTGTGCTCCGCATGAACGTATCCAACCGTAGGCTGTTGACTTCTCTCGCCAGGAAGTCGGCTAGGTCTAGGAGGGATGGCTCGGGACCGTTAGGATCACGGTGGTCTCTTTGCCGCCTGAAGCGATCTTGTCGGGCGGGCGGAAGCTTCTCTAAAATCCTCTCGACATTAGAGTTTGCGTACAGTTCGTGCATACCCTTTTCCTTTTGTGCCCCCAGCATCCCTACCAGGGATTGTACCTTGATAGACAGGTCATCTAGTGAGCGATTGTCTGTGGCTGGGGGTAGGCGGTCAATATTCCTTATCTCTTGTATTACGTAGTCCCATATGCGTCCATATCTTTGGTCGAGTGCTGCTAGAGCCGCGGTGTATGGGGTAGTAGAGGTGGCATATGCCAGCGCTATATTGTGCGCTCGGGGCACCTTGAGGTGCTTTAGTAGGATAGCATATTTGTACGGTTCATCAGCTACATCGGACATCATTGTCTCTAAGCACATTCGTAGCTCTGTGTACTGTGCTCTGTTCTCGTGTGTGAAGTCCGGGAACGTCGGTGTGCCAATGTACGATGCCATGGATGGCTGGCACATCAGTGAGCGTTGGAAGAGAGGCCTCCTAGGCGAGTCTCCTCTTACGTGTATTGGTGGGCTGGTACCTGCTGGGTACCATGGCCCGCGTACCCAGGTGCTGTTCCTCGGGGCTGGTCGTGCGTCAAGCTCACCCGTGAATTGAGTCGGGGGTCTGTAGCGCAGAGCCGCGGGGGTAAAGCCTGGGCTGTACTGGACCTCCTGGTCCTGTGGAGTACTGTGCTGCTGTTGGGCTTGACTCTCCTCCTCTCCCTCTTCTTCTTCCTCTGGCAGGTCATCTAGATCCTGTAGTCGTCTATTTAGCCTCTCCGCGGTGTAGACTGGTTCTTCCCTGTAGCTGGGTCTCGCTTGGACCGGTCGGGGAAGGGGTTCGGAGAGGGGTATAGGCTCTCTCTGGTGGTCGGGCTCAGGGTCGCTTGATCGGGTAGGGGAGGGTGCCCTTGACCCTTGTTTTGACGAGGCCCTGGAGCCCTGTGCGGAGGGAGGGGGGGTTGCCCTGGTAATCAGCTGCTCCATTATCTGCACTTGTAATCGGTCGCGCTCGGCTTCGCGCTTGGTGAGAGCGAGGTCGCGCTCTGCTTCTCTTTGGGCACCGGCAGCGGCGCGCTGGGCTTCGGCGGCGGCGCGCTGGGCTTCGGCCCGGTCTCTTCCCATATTCTCTTCCGTCTGAAGGCGTCTAATCTCTAGACGTATACGGTCTTCGTCACTCCGTTGCTGCGCTTGAAGGCGTTCTCTTTCCATGGAAGAATGTTCGCGCTCACTAAGCGTCTGTGCTTGGAGTCGATCGCGCTCGGTTGAGGCTGCCAGGCTGGCGAGGAAGGCCTGTGCCAGCATCTTGTCCGCCTCGCTGGGGGAAGACGCTAGTTGAGGTGATCCGCTCCTGGTAGTACTCGTTGGAGATCCGTTCTCCTGTGGCGAGTCGAGGAGATCCATCTCTGGGGTGCTCGTCCCTGCTTGTAGTGGGTCGAGTTCCATCCCTGGAGGGCTTTCTTTATCCTGGAGCTCTCCGGGGACTACTTCTTCGGTCTTGGCGGGGGGTAAAGTCATGTTAGGTCCCTCCTGGTCCCCACCGTGAGCTTGGTCAGTTACGCTAGAACCCACTAGGGCCTCTACTGGCGGGGTAGCCTGGTCGATAGGGTCGGACATAATTTTACTATCTACTTTTTCCGCGTTTACCGTCTGTAGAAAGCTAGGTAGTATACTGGCAACGTAATCCTCTAAGTACTGAGGTGTCTGCCGTCTACGCTGCGGGCGATCTATTTTAGGAGAACCGTTTTGTGGAGTGTTCATCATTGGCCATGTCAATATTAATACCACTATATTAATATTACGCGAATTACCCTCCGGCTCGAAGGACCAATTGTAACTGAGGGGTACAATTCCCTGACTGTATTGATAAGTATGGTATCATTAAACCACTACCGTCTTATGTACATTCCTACAGGCCATACAG
Source organism: Notolepis coatsorum (assembly GCF_963971535.1). Classification (NCBI taxonomy): domain Eukaryota; kingdom Metazoa; phylum Chordata; class Actinopteri; order Aulopiformes; family Paralepididae; genus Notolepis; species Notolepis coatsorum. Next base: position 103,504,151 of record NC_140180.1, read on the forward strand.
TACACAGGTATCTAATGATGAACACTTCCCCACAATGACTCGGTTCCACACAAAGCTGTATTTAAGTATTTATTAGCAGCAAAAGGTACATAATATACTTTACTTTACTTCACTTTGGATGCGCTTATAAGGCAAAGGAATGTGCGTAGGCAAATCAATAACGAATGTCCATTCTCATATTACGCAAGAGATAATCATACAACCTGAATCTTAGGGAATTATATCTATGGTACACTAGTAATACAGCGGGAGATACTGGTAGGGTCCCCCCGGTTGTAAGCCAGCAAGGGTAGAGGATCTGTCGGTAGTAGAGTCTGGGTCAACGATGATAAGGAGACTCCGAGTGCAGGAGACGGTGCAATAAGATCTTGATCCACAGACGAATACAGCTGTTCTCCGTAGCATGTAGCTCCACATGGAAGAAAGCTAGCCGGCCTCAGACTTCTGAGAGGCAGACTCGACGTGGCTCCTCACAGGTTAAATCCCACACACTTGTGGGTGTCGGCGATTCTCCGCTCCATTAATTACAGGACCAAAAGCAAATATAATCCAGCCGAAAAGGGCTATGCAGTCGTCGGTAGGTTATCCAGTGTACATAATCCACACGGTCCTCGTCTAGGGCCCCTCGGGTGAAAGCGCCATGATAAGCAGCCCAGCCTGGATAAGCACTCTAGCTGATACGAAGAAACGTTGGTGATGCTGGTCACTGTAGAACTTTAGCCGCACGATACACTATACACAAATAGACTATTACTGACTTAATAGAATAGGTCGAACTCGACGGTACAGCGTTAAACTCTGACACTTCAGTTATTAATTCTCACGCGGTCTCAATGCTCTATTTGGGGCCAAACAGGCCATACTGCACCACACGTCGTATCGTGGGTGAGGCTTCAACTTTAGTTACTAAGACTTCTGACTAAGTGCTTCTGTATTCACCTGCGCCGTATTTATACGCTTAGATGAATAAACTAGTACCAGATTTATTCCTGTCTCATATCCTTACGCAGTACCGTTCATGTCCAGGCATGTCCCCGGCGGTGACTTTGAACCCGACATTGAAGGTATGGCCATGGCGCCTGTGGACCGCTGTCCAATAGGAGAATGAAATATTATGGTCTGTACTAGGCTAAAGGGATATTCCGTGTATATGTACAAGGAATATACAAGGGATATCAAACGATATACAAATATTATGCAATATATATCAATCAATAAATATATATATTCGGTTTAATCTGATCCTTTGTAACAAACCCCATTGGTATATATTGGGTTTTGCTAGGCCAAAAACATCTGATTGGTTACTGATGCAGGAAGCTGTGTTTTTGACCAATCAGATGGTTTTGGCCTGCCAAGTGGTGTTTCTGGGGTCGCCAACTAAGACTGTGTTTCTCGTCAAAAAGTACACACAAGCAAAACCACACATAAGCAAAACCACCTGCCTATCATAAACTGGGAAATATAAATATAGTATATATATAATATTCCTCTTTTTTTATTAAGTTTAAAGCTGCTGGGGCCTCTTAGAGTCTGTGGAAAACCATTGTTGAGCTGAATGGGCTTGAAAGTTGATGCAGAGCTCTATTTCTGCCGGGCAGGTAAACTCACTCTTGAAAGGCGATGCAGAACTCTATTTCTGTCGACCAGGTAAAACTCACTCTTGCTAATTTCTCCGACGTTGCCTGCTGCAGCTTTAAAGCGTCCGTCTTATCTCTGGCGTCTAGATTTAGCGATTCCATTTTCCTAATAGATTTTGAAATTGAACCAGTAATGGCAGTCAGTGTATCTCCATGATAACCACAGGATTTTGGATGAGCTGGTGTTCGCTGGCTTGCAGAAATAGCTAAATGCCATTTGACTTCAGGGGCTGATCTCCACTTAGACAGTTTTATTAAGCTGATATCTGGAGGGAAATTCCTTCTTACATATTTATAGTGTGGGATTTGACTCATAGAGAGGATGATTATATGATTAGAGGGAGATACAGATTAGAGTGGGGGGTAAGGGACAGAATTAAAGGAAATGAGAGAGAGAGAGAGAGAGAGAGAGAGAGAGAGAGAGAGAGAGAGAGAGAGAGAGAGAGAGAAAGAGAGAGAGAGAGAGAGAGAACAAAGAGCAGAGATAGAAATAAAGGGGGGGACTAAGAAATGGGAGAGAGAGAAAGCACAGACTGGGGAGAAGTTAGAGAGAGAAAGAGAAAGAGTGTGAATGATGACCAGTGGAGTTTCAGGAGATGAGGTAATTTGATTGGATAGTGAGCGGTCGACAGGCGCGACGGAGCGTGAGGGGCTTTGGTAACCATGACTACAGTCAATTACAGTAGTCACAAACAATCAGTGTCTAATGAGACAGATATAACCTTGGTGCCGTCACAGCAGGTTACCACCTCCCCACCTCTACCTGGCATCCTATTGTTGAATGAATGAATGAAAGAAAGAGAAAGAAAGAAAGAAAGAAAGAAAGAAAGAAAGAAAGAAAGAAAGAAAGAAAGAAAGAAAGAAAGAAAGAAAGAAAGAAAGAAAGAAAGAAAGAAAGAAAGAAAGAAAGAAAGAAAGAAAGAAAGAAAGAAAGAAAGAAAGTGTGAGGTTTCTGTCCTTGCTCTCTCACTCGTTCTGTTCCTTTAACCACCCTCGCTCTGTTTTCATTTGTTTTTTCTGTTAATTATTTCAATTCCCTCATTCACACGCTTCTCCCCAGTGACGTCATCAGAGACGTCACTGATTGGTTCTCTCAGGACCGCACGCTTTTCAATCACATTCCCCAGCTGTCACTGCTTTTCAATCAATCGATCCCTTATTATTTATACCCCGTTTCTCCACTCTAAGTTTGTTGGATCGTCTTGATTTTTCTCTGGTTGCATTTCCCCGTGTTGCTGCTGCTGCTGCTGCTTTTTGCTCCTTGTGCTATCTCCAGGAATTTCCAAGAAGCCTTCCCTTGGACACCTGTTCCCGTGGCGCGCCCTCGCTCCGCTGTTTGTTCCAGCACCATTACGCATTACGTCTGGGTGAGTTTTTATTGACTGTCTTGATCTATTCCGTTTTTCGTGTGTAACTATTACACTGAAGACTACCACCTTTTGTCAGACAGTCACTCACCCAGCTTTTCTATTTTTGCTTGTTCCCTTATGGGATAATATTTTTGGGACCTTCCATCTCCCTCTGTGTGTTGCTCACACCGAAGATATTATTTCACTATTGGATTGTTTTGGACTTCACTAACTGTGTGTATATTACACGAAGATATTCACTGGGACTGTGTTTGGATTTTTGCTAACGGTGTGTACATTACACGAAGATATTCACTGGGACTGTGTTTGGAGTTTTGCTCACTGTGTGTATTACACGAAGAGATTCACTTGGGCTGTTTTGGAATTGTGCTCACTGTGTTTAAGTTACACGAAGAATTGTTCACCCTGTTCTCCTGCTCGTTCAAACTGCACTGTGTTGACTCGTTCCCTCTCTCCCTCTCTCGGTCTCGCAACACATCTGAGATTCTGCCGAGAGAATTCTGCAGAGCGGTTCAGACGTCAACACCTGCTATCCCCAAGACTACCATCACGGGAGAAGCTGCAGAGCAGCAGAACTTTGCCCCTTGTCCTATGTACCTGTCTTGTTGACTTGCCTTTCCTGTACTCTTTATATTTAGTATCAAATAAACAAGCCCTCGTATTTGGCAACTCTGAATTCCTACTCTCTTGTGTCGTGCGTTTGGGGTCGGTATCAAACCATAACAGAAAGAAAGAAAGAAAGAAAGAAAGAAAGAAAGAAAGAAAGAAAGAAAGAAAGAAAGAAAGAAAGAAAGAAAGAAAGAAAGAAAGAAAGAAAGAAAGAAAGAAAGAAAGAAAGAAAGAAAGAAAGAAAGAAAGAAAGAAAGAAAGAAAGAGAAAGAAAGAAAGAAAGAAAGATAAAATGCATGAGAAGACATTGAGCAGAACAACCATACCAAACCCCCACACTGGTCCAGGTGCACTGCACTGACGTGAATTGACAATAAAGTAATGTTTTTCAAATAAGACTTGCAGAATGTGTATCACGTTTTTTTATGACAATTTTATTTCACCTTGACAGGTGGCCAGCAATAGCAACCCCTCCCCTATCCCCATTCTCCATTCCCCACTCAACACTCAACTCCAACCCACACATCAGACCAAAAGAAAAAGATGTAAACAAAATGCAATAGCAAGAGAAGATCGCTGTTTGACGGCATTACAGATCCTATCTTTAACGTGAACGCTTTGGATCTATACAACTATGTGACCTTGTTAATACATTCCTCACAACTATTTACACAGTGATGTATTAACCGTTGATTTAGTCAACCATACACATCCTGTAACATCTGTAAGTAAACAACGTCCCTGATGGCTTTTGTTTGGAAAACACAGCTCTGAATTAGCGACTAGCCGTGATGAAGATATCATCTTCTCTATATATTTATCACTATCGAGATGAATTGTGATCATAGCCCTCGTGATCTATGTTGTTTGTTCGATCTGAGCGTATGTTTCTAGTTTTTCCTCTCTACTGCTGTTGGGGATGTTGAGTGTTGAGAGTTCCCGAGGTGGAGGATCTATAAACGACTCTAGAGCCAGTGTCCCCGGCCGGCGGCTTCTGCCGGTGAAAACACAGCTGCTAATACGAAGGGGATAATTAAGACATGGAGAGAAGACGCTGTGCACTGTAAGAAATGATGAGCTCAGTGTTTCCAGTTACTTCCTCTCATATTTCAAACATGTAAACAAATCATTTACTGTACCTTTTCTTTTTCTTTTTTATGCTGTATTTTTCAGCTTTATTGCAGATAGGACAGTCAGAGGAAATCGGGAGAAGAGATGGGGGAAGACATGCAACACAAGTCAAACCCTGCTACGTGGTGCGCCACCGTGGCGCCCTGAGAAATGTACCTTGTTTATTCATTTTAATAATACTACTACTAATAATAATGCATATCTATGCACATTTAATTCTAGAGGGCAGCATGGAGCTACTCTAAACAAACCCTTAATTTCTCCAAAAACGAAAGCCTGATCTTGTTTTGCCAAAGTGATCATTAACCTTAAATATCTGGACCTGTTTGCAGAGAGCGAAGACTAACTAGTAGGACGCTTCAGGCTACCAAGACCTGTCCTAATAGGGCTGTGCAATACCCTGGAGCCAGCTCTGAGGAGCCGGACCAGACGCTCAAACACTGTGCCACCACACGTCCAATTTCAACTGCTAGGCAGTGGTGGTTACTTTGGGTTTTCTCCCCAGTTATTGTATGCTGGTATTTTGTGTTTTCTACAGCTTTTATTTAGATTTATCTCAGTTCTTGTGGTTTCCCTCACCCTACCTCATCGCTCTGCGATTCCAGTGGCTACCCCTCTGGGGTAACTTTAAGATTCCCCTTTTTGTGTGTGTCTGTGTGTGTGTCCTACACCCCCGCCAATACTGACAGTATCTGCACATGTACCAACCGAAGAGCTCCAAATAAATTCTCTGACTGTCCAACTTAACAATGATTCGACATCTTATAAAACATCTAGAACCACACATGTTGCTGCTACCGCAAAGCATGCTGGGATGGAGGGAGTGGCCAACTGTACAATATCGTTGCTATACAATATCTACAGCACCTTGCAGTAGTTTCAGCTTTTTAAGCAATTGTTGTTGGTAGGTACAAAGGACTACATGAAAGTCAATGGAGAATGCTGGAAATGAAAACAGCTCTGATGTGAAACATATTCCCACACGCTCATCCTGGCACAGGCTGATTGGATGATTGGCTCTGCCTACCGCAAACGTAATAATTAATGCTAAAACCTCAAAGTATTCAAAAATAACTGATCATTGCAAAGATAGAAGTGTGTACGAGTGTTTTCCATTTCTGTTGCATTTCAACGTTCTCCTTATTTGCCGTGAATAATGTGCATGTAAATTAAACATTTACTTTCCCTGTGAATGATTTAAAACCCTGAATCCAGTCTGTGATTTCTGCTAAATGGAATTTACAGATCCTGAACCAGGGGGCCGGAAGATACAAAAAAGGCGGTGGTGTTTTATCTACACATTGAAAGATGGATAGATAGATTATATAATGAACAAGGGAGGTCAGGGGAGGGGGAGAGGAGATTGACTGAATAATGAAAAGACGGAAGGCAAGATTCAATCAAAAAAGGGAGGATGGATGGAATGAGGGATGGGTGGAGGAGTTAGTGATGAGAGAGAGAGAGAGGGAAGGAGAGAAGGAGAGAGACAGGGATATATTACCTCACTTTAAAAAACCCAGCGGTCGTCCGTAAAAAGCCTCTGTTATGAGTGATGGTGTCTGTGATAAATGTGTACTGCGGCTGTCCCAAGTGCTCATCTTCACCTGCATCATGGCTGGGCTGCTAGTGTTACAAGTCGAGGACATCGACCTGGACTCCTTTCCACAGGTTCCAACACAGCAAGACAACAGATGTAACAGAGTCGCCAAAATGGGAGCACACACAATGATAGTCAGTTGCCACAATAGCAAATATGTCCACACAGGTAAAGGTTTGGGGTCTAAAACACCATCCACAAAGTGGATTCTATGTTGATACTTACTCATGCTCTTAACAATGAGCCACTCAGGTTTGACACTCTAGTGGTTTGACAGATTTGACACTCAGGGCTAAACATGCACTTGCCATGCAACACAAAGCCCTGCCTAGCGACTGGTATTAAGAGGAGCGCACGCCACATGCTACTACTCCTGCCATTAGGTGCCGTCCCCGCTACCCTAAGGGAACACGGTGTGTCGAGCAATCAGACAGAGAGGGGGAGACAAAGGGAAACGCACTAGGAACTAAAATATATATTATACTACCTGATGTGAACTTACCTGCTCTAAAAACACACAGTGGATAGGGAAAACGGGAGAGAGACGAGCGTGGGGAGACAGCCTGGGGAGAGAGCAAAGGGCAAAATAATAATACAAAGAAAATAAAAGAATGCAGCTGCCCTGGGGTGTAGAGCCCAGCCAACACTGTGTCGAAAAAGTGACGAGGATCTGAGGAAAACCTCTATCAATGGCTTGTTGTTCTCAGTTTAACATCCAACCAAGCGGGTTAGCAACGTATCTGGGGGCGTTGAAGGGCCACCAGGTGAGTAGACATGGGGCGACAGTAGATCAGGAGGTAGAGCAGTCGTCTGGTAATCCGGAGGTTCCCGGTTCGACTCCCGCTCCTCCCAGGCAGCGTGTCGAAGTGTCCTTGAGCAAGACACTTAACCCCTAATTGCTCCCAATGTGCAGGTTTGCTCCTTGTATGGTTGCCTCTGCCATCGGTGTGTCAATGTGTGAATTTCATCAGCTCAAAAGCCCTGTTTTCTTTTCTTTTCTTTTTTTTTGCTTTTGAGGTGATGAAATCACACCCAGGCAGCAGTGGTTTGGCAAAAAATAGTTCTGTGTATATATCTGCTTAGAAAACGAAAATGTCTAATTATTATTATTTATTTTTCTGCCTGGTAAATACGTCACAACTAGGGTGACCAGATCCCAATAAACCAAATGTGGGACAAATGGTATGTTTGTGAGGGACAATGTGGGACCCCCCTTCCCCCCCCCCCCCCCCCCCCAGCGCAGCCCCCCCCCCCTCCTTTTTTTTGGTGGACTGTCCCTGTCCTTTCAATCAAGGCTCATCCGCCACTGTCCTCATTCAAATGACCACAAGCCTGTTTTGCCCTTATTCATTTATTTTATTTTCCTTTTGTCTCTAATGGGTGTTAAGTACTCAAAATAAATAAATAAATAAATAAATAAATAAATAAATAATAAATAAATAAAATGACCACCCAGACTTACAATCACCTATGATTAGGTCTGGACCCCCAGTCTTATCACACACATGCACACGCACTAGGGATGGGTACCTTTCACATTTGAACCGATACCGGTACCGGTACCGGTACCTGTGAATCGATACCGGTACCCAACGGTACCTTTTTTCGGTACTTTAAAAATAAAATAAAAAAAAATTAAATTTTTTTTTTTTTTATGAATCTTTCTTTTTTTACTTTTTTTTTTTTTTTTTTTACTTTTTTCTTTTCATGTCAACGTTCACACGCACAATATATGCTTACCTAGGATTTGACTTGATTCAACAACAAAGCAGTCGGAGCAATGACAAGCCGAAAACTGTCGAATTTTTTTTTACCTACCTCAGTCGTAAAAAAAAATCCAAACTTCAAATAACTACAATTTCGACAGTTTTCGGCTTGTCATTGCTCCGACTGCTTTGTTGTTGAATCAAGTCAAATCCTAGGTAAGCATATATTGTGCGTGTGAACGTTGACATGAAAAGAAAAAAGTAACAAAAAAAAAAAAAAGTAAAAAAAAAATTAATAAAAAATATTTATTTTTATTTTTTTTTTATTTTTTTTTCGGTTTCTCACTTGATTCGATACTCGGTAGTACCGACGTGTTTCGGTTCGGTACCTCAAAAGTACCGAATTCGGTACCCATCCCTAACACGCACGCACGGACACACACACACACACACACACACACACACACACACACACACACACACACACACACACACACACACACACACACACACACACACACACACACACACACACACACACACACACACACACACACACACACACACACACACACACACACACACACACACACACACAATGACCACCCAGACTATGTATAATAATGCCCACCCTCACAAGTTACAACGCTTTTTCACTCTCCTGCCCTCCGGGAGGAGAATGAGGAGCCTCCGAGCCAGGACCAGCAGACTGAAAGACAGCTTCATACACCAGGCTGTCAGGAAGCTGAACTCTCTCCCAGCTCTAGCCTCTCCCCTCCTCTACTCTGCCACCACAGAACCTGGACTAAGAACACCCCCCCCGCAGTAATGGCACAATAATAAAGAATATGATTATCTTCCACCTGCACTGATTTGTGCAGGGGGTGGTTAGGTTACCAAACGGCTACTCGCATCTTTTTTATTGTTATTATTCATTTTCAATCTAAACCGTTTGGGATTGTTTTCCCCTTTTCAAATTTCGACCAAGTGAGCGGTCTTCTCTCGTGCCGAGCAGCGGAGATTACAGCAGCGCATGGAACTGATCTGTTTATCCCAAGTTGCGCGGAAGGACAACTGGCTCTAAACGGACCCGCCGCGCGCAACAGCGTTGGGACTTGTTGTTGTCATAGGATGCGATGTCACTCGCGGCCAGATACTAGTAACGTTTATGCGACGCATAGAGGATCTTCACATTGGCTGGGGGGGCGGGGACGTTAGCGCGGATGACAACCAATCATGCGGGACATGGTCTCAATTTGCGTGACGCGTGAAAAGAGACAGAAATGCTGTACAATCACGCGCAATGCGTGACGTCTGGCCACCCTAGTCACAACATGTTTACAGGAACGTTTTGGAGTTGTATTTGGAGTGTATTTTGTGACTGTTGGGAACTAGGCTACACTGGCACACCTACTTCCAGTGAATGACGCTAAGCTAGGCTAATGGTGCGGCTGTTCCGTAAGTTTAATGCATTCACAGAGAAGAAAATGGTATCTGCTTGTCTAACTCCAGGGTAGATGGCAAATAAGCGAATTTCACAAAAAGTTGGCGTGTTCCTTTAATACATAAAATAATGTCTTGGAACCCACGTATCAGAAATAATTGTATGGTCCTTTAAGGAGGGAAACAGGGAAACAGGGTTGCTTCTTCACAACCTCCAACATGGTCAAGCATAGACATAATAGACACCCATGAATGAGTTTCATGTTCCTTTTCAGGCCATTTCATAATAATCAAAGGACAGCTTTAGGCTTCAAATATCCCCTATTTTCAAAGACAATAATATTGTATGATAATGTATTGCTGCAGGACTGTAGCCGATCAAAGTCAAAAATGGATTGTTGGAAATTGTTTGCACAGGGCTGGAGGGAATAGATTTTTTTTTTTTGATCAAATTTTTTTATTATTAATTACATGAAACAGGACAACACAATAACCACAGTAACAAAAAACATAACTTCACAGGAGAATAACAAACAATAATAATACAGAATAATAAATTATAAGACAAAAAGAAAAAGAAACAGCGTCCAACCTATCAAATATAGGTGGCTACTTCAATAACAAAAAGGGGTCTTCAAGACATGGCAACCTTTCCCCACCTTTACAAAGTGGAGTGACTTAAAAGATTGTTTATGAGAGTGTTGTCGCAGATTTACTGTAGATAGCCTAGGTCCCTTACACATGTTCAAGACTGCCAAACTCGCAGACGGTAAAGTGTAAGAAGAAAGAAATTCCTCTTCCAAGTTGGTTGACAGGTCAATCAGTCTGCCAATATTAGTCCCTTGGGGAGATGGCATGTGAATTGACATATAGCGCAGAATAGCTAAATACCAACCCCCCCTAAAATCCCCCCAGCCAAAGTTAAGAAGGACAAGACAAAAACCAAGACAGACAAGACATTTCCTCCTCCCCCTCCCCAGAGACCGCCGGACCCCCCCGATCAAGCGCCCCAACCCCGCTCAGCCGCACACGGCGGTCTTTACCTTCTCAGCTGCTGCGAACCACAGGTCAATGCCAGCCTGCCCCACCCCAATCACCCGAGCCGTGGATATCTCAAGATAAATCACATCCAATAGAGTTAGGGACCAGTTGATCATTGTCAGCTTCTCAGGCTCCTTCCATCTCATTGCTATAAGCTTCTTCGCTGCTGTGACACCCGCTAGGACAACCCTTTTCAATTGTACGGACGCGGGTAGTGTCGTTATATCGTTCAGGAGTAGCGTAACAGCTGTGAATGGGATAGTTAAGCCACACAGATCTGAAAGTTTGTCCGTTATTGACCTCCAGAAACGGGCCACTGGTGGGCAATCCCAATACATATGCATATAAGTGCCAGTGGCCTTTTGAGAGCACAAAGTGCACCGAGAGTCGGTTATCAGTCCCATAGCAAATAGCTTCCTAGGTGTAAGATAGGTCCTATGAATGTAATTAAAATTAATTTGCTGGTGATTGGGGTTGCGGGAAGATAATGCCACATTTGCCCAAACATCATCCCAGTCAAACTCGGGGTCCAACTCCGGGATATCCACCCGCCAGATTGTATCCAATGATAAATTTTTATACGTGGATTGAATTAAGAGCGTATAAAAGTCTGAGACAAACCCTCTGGATGTCGTTCTGTCCACTATGAGCCTGAGGAAGGGGTGTGGTTGCAAAGCTTGAGCCCACGGTACGCCATGCGCCCTCAGTGCTGACCTTAGTTGAAGGTAAAGAAAGAAGGACTCGCCGGGAAGATCATAAAATTCTCTTAAGTCCTGAAACGCACGGAGGCCGTTCTTATCATAAATATCCTCCAGAGTATGCACTCCCCTCCTTTGCCATTGAGGAATATTAACCGGCTTGTGTCCAACAAGTAATTGCTGGTTATTAAAAATTGGAGAGTCCAGGTGCCAAGGGCATTTAACCCCACACGACCTCTGTACATTACGCCACGTTTGGATCACGTGAGTTATGATCGGTCCATGCCTCAGCCGGCATTTCGCAATAGAGACAGTGGAGTACACTACATCCTGCAATCTTAGCGGAGACACCGCCGCCGCTTCTAAGGAGCGCCACGATACAGCCTCTACAGGGTCTAGCCAGCACATCAGAGGTCTCAGTGAAAAGGACCAGAAATAAAGTTTAAAATCAGGGATTGCGAGGCCCCCATCTTGTTTCCTACGTTGAGTAGTAGCCCTTTTGATTCTCGGGCGTTTGTTATTCCAGACAAACTTAGATACCATCGATTGTACCTTGCGCCAGTGGTCTATTGGAGGGGGCAGGGGGAGCATTGAGCTAATAAAATTTATCCTAGGCAGGATGTTCATTTTGATTATGGAAGCCCGGGCTTGTAAGGAGTTAGGAAGGGACGACCACCTGTCTAGATCCTGGCGTATTTTATCATAAGTACCCGTGAAGTTGTACTTAGTAGTTTGGTTCAGCGTGGGGAATATCTCTATGCCCAGGTATTTAAAATGTTCTACTATGGGGATATCAGCTGGTAGTCGTACCGCCTTGGCCAGTTCATTAAGAGGTAGGCAGGCTGATTTGTTCCAGTTAATCTTAAAACCTGACAATTTACCAAAGTCGTCGATTATCCTCAATAATTTTGTGGCCGACCGGGAGGGGTCGTCCATGAAAATCAGCAGGTCATCCGCATAGAGAGCAATTTTGTGTGGAGTATTGTTGACCATTATGGGGACGATGTCCTCCGATTGCCTAATAAATTGAGCCAAAGGTTCGAGGGAAAGCGCGAACAGTCCCGGGCTCAGAGGGCAACCCTGTCTAGAAGATCTGGAGACTGGAAAGAGTGTGGAACAGTTTTTGCCTGTCAGTATCATCGCAGACGGCGAGGCATACAGGACTTTAATCATATGAATAAAACTCTTTCCAAGACCCATGACCTCCAGTACCTTCCACAGGTATGACCACTCAAGTCTGTCAAACGCCTTCATGGCATCCAAAGACAGAACTGTGGATGGAGTTGTATTGTCTTTACTGTTATCGATTACATGCAACAGCCTCCTAAGATTATCTGCAGCCAGACGCCCCGGGATAAAACCAGTTTGATCGCAGTGTACCAATACAGACATAAATCTCTGCAGGCGACGGGCCAGCACCTTGGCAAACACCTTTAAATCGGCCCCGAGAAGACTCAAGGGTCTATAGCTACCACAATCATTGGGATCTTTGTCCTTTTTGAGAAGTAAAGAAATCAACGCCATATTGACATCTCTTGAGAACTCCCCTTGTTCGATAGCATAATTGATCATATCGAGCATCAATGGACCCAGTTGGTCCCAGAAAGCTAAATACACTTCGGGTGGAATACCATCCCAGCCTGGCGCCTTACCCCTCTGCATTTCAACAATAGTCTCCCTCAATTCTACGAGAGTAATCGGTCTCCCCAGTTCCTTGGCTTCTTCCTCAGAAATGTGGGGTATCTCAAGCCCGCCAATGAACGATTCAAATCTAGAGTCATCCAGATTACCCTCTGAGCTATATAACTGTGAGTAAAACTCTTTAAAAGTGTCATTGATCTTTTTCGAATCAGTAGTGACTGCACCCTGGCTCGTCCTAATCGAGGGGATATCTGAGAAATGATCATTTGAGCGTATTTTCATTGCCAATAGATGGCTAGGTCTGGAGCCGTGAAAATAGTAATTTTGTCTTGTCCTATGTATTAAGAACTCAGACTGTTGTTTAAGTATGGAGTTTATTTCTTTTTTGACTATCTTACGTTGTGTGTTTAGTCGTTCATTATAGTCAGTTTGCAAGGATGCGTATAGGTCCGCATATAATGATTCCAGTCCTTCTAGCTTTTTTGACCGGGATTTTCGCAAATTGGAGGCAAATAGTGTGACATGACCCCTGATGAATCCTTTCAATGCGTTCCACAGGACCCTAGGGTCTTCTACCGTGCCAACGTTGATCTGCAAAAATTCAGCTAGTTTACTCCTGAACTCAGAACAGAAGTCATCGTTCTTTAGCAAGGTCGAATTAAAACGCCATCTGGGAGCTCTTGCGGAGAGCCTGCCAAAGGTTGCCGTAAGGAATATCCCCTTGTGGTCTGAGAGAGCCAAGGGAACCAATGAGACATCGAAACTATCAAACATATTAGGGGACGCGAATGCATAGTCAATTCGAGAGAAGCTTTTGTGTCTGGCTGACAGGTGAGAGTAATCTCTGAGGGTGGGGTTGCATAAGCGCCAGAGGTCTGAGAGCCCCGTGTCTTTGGCCCACATCCTGAGGGCCTTAGAGGCCCGTTTCTGGTCGCTCGTTTCAGAGGGCCCAGACCTATCCATCTCCGCATCCCAGCACGCATTAAAATCGCCACCCACAATGAGAGCGTATCCATTAAGTTCCAACATATTCTTCGTGATTGTATTATAGAACGCTGAATCAAATGTGTTAGGAGCATACAATGCTATTATAGCCATCTTCCTATGCAAGAATTCAACTTTTGCTATAGTAATCCTTCCCTCCGTGTCCGACCATACATCCAAGATTTTGATATCAAGGTTACGTCTTGTAACTATGACTACTCCTTTCGTCTTATCATCGGCTGAGGATGCGGAGATAACGTGATATTGCCGATTTGCCAGTCTTGACACGTCACCTACCATTAAATGCGTCTCACTAAGGAGAGCAAGGTCAATATTTCTCCTCTTCAATAGCCAAAGGACACTGGCACGCTTGTGTGGGGCGTTAAGCCCTCCTGCGTTCCAAATTAAAATATTCAATTTAGCCATGGTCGAGCTTGTATAAGTGCGTAGAGAACATACCCGTGCAGCCAGGCTGAGTACAGAGGTGCCGATCCCGGCGGGCCCGGACGGTCAATCCCAGGAGTTCAGAGGAGGAACACTTACACATATATAAGACAACAGTACATAGAACACATAAAAATACCACCCCAGCTACAGCCCCCCCCCCTTCTACTCTAAACCCTAACCCACCCGTCCTACTATAAGTTCCTCTATGCCCACTCTCCAATCCCCACCCTATGCCCCACCCACTGAGGATGGTCATCTTCCTATCACTTCCCACTAGAGACATGGATCAATAAGACGCTTCCCACTCCCACCCCCCTCTAGTTAAACCCCTGAGTAAACCCCCACTAGTCCAATAAACACAAATAATAATAAAAATTAAATTCAATAAAGATATCGGTCGAAAACCACCTGAGCACTGGCCCTAACATAAGACAACCATAATGGTAAAAATAGCCATTATTAAATAATAACTCACATCAACCTGCAACCATCTATTTCCGAATCTGCGCTTCAACGTCGCAATGTTATGGCCCAAATGGGTACAGGAAAATTCAAAACAAAATTAAATTAAAGCATCCCAGCCGATAGTCTAAGGCAGGATCGGGTCACAGGTTAATTGTGCAAAATTGTGTGAACAATGTCAATTAAACAATGACAAAAATAAGAAAGGGAAAAAAAGGGGTTATGGTTAAAGTGCACCCCTGAAGCAGTCCCTCTGATCAGGCACAACGGCTGACATGACATAACCTATGTAAGAATCGACAATAATAGGAAAAGGAAAAAGAGGGTTATGGCTAAAGTGCAAGCAAAGTTAAACTTGACCCAGCCTGTTATCACATATTTATGTATATTCGTTCGAGAGCCAACATGAACCTTGGCCCTAACATGACAGCTATAATGGAGAAATTAGCCATTATTATATAATTACTCAGCATCAACCCTGTGACCAACTACCTCGTAGTCTGCATATTAATGTTGCAACATTATAGTATAAATGGAAAAAGGAAAATTCAAAACAAAATCAAAGCATATCAGCAGTTAGTCTAAGGTAGGATCGAATCACAGTTAAATTGCTCATTCAAATGCCATTAAAACAGCGACAATAATAGAAAAAGGAAAAAGAGGGTTATGGCTAAAGTGCAAGCAAAGCTAAACCTAAGCCAGCCTGTTATCACATATTTTATGTATATTCGGTCGAGAGCCAACGTGAGCCTTGGCCCTAACATGACAGCTATAATGGAAAAATTAGCCATTAATATATAATTACTCAGCATCAACCTGTAACCATCTACCCTGGAGTCTGCATATTAATGTATCAACGTTATAGCATAAGTGCCTCACGGAAAATTCAAAACAAAATTAAGGCGAGTCAGTAGTTAGTCCAAGGTAGAACCGGATCACATTTAAATTGCTCATTCAAATGCCATTAAAACATATAGGAAAATTCAATACAAAATTAAATTAAAGCATCCCAGCCGATAGTCCAAGGCAGGTTCGGGTCACAGGTTAATTGCTCATTCAATTGCCCTTAAAACAGCGACACTAATTATTATATAATTACTCAGCATCAACCTGTAACCATCTACCCTGGAGTCTGCATATTAATGTATCAACGTTATAGCATAAGTGCCTCACGGAAAATTCAAAACAAAATTAAGGCGAGTCAGTAGTTAGTCCAAGGTAGAACCGGATCACATTTAAATCGCGCATATAGATGACATAAAAACAGCGACAATAGGGAAGAAAAAAAAAAAGGAAGAGAAGGTAATGGTTAGAGTGCAAGCCATATAACCATATAGCCATTAAGTGCAAGCCATACCCGACCCAACCTGTTATCAAATATTGTTTATGCATATTCAACCGACCTTGGCATCTACTTTGGATCACCAAAGCTCAAAACAACCTGGATATAAAAATAAAAAGCATACCAGAAGTTAGTTAGGGACTCGGTCACTCTTGAACTGTGCAAACCAATGTCCCTTTGAACAGCAACAGCAACCAAAATACGTAACCATTAACGAATGTCTCAGCGCAGACCATAGTCGAAGCCCGCTGGCTAGCCCGAGGCTAGCGCGTAAGCTAGTGACGAATCCGGATAGCACGTTAGCCTACTATGTACATTGTTCAGCTAGCTCGTTAGCTTCCAAAGAGGCGATACACAAGTACGACCATGAGGTCAGCTTTAGCAAGTAACAGAAGTCATTGGGAAGCCCCGCTAGTTGGATGGGCAGAGGACAGTTAGCATGTCTGGGCATGACAGCAAGTGTTTGTGAATAGTCGACCTAATCAATGTATATAGGCCCAAACCGCCAAGTCACTCACCCTCCATAGATATCAAGCAACAGACTCGGGTGTCTTCGCGAGATATTCCTTCGCTTTAGCCAACGACCAAAACAAACGCTGACCACCGACCTTCTCCAACACAGATAGTTTCGCGGGAGCGAATAACGTGGGCCTCAGGCCTAGTCTCCATAGCTTAGTCAGGACCACCTTGTACTCGGCTCTCTGAGCTTGAACCTCCGGTGTAAAGTCCTCGAAAATGGCCACTTTGTGATCGCCAAACCTCAGAGTACCCCTTCTGGTACGAGCCGACCGCATGATGATTTCTCTCTGTTGGAGTCTGTTCAGCTTGACTATGATGGGCCTCGGTTCTTTGTTCACGCCGGGAGAAAACCTGCCCGCTCTATAGGCCGACTCACAGATAGGAGGCGAGGGGAGGACGTCCGTCCCTAGTATCTTCTGCAGCAGTTCGGGCATGGTCTCAGAGAGACGGCCTTCACCGCTGGTCTCCGGTACTCCAACAATCCTGACGTTGTGGCGTCTATCCCGGGACTGCATCTCCTCCATCGCCGACTGTAGTTTGTTGACTTCAGCCTGCCTAGCCAGCAGGGCGGATTCAAGACCCGCCATCTTCTCACATTGTGATGATACCTCCGTCGTTAGCATGGCTAGTTCGTTAGCATTAGCCGATGAGGCAGCGTGAATCGTCTCCATCTTGTCTGTCAGCGGGACTACCGCCAGCCGTATTTCTTCTGATATCTCACGACGGAGGCTGATACAGAAATCCGCCAACAATTTCTTCTGTGCTTCAGCGATGCGTGCCTCAGAGTCTGCGTGTACTTTCTTCTGTGCTTCAGCGATGCGTGTCTCAGAGTCTGCGTGTAGCTTGGTCATGACCAAGAGCACAGCTTCGCTTAACTCCCCGACAGCGGGAGACGGTACGGCCATGCTCGGCGGCGTCGGTGTCGTGCCTAATTCTTTCATGGCTCTGGTTTCCACCCCCGCCATCGTAGAAAGTCGAAAAAAGTTGACGAATGTATACTAAACA